>NC_069503.1:818920485-819247985 GCF_027579735.1 Bombina bombina
CCCCCTCTCCCCACATCTCCCCCCTCTCTCCACATCTCCCCCCTCTCTCCACATCTCCCCCCTCTCTCCACATCTCCCCACATCTCTCCCCTCTCTCCACATCTCCCCCCTCACTCCACATCTCCCCCCTCACTCCACATCTCCCCCCTCTCCCCACATCTCTCCACATCTCCCCACATCTCTCCCCTCTCTCCACATCTCTCCCCTCTCTCCACATCTCCCCCTCTCTCCACATCTCCCCCCTTTCTCCACATCTCCCCACATCTCTCCCCTCTCTCCACACCTCCCCCCTCTCTCCACATCTCCCCCCTCTCCCCACATCTCTCCACATCTCCGCACATCTCTCCCTTCTCTCCACATCTTCCCCCTCACTCCACATCTCCCCCCCTCTCCCCACATCTCTCCACCCTCTCTTGAGCTGTTTGAGCTCTCTCCACGGCCCTTCACGGGCCTTCACGCTAGGCTCCGCCCCTTCACGGGCCTTCGCGTTAGGCTCCGCCCCTTCACGCTCGGCCACGCCCACTTCTGCTCGGCGCAGTCGGCAGAACAGTTAGGGACTTAGGCCAGGTGTGTTTGTCCTCATGCTGTCTCTACTGCGCATGACAGCTTCGGACAAAAACACACTTGGCCTTTTATAGTATAGGATATTTATACTTTATATATATTTATATATTTATATACATATATTTATATTTTATATATATACTGTATATATATATGTTGTATTATATAATATATATTGTGTGTAGAATGCCTTTATTTATGTGTAGACATAAATAATGTAAAAGGTTTATCAACATTTACAAAATATTTATTTTGGGAGACATATAAAGATAACCATTTATAAACCTATACATTCAATTTAACAGCATGAAGTCCTTAAACACAACAGGGCCGCTCCATTATCAAAACATATATACAGCCCAATAAGAAACCAAAAATATCACTAAGATAATTCTATCAGCCAATTCCTTGAAACATGAAAGTCAGAGGACAGAGAGAAAGAAAAGACTGAGACAAAACCATTTCTGTTGTATGCCCCACGAAGCCTATTCATTGCTTTAGTTCAATTTTAATATCAAGTCAAATAGCCATTGGTGGCCGGGATAACCTTAAAAGCCTGAGATATACTATTCTTTAGCAAGATATGACACCGCAGCAGGAAGTCTACATTAAAAAGGCTGAGGTCTTCACGTGCCAAGCTGTGAAAAAAATAGCGGAATTGTAGGCTGTTTTATGTGACTAATTTTAAATATAACTATTATTAAATTCTACCTCATAAAATACACATTTAATATAATTGCATGTTTTAATTCAAGATACAATCACTCTGATATATTGTAGCCTTTAATTTTAATTTTTATGTAGATAAAACATAAGTGTTAATACATTCAGAAGGACCAAGTTATATTTTAAATTCACTTAAAATAAATGTAAATTTAGATGATAAAGTGCTGGGTTTTTAAAGATCCGATAAAAACAGGGGCACTTTAATTCATCAAAATTTACATTTAATTTTAAATTCACTTAAAATGAATGTAAATTTAGATGATAAAGTGCTGGGTTTTTAAAGATCCGATAAAAACAGGGGCACTTTAATTCATCAAAATTTACATTTCACTCGTGTTGTGAAAATACTTACCTTTTAATCTTGACAGCCGCTGCATCGCCTCCCCCACCCATCACAAAGACTCTTCCCGGGTCTAAAATGAGGAATCCGGCTTTCTCCAATCACGGCATCGAATCAGACACTAATTCCCCCGGGGGGAAGCCGTGATTGGAGGATGACCGATCCGTCATTCTGACGTAGGAAGAGGCTTGCGACGACCGGGGAAATCGTTGAAGCGGCTGTCAAGATTAAAAGGTAATTATTTTCACAACACAAGTGAAATGTAAATGTTGATGAATTAAAGTGCCCCTGTTTTTAATTGGATTTTTAAAAACTCGGCACTTTATCATCTAAATTTACATTCACTTTAACAATATTATGATTGCTAATAAATCTGTTGGAATCTGTTGGCGCTCTACAAATAACCGATAATAATAATAATAATAATAATAATAATAATAATAATAATAAAAAGCCCTTAGTTTATCTTTTAGGTGTTTTAATAAAATTTCCTTGGTAGCCTTAGCAGTCCTTTTTTCACTGTGTGTGGTTGCTTTGAATGCTCAATATTTTAAACTGGCATTAAGCTCATAGCATATATCTGTAATTAATCACTGCAAAAAAATGTTTTAAAATTATTTAACACTGTAATTTTGTTAGTGCAATTTACACGGTTTTGAATATCAAGAGAAGTTCAGGGATACAAAGCCCAGAGCAATACATATTCCTGGTCTTCTTGTTGTGGCCAATTAGGGACAGGAATATAAATGAGCTTGTGCCCAAACTAACTAATCCCTGTGCAGAATGGTACTGGCTCAGTTAAATCTAATATTACCCATTTGACAGGGCGGTAAAATGTTTGGTTTAATGACTTTTAAATAAAAAAAAAAACATTTTAAAATTAAGATTTTATGCTATTTAAATTGTCTAAGCGTTAAATTGTTTAGAAATGCAGTATTTATTGTAGTTATTTGTTTAATTGGTTAATTTTTAAAATTAGATTGAAGAGAACTGAACACCCTTCCCACACACATAACTATGACCTTAAAACCTGAAGTATAAAGATTATCTATGTGTACCACAAATAAATAATTACATACCATTTTAACATCATATGGAACCTATTACAAAAAACAATGACTTATTGCATACATATCCACATAACTATTCTCTGTTGTATGAAATTATTTCATGCTTTGGAACACAGCCACAATGCTCATCCCTATTAGAATCAGAAAATAATAAGTAATTTGCACAAAGCGTACAAAATAGACAACAGCCTAAAAAATACAGTTATGAATGGTATTAAAGCAACTGTCAAACTTAAAGGGACAGTTCAGTCAAAATTAAAATTTCATGATTCAGACAGAGCATGCAACTTTCCAATTTACTTTTATCTTCAAATTTGCTTTTTTTCCCTAGTATTCTTTGTTGAAAGCTAAACCTAGGTAGGCTCATATGCTAATTTCTAAGACCTTGAAGGTTGACTCTTATCTCAGTGCATTTTGACACTGGAGACAGAGCCTACATTTTGGCACTAGAGAGATGGTAAGCCTCTCTGAATAGATGTGTTTTTTTCAAGTAGTGTCAGCAGCTATGCAAGGTTGAAGACAGTTTTATGGAATGGGGTAGCGAGTTCCAAAGGACAGGAGCAGCACGTGATAAGTCTTGGAGGCGGGAGTGGGACGTAGAGATAATAGGAGTGGAGAGACGAGACGTAGGTCAGAGGTTGATCGAAGAAGATGGGCCAGGGAATATTTTGAGACGAAAGAGGAAATATAGTTGGGAGTGAGGATGTTGAGTGCTTTTTAAATTAGGGTCAATACTTTAAATTGTATTCTTACAACTAACTCCTTACTTGATCCACTACAATCTGGTTTCTGCAATAAACACTCAACAGAAACTGCTCTCACTAAAGTAACAAATGACATGTTATCAGCTAAAGCAAAGTGCTACTACTCCTTACTAATTCTTCTTGACCTATCTGCTGCTTTTGACACAGTTGACCATCCTCTCCACCTAAAAATCCTACATTCACTTGGCCTCTCATGGTTTGCTTCATATCTCTCAAACCACTCATTTTCAGTTTCCTTAAACAGCATATCCTCTGATCCTTTGCCTTTCTCAGTAGGAGTACCACAAGACTCTGCCTTGGGTCAATTGCTTTTATCTCTCTAAACATCCTCCCTTGGAAAACTTATTTCTTCCTTTGGGTTTCAGTACCACTTATATGCTGATGATACCCAAATCTATCTTTCCTCTACTGATATTGCTCCCTCTTTACTCAACCAGATTACCAACTGTCTCTCTGCAATTTCCTCTTGGATGTCCTCACACTACCTCCAACTCAATCTGTCCAAAACTTAGCTGCTTCTTATACCCCCCTCTTCGAGACATCCAATACCTGACATTTTGTCTGACGGTTGGAGACTCTATTTTTTAACACCTGACCCCAGGTCCGCTGTCTTGGGGTCAAACTTCACTCAGAACTCACATTCACTCCACATATACAACAGCATATTCAGAATTTGTCCCTTCCTTACTCAAAAAACTACAAATATACTAATTCATTCCCTCATTTTGCCACGCATTGACTATTGCAATCTACTTCTAAATGACCTTCCAAAACACCGCCTCTCCTCCCTCCAATCTATTATGAATGCTTCAGCTAGACTCATCCACCTAAGTCACCGATCTACATCAGCTGTTCCGCTCTTCCAGTCTCTTCACTGGCTCCCCATACACTCCATACTGTTAGATATGTACATGTCTGTTTTGTTCTGTAAAATTAATGTTGCAACTCACTACTCTGAGGAAGGATACAAATCCCTGAATCTTATGACTTTTGATTGTAAAAGTGGCATAAAGTATTTTTAAGCAAGGTATAAGATTTAAGTTATAATGAATCTAGGCCTATGTGTATATGTGAATTTAAGGCAGCTGCACACCAATAAAATGGAGATAAATCACTTCTCATGAATTTTTTACAATTATATTTTTAGTAAAATATTTTTTACAATTGTCTCACAGGCAATTCCAGCCCTAAACATTTCTAAACTATTAATCCTGATATATGCATAGAGCCACAAGGAAAGATCACTATCTAGCACAAAAAAATATAGCACACATTTGTAATGGGATACAAAACAAGGAAATATATACTCATAATCATTACTCACTTTCTGAAAAATTAAAGGAACTTTTGTTCCTGGGACTTTTTTTGATCATTTTCTAGCAACGTGGTCAGGGGAACTCCAAACAATCCATTTTCTAACAGAAAAAAATGAAATATCATAAATTCGAGATTACAACCTATTTAATTAAAAAAAAAAAAAAAAAAAACTATAGGTGAAATATAATAAACAAATCACCTTTTACTTTCACTCGTACAGTTCTATTTCTTTTAAGTTCAATCCCTAAAGCATCATAGAAAGCCGTTAATTCTATCAGAGAGAGATACCGGATTTTTTTCATGTCTTCAAGAGACAAATCTCCTACTTCAGTTAAGCCAAATCGACTTTTCCAGACAATAAATTTCTGAAAGAAAATTATATGCATTAATAAATTGTCATAAAACAGGTTAAACATGCACATATTTTTTATTTAATTTAAAGGGACAGTCTACACATTATTCATCTTAAAGTCTTACCTTCAATCAAGCTGCACCCCTTTCTATATCATGCAGCATTTTAAAAAGAATATCGTTTCTGTATACTTGAAAATGGCCACCAAACTCCACCCACTGATGACATCACGATCCAAGCTGCATCTGGACACAATGCTGAATAGCATTGACAGTCTGCTGAATCCAACCAGTGAGGCTTTTGTGATTGGATGCCATATGCAGCTTGGATCATGATGTCATAAGTTGGCAGAGCTTGGTGGCCATATTCAAGTGGACAGAAACTTTATTATTTTTAAAATAATTTATATACCGTTCCTGCTGCATGATATAGAAAGGGGTGCAGGAGGCAATTTTGCAGCTTAATCTAAGGTATCAAAACAACAGTCACTTTGTATACAAAGTAAACAGGGGGCGATATACTACACACAATACTTTGGATAATAAAAGAAAATTCACTGTGGCTGGATATTGGAGACTTTCAAGTCTAATGAGGAATTTCCCTGGAGGTTTTTGCTGGGAGCATCAGTCAGCTGGTGGTTGTGACATCCACCCTGCCTATTTGCACTATTTATCTATATAGTGCCATCTCACGTGTGGTATAATTCACACAGTCTACACCATGAGGCGCCCTTTTGTTTTTACCTAATTTAAAGTAAGACTTTGGGATGACTAAGGTGTAGACTGTCCCTTAAAAGGAATGTAAAAGTACAAAAAGAAAAATGATGTAATAGGTTAAAGCATTTTCTTATTGCAATATTGCTTGCATATAACTGTGTGTTTCACCCCCTGTAAAATAATTAAAAACATAGTTAAAGTCAGCTCCAGAGCAGCAATGCACCACTGGGACCTAGCTGAACACATCTGGTGAACTGATGACAAGAAACAAATGTGTGTAGCCACTAATCATCAGCTAGCTCACAGTGGTGCAGTGCTGCTTCTTAGTATATATGCATATGCTTTCAACAAAGGATAACAAATCAATTTAATTTAAAAAAAAGGGAATGTAAAAGTGTATTAAAATTGCATCCTTTAAAATCGTGAACGTTTAATATTGACTTTTATCTCCCTTTAAAGTTTCTACTTGGAACAGCATCTCTTCAATGCTAGCAAATGTCTCTCAAGAGCTAAGCTTTGTCTGTGGTCAATGTGCCAAGTTTATGGCTAAAACAGCAAAGTTATTAAAAAAAACTAGCAAGGAAAACAAAAAATACAAACAAACCAAACAAGTAATTGTACAAAATGAAATAGCTTTTATCTATTCTCACTGTAAAACCTCTATAATAAAAATATAAGTCTGATTCACTTAAATTAAATTACTATTAAAAAGTAAATCAATTTACTTGCTGATCTTCTATTTAAGATTTTCTCATGGGATGTAAGCCTAAAATAACAAACTTTTTATCAAAGTAAATCTTCTTAAAGTATTTCATAACATATTAATTTAAAAATCTCTCAATTTTCAATTTCTGGATAACAATCCACCAAATAAATGAAAATGTAAATCTATTTATTTATATTTATATATATATATATATATATATATATATATATATATATATATATATATATATATATATATATATATATATATATATATATATAATATATATATATGTATATATATATAATCGACTAGAATAGCGCACTCCCACTCGCTAGAAATATCCAGACCAGGGTGCATAAACCATATATAAAGACCAATAATATGCACTCACTGGATTTAAACACAGCACACTTTATTCAGTTGTGACGTTTCGGGGCATTCCTGGTCTGAGGAAGGGGTGAATGCCCCGAAACGTCACAACTGAATAAAGTGTGCTGTGTTTAAATCCAGTGAGTGCATATTATTGGACTTTTTATATATATATATATATATATATATTTATTTTTTGTGTGAAACGTAACAAGGACTGATAACACATTACTGTGATCTTGAAGGCCCAATGGCCCAATGATAAGAAGGATTGCTGGATCGTCAGATCTGCGAGAAATGCTAATTTCAGTATCACCATCGTGCAATATGTTAGAAAAAAGTGGGCTAACCCTCTCTGTCCAGAGAAATAGCAATGTCCCATCCATACGAAACATTAAGGATCGCTGCCTATTCAACAATCCACTCATATCGCCAGTGAATGTGGATCTCAGTAGATGATGCATCATTTTTATACAACATATACTGTGCATTCACTAAATGAAAAATCATTTCTGTTTTATAAAAATTCAAATAGTATGTATGCAAAGTACATTTCACTGTAAGTTCAATAGATTTCTTACAATTGTTAATATCACCACTGAAAGGGTGGTGAGACAGGTGTGAATAAAAATGTGCATCTTTGCTGGCGGTTAATGTTTACAACATCAGAAAGTGTAATAAAACACCTCTTGGTAATTTCATCCCTTTAAAACATTTCCCCAGCAATCTTGATAGCGATGAGGATTCCTTTATAACATATCGCTATTGTGATGATGCTTACAACTTTGGGCCCATAGAGTTTATAATATTACAGCAGAGATTATGGTTATGGAACCCAAAATATGTTAACAATAATGCAGTTTTTTTTTTTTTTTTTATTATTATTTATTTTATTGAGGTTAGTAGGAAAATTAGCAATACAAATAAAGTTTGCCACAGTTCAATACAAACAGGTATAATAACAAATTTTTGTACCATATTAAAAAAAATATATATATAAGTGAGTAATACAGGTACTACAATACAAGCATATTCAAATAATAACCTGGAAACCCAGAAAAGATAGGCAAATACACCCTAAACCTCCTTTTATATATTTATATGAACCTCCTCTGTAATTAATAGGTCACTCTTGGACCAACACGTAGTAACCAATATTGACGGAGGTAAACTAGAATGATATATGAATGTAGAGACCTCCCAAGTATTGTATAGGCTACTAATGAACCAATGTAATACATTTTGAATGGCTGGAAGTGAGGAAACTAGAGTGATATACGGTCAATTTTGGACCATGACACTTAATTTATAACCTATAAATAGCTAACATGTATCGTAATAAAGATATACAATTTGGTATAATAGAGAGAACTATAGAAACTGACAACCAGTGTACTTCTAATAAATGCTTAACACCGTGGAACAACACCAAGCTTCTAAAATAGCTAGTCCAAGTTATCATATGTGACAGTAACAGTGGTATTGAGATAACCAACCAGGAGGTAATGTCACACAAGTGACGTAAGCTTTAGGTTAACTAAAATGTTCATAACAGGTAAGCATGTAGTTTCAGTACTCATTTTAAAAGATTGGCTCCATTCTATTGTCATCTGTTAGTGTGAATACAAAAGTTCCAGGTCCTTAAACACCATCACATCGACTTATGTTTATAGAAAGGATAAATAAGATTGACACAAGGAGTTTTCTAATAAGCCAACAATTATCACCACACAGTAGAGTAGATGATCTTTAAGTAGGAGGTAGGGCGCACCATCTCGGCCGCAGATAATGCACCCATCTACTTTGTTGGTCTCGACTGACCAGGTAACATATATAAGCACACTTAATTTGTAGTCGACTCCCTAAACCCACACTATCTACCGTGTCTAAATAGGGCTGAACCACTATAAAGTGCTTTATGTAGAAGGACCCATCAATAGATATAAAGTGTGGTAATAGAGTACATTAAGCTAGTATGACTCTACATGTTATCTCCAAGAACTAAGATAGACTATATAAACCTTAGATTCAAGATCAAACAATAATCATATCGTGCCTGTTGCAAGTGGGCACTATATTATGTAATTACATGAGGTTTTACTCCTGTTAAGCTGGCCGGGTATTTATAGAAGGAAAATATACCTCTTTTGTTTTGCTGGCTCAGGAATATGAATAGCGATCCTTATGTATACTCTGATTGGGTATAATGACCATTGTGTATAACTATAACAATATAAAAACTAGCTCCTAGGGTAACTGTTGCTTAAAATCTGAATAACATATTGCTAGAACAAAAAATGTGAACACATCAAAAGGAGTTAAAAAAAAGTCTCATTACTAATGTATTATCTCAAAGCATTCTCTAAAAGGAGACATATCATAGCTACCGAAAGTCAGCGGCATTCACTGTGAAATACAAAGTCCGTCAGCATAAACTGAGTAATCCCAGATGAGATTTAGGGATGTCCCTCAGGAAAAAAATAATATACATCTAGCCAACTCCAATGCTCGACTTTTCTAGAGGAAGACAAATGCAGATCGCCTTTAGTTCCAAAGTATCTGTACATGTTGTAAAAAGCCGATGCTGCACACCTTTCTCCTTCCGTAATTTCAAGGTTAAAGTGGTAGATTGTGATTCTAAAAAGCCTATTCCACATCGAATGTTATGTCCAACAACACTCAAGGGATATGGAGAGACAGCTGCCCAAGATGACGGCTTTGTAAGATGAGTAGATGGGGATCGTTGGAGTATAGTGGGTGAAGCCAGGCTTCAACTCTGGCTGTCAGCCCGCCTTTGCACTGAGGTTTAGCGAGGGAATAGATGGGTATAGCCGTTGTGGAGCTCACTGGCTCACATGCTGCTAGAGAGTTTCCCTGTGCTACGGTAACAGAGTCAGGTCCATAGCACTCCTTAGTATTGGTTAGTTCTGGAGGTGGGCCTAAATCCCCAATCTTCTCCTGTTTAGAAATGACACTTATAGGCCCCACTGCAGTCTTTCCCTGAGATGTGGTTTGTACCCGTTCAAACTCGGGCTCACATACACATACCAGGGCTTCTAGAGGTGCATGCTCAGCTTTTTGGTATTCTGTCTCTGTTGGAGGGAAGCCATTTTGGTCGGCCTTTCTTTCCTAATGTATTGCTGTCTGGGCGGTACAAGCCGATCTCGTAATTAGAAGTAGGCTGTGTATCTCAAGTTCTAAGCTTTTATAGTGGTCGTCTATTAGTTGTATTGGCTTGGCTTCCCATTTATTCAGAGCCTCCATGCTCCCCGCTAGTTCTAAACAGCTCAGTAATATGGAAACTCGCAAAAGCTGAATGGTTCTCTTCTTTAGCTTGAAGAAAGTTGGTCTTGGATATAGTAACAATAAACTACCTTATAACCCAGAATCTGGGGGGGGGGGGGGGGTGTATGCGGTAGCCCTAGACACGCGGTAAAAATGGAAGTAGAAATTATATCTCCAGAGATTAAGCATACATAGGCCCCCGCGTGGCTTTCTGGAGAACATAGGCCAGGGATGTCGTCGATAATCAGCTCCAGAATCTTGCTAAAAAATTGAGCTATAGATATCACCTTATCATAGGTATAAATTAACTGGATAATTATAGTAAGACATAAAAAAATTAATTTTAAGATCAGGAGCTTCACTGAGACGATCTCTGCCGCTTCAGAAACCTGCTCCCCCCCCCCAATAATGCAGTTTTTTTAATCATCAGGAACATTCTTGTCAAAATTATACTGCAGTATGAGTGTATTTTAAGTTTTCAGCATGACTATTGTTACATTTGAATTGGCAATCATACTAATTAAAGCTATCACTGTTTCACACTGACTAGCGTTTAAAGTGCATGAGGGCATAAAAAACATATGTGTGGCAAGCCTTCAGCACCACAGGTCACTGCGCATCGTCTAAGAGTGCAGGTGCTGATACATTAAGCATCTGCGATACATGTCACTGGGCCTGCTGCTGGCTCTCTGAGCAAAACAAAGTCGAACGCTGATGCATATACATATGCTCAGTATGGGCCTCTTGCATAAGTAAACTATATCGCTAAAATAGGTGAATATGCTTTTACAATAAGCCATTTTTACATTGCAAGTTCTTTCAAAACTAAAGATACACTGCTGATCATTTTCCATTTTGTTTTAAAATGTACCTTTAAACACCCCCTGGTAATTGTCAATGTCTGTACTTGTTCATGTGTTCTTTGCGATAGCTTAAAAAGTAATATTTTGGCATATTTTGCAATGCCTATATTTTAATACCTGTGTTTTATTAGTATGTTTTATTTTTCAATTTACTCCAGTTTCTCCTTTGCTCCTGACTTTTTTCCATAATAGGCATAGGGTTTTATCATTGTTAAAAATGACTGGGGTCATCTTCAGTGTTGAAAATAAAGCAGAAGCAAATTTGCTGCTCATCAGCCAGTGAGTAAGCAGTACTTAAGGCATAGTTGTACACAGACATACACTGAACATCTTGTTAAAAAATGTATGTTGAATGTAACATTTCAGTGTTCAACTACTAACATCAAATGTTGATTCCCACAGGTTACAATGTAAGAACTATGAGAATGAACGTGTGGATGAAAAATTTAAATAACATTCATACTTTAGACCCATTCAAATGGTATAATGAAAGTCACAGGAAACATTATATATATTTATTGGACGTTTAAAAACATCTCATCCCAAGCAAAATAACTTTGGTACTCAAAAAAACATCTCAATATTAAAATCTAACAGCTTTTCTGCTTAATTATTGTATCTTGGCTTGACTTGACTGAATATTAAAGGGATAGTGTACCCTAATTTTTTCTTCCCCTTTAGTTTGTTCTCTAATGAGTCCATTTATACCTGCCCTGCTGGCAAGGTCTTAAATTTCTTTACAAATAGCTAATGTGGCCTTTATTTCAGCATTTAAATTTATCTGATTTGCCTGTGGTATCCTCACCTATACTGAAAGTTTCTATGCTTCAGTATTTGCTATAGAAATATGTGTAAACATAGCCAGCAGAAGAAATTACACTCCCAGTGGGGGGATAGGAGAGATTATTAATACAATGTTCATTTTTAAATAGGTTTCCTCTTTAGCATTGGAATACAGAAAGAGATAGATACAAAGAAGCTTTTGAGTATTCTGATAGTGATAAAAAAAAGGAGGCACGTTGATTTACCTGCAAACTCAATCCATTTACCTGGTTTAGGGCTTGAAAGAACAAAACCAGCTATTTCATATACAAAAAATTAAATAAGCAGGCTGTTATAACAAGTCACTGGAAACAAATTAAAGGAAAAAACCAATTTTCAGTACTCTGTTCTTCCTGTATGCTAAAAAACGTTCTTTCATTGCATTTGAACAGCAATAGTTGAACATAAAATGTTTTAAACTGATGCTGAATGTAACTGGAGTATCATATCTCAACAGGTTATCTGAGAATATTGCTCACTAATAAAAAGAAACAAGAACATACCACAAGTTAGCACTTGCAGAATCTGTTGGCGCTCTACAAATAACCCATAAATAATAATAATAATAATATAATAATAATAATAATAATAAGTAGCTTGATCACACACAAAAAGTTGTTTTTATTTATAGAATGTTCCTTTAAAAAAAAAAATAAATCTGTAATACATTTTTAAACACATCTTTTAGATGGAACAAATGAAAAACATTTTAATGTTCCTTTGATGATTACACAGTAATATATTATAATATGAAATATTATCAAATAAAATATTACAACTTTCAGGTTATAACTTATTTGAAAAAAATAAAGGAGATGTAAACAGTATTAATAAGTGTCTGGCAAAGACAGAATTCAGCCGCATCTTACAAATAAGGGTATTCTATCCACAACCTCACAGTATTTACTTTTAGTTTACTCACTGGCAAAGCAGAATTCTCCTTTTGATTCGATGATTTTGCATTCCTTTTGTTTATCATCATCCACAATAGATTCTGAGAATGATACTTCAAAGAAAGTTCTTCTGCAACAGATGAATGGGTTTTTCTACAATAGGCAACTGGTAGCTAGAATGGAACAGAACGGACATTCTTACTCTTGTCACAAATAACAATCAAATCACACAACGGTCTGCAAACAAACAAATCAACAAATATATCAGCAATACTATTAGAGGATTTTATTTGTTTAATTTGACTGCCTTTTCTTTGAAATTTACCACCAGTAAATTGAAGTTTTTTCCATTCGACACTTGCAGGTGCAGCCTTTAGAAACTATGACTTTAATACATGCTGCATAGTGGTTACTTGATATGTATAGGCGCTAATTTACATCTGGTGATTATTAGCTGATGCAGAAGCATTAAGATTAACAATACTCAAGAAGGTTTTCAAGGGGCATGCCATTGGGCTACAAAATAATTCAAATATTAATAACAAAATTACAGTTTCAAATGCTTTCAAACATTTATTTGTATGGTGATATTTGGCACCTCAGTGAATATCTCTTTAAAGTAAACTTTATGCATGTGCATTAAACATAATGGTCATAAGAGAGGGCAAAAAACTGCTGCATAAGTGCAGGTGCTTTACCATATGACAACTCTAATTCTTTTATCAGCAGGGACACATTTTCATTAGGATTTGTGAAGCCTGTCATATGCTCTCACAGTTATCAGAACTGGAAAACTATTATTTTTCAGACTTAAAGGGACAGTATACTCATATATGGGCAATATATGAATTCATGATATTTAAAGCTAGTACAGAGAAATCCTGTGGAAAGGGCTCAGCTCTTTCTATCTCCCTCTCCCCACTGTATATATTACTGCAGTATTGAAGATGCTATTTGAAAAGCAGTGATATCAAATAACAAAATAAAGGTGCATAAGCTGTTTGTAAACAATTTAATACGGAGCAGCATGTTAAAGGGACATTCTAGTCAAAATATAAATGTACATAGATTAATTACATCTTTGAAGAGAAACATATTTGCAATATACATGTATTGGCAAAAATGCTTCTAGTAAAAGTTATCACTGTTTTAGTGTTAACATTTTTCTCTGCACGTGCATGTGAAGCATAGCTAGATATTTTTACTGCACCCACATTTTAAATATTGCAGCTGCTCAGATCATCACTGGGGCTTGTATCAGCTCAGCAAGTAACAAATGAGTCATTGACAGATAGCACAAGCACCTTAGGCTCTCTGTTTAAGTGCTGTGTTTAAAATGCTGGTGCACGGTGCATACTTAAATACACATTTGTAACAGCTATAGCTTTTATTAGAAGGATTTTTACTAATGCATGTATATTACAAAATTGCTTCTGTTCAATACCGAAATGCACCCATGTGGTTTCCAATTTTGGCCCTAATATCCCTTTAAATGGGTCATTGGGAACACATTAAAGGGACAGTCTACACCAGAATTTTTATTGTTTTAAAAGATAGATAATCCCTTTATTACCCATTTCTCAGTTTTGCATAACCAACACAGTTATAATAATATACTTTTAACCTCTGTGATTATCTTGTATCTAAGCCTCTGCAAACTGCAGAGGCATAGTGTTATCTATATGAAATATGTGAACTAACACCCTCTAGTGGTGAAAAACTGTTAAAATGCAATCTGAAAGAGGTGGGCTTCAAGGTCTAAGAAATTAGCATATAAACCTCCTAGGTTAAGCTTTCAACTAAGAATACCAAGAGAACAAAGCAAAATTGATGATAAAAGTAAATTGGAAAATTGTTTAAAATTACATGCTCTATCTGAATCATGAAAGTTTATTTTGGCCTAGACTGTCCCTTTAAGGGTGAGACCATTCACAGTGCACTGTCATACATAAATTATTAAACTATATTGAAAGTTTCTTTTATCAATCTTTTTATAGTACATTTTTAAAGTGTTACTGACCATTTAAGCAGGCATCCCACAGTTAAGGTTAACAAGATATAACATAGAAGTATTTTTATTGTGACGGTTAAATTATGTGGTTAATTTCAAACCTCCATTATCATCAAAGTCAATTAAATAAACATTCATAAGTCATTTAATTCTTATAAAGTCATTGTATTGCTTGTAATAATGTTTAAACACTTGTAATTAATATATTGTATTTTACTTACAGTTAACATGTTTCCAAAAAGATTTTTTGATCGGGAGTTGAACCCCATTGGCTGAAATAGGCAGTCCTGGAACAGGATCAAATGTGGGCTGCAATTAAATGCATGGCAATGTTAGTTCAATTACTCGTAATGAAAACTTTAAAGTTTACTTCTAAGAAAAAAACGGTATAACTTGACCATATACACTAAAAAATAAGGCAATAATAACACTGTATCAAAATAACAGCAAATCAATTTATGTAACAGTAAAACAATTTATTACAATAATCAAGGATATATAAAACATCCAAAAATAGGAAATGAGGCAAGCTAAAGTCTCTATATGTTTGGTATAACTTGATAGAAGTAAAATCGGAGGTGGACCATAGAAAATAAAAGAGAAAACAATTGTGAAGACCGTATGGGCCAATAATCAATCTTACAGGGAGAGGTACTCACTCTTTATAGAGCTATGTCTGTAATTCACATGGGATACCCCTCTATCAGACTGATCTCGGCCAGTAGTCTTGTTATCCCGGCGTCGAGCCGGAATGATAGGGAATATCCCAGAGCAGAGAAAGTTAGTAAGATGAGGAGAGCGGCACTCACCACAGGCAGGACAGTCACCAGTGGCAATGGCAGAACAGGGCAAGGCAAATCACTGGAATGGTCAGACAGGCAGGATTCAGCAACAGTAAAGCAGTCCAAGGACAAACCACTAGAATGGTCAGGCAGACAGGGTTTGGCAATGGTAAAGCAGTCCAAGGGCACACCACTAGAATGATCAGGCAGGCAGGGTTTGGCAACAATGAAGCAATCCAGAATAACAGTGGTTAAGAAGCAGAGTAGTCAGACAGGCAGAGTTCAGTAGCAATATATCAGTCCAGCAATTTAGGGATTAAACAGGTTGAGTAGTCAGACAGGCAGCGTATTGATCCAGCAATTCAGGAGTATAGCAGGCAGAGTAGTCAGACAGGCAGGTTTCATACACAGCAAGGCAATAAGAAAAAACAATCTATCACTCCCAGGAGTACACAAAGTAACACCTATACTTAGGTAGTGATAGATCAAGAGGAAGGGATTTAAATAGGTGCAAGATTCACGCCCAGGCTTCAGGACCTGAGAGGAGCATGTGGCGATGACGTCAGCGCCACACGCCTCTAGACCTGACACAGCCCCTGGTAACGAGCAGGGAAGGAGATGCCACGTACCTAGCAATGGCTAGAGCGGCACAGCGTGACATAGCCCCCTTCTCAAGGGTTCCCTCCAGGAACCAAAGTTGGCCTCAAAGGATGAGCAGCATGGAATCTGGAGACCAAAGTTAGAGCATGCACATCACAGGCAGGGACCCAGGAACGATCTGCCCTTCCAATGTATCACATTTTGCAGTAGTCTGCACCTGTATCTGGAGTCCAGGATCTTAGCCACCTCATATTCAGGTTCACCACGGACCAGGAGCGGAGGAAGAGGAGCTTGGAGCCAGGTATATCTATTTTTGATGTAAGACTTGAGTAGTGAAATGTGGAAGACTGGGTGTATGCACAGGGTTTTGGGCAAGGCCACTTTGTAGGCAACAGGAGACAGTCTTTTCAGGACCTTGTAAGGGCCGATAAACCTAGGCCCCAATTTGTGACAGGGTTGACGTAAATGAATATGTCATACAGAAGCTCTATGACGATCAGCAAAGTTCTTATATCTGTAGACAAGCTGAACGTAGCTGAGAGCGAATACGTTGCAATGAGTGGGGAGAGTCTAGTACGTGTCGGTCTGCAGCAGGAACCCCAGTGGACTGAGCAGAAAGAAGGGAGACACAAGGTGATACCCTGCTGCGGCTTGAAATGGAGAACATCGAAGAGAGAGTGCCAATGAGTGTTCTTGGCAGCTCTGCTAGAGGTAACAATTCAGACCAGTTGGTATGGTGAGCATTGACAAAGGCTCTAAGGTAGGCTTCAAGATCCTGGTTTACCCTCTCAGTTAGTCCATTGGTTCTGAAGGATGGTAGCCAGAAGACAAAGAAACAGTGGTTCGATCAACTTGCAGAGGGCTCTCCAAAAGGTAGAGATGAACTGTGGACCTCTTTCGGAACAAGATCTTCACAGGAATGCCATGAAGTCGTACCACATGCAAGAGAAAAAGAAGGATAGTTCTTGGGAAGAAGGCAGTATGGTTAGGGCGTACGAAATGGCCAGTCTGGAAAAGTGATCCACCACAACCCAGATAACTGTATGGTGATCAGAAGGAGGAAGGTTCACAATGAAATCCATTGTTATGTGTGTCCATGGTTGTATGGGAATGGACAATGGTTGGAGCAATCCAGGAGGCAAGGATCAGGTTTTTTATGTTGGCAGCACAAGTTGTGCAGGCTTTCACATAATCCTGAGCATCAGATTTCATAGTAGGCCATCATACATGTTGGGAAAGACGCTTGAAAGTCCTAGTCTAACCAGGATGTCCTGAGAATTTGCTATCATGAGCCCAGTCTAGCACAGGGGTGAGTACGTTCAGAGGTACAAGAGGATATCAGAGGCCACGGGGCGCCAGGAGGTTTACTAGACTGGGCATGTTGCAATCTTTGCAGAAGGGTGGTATTTAGTTGAGCAACCTCACCGGAGGGGGGTATGATGTGTTCAATAAGAGCTTCAGAGGAGTCACTTGAGTGAGGGAAAGTCGTCCGCCTTCTTGTTGTTGGTCCCAGGAAGATAAGACACTACAAAGTTAAAACAGAAAAGAACAAGGCCCCACCTGGTCTGTCGAGGGTTGAGTCGATGAGCAGTCTCTAGGTAAGTCAGAATCTTGTGGTCGGTGAGAATCTGAATGGGATTGGTGGTGCCCTCTTACCATTGCTGCCATTCAGTCAAAGCCAGCTTAATGGCTAGGTATTTAAATAAATCAAACAATGCTAAAAAGGATTATATATATCTTAAAAGCACTGAAATAAAAGTCATAAGTACAAATAAATTTAATATATACACTAATATTTAATGGGACACAGCAAGAATATATATATAAAACATATAATAAATAACACCTTTTATACTAAACAAAAATAACAATATGTATACCACCGGTGTGTTTGTATGATTTACAAAAAAAGTACTTAATTATATGTTTAAATAAAATTGATCTAATAAAATAGGTAAGATGCTAAGATACTGTGAATACAGTTTAATCCAAAAAACGATCGTTATTTAATGATACTAGGAGAAAAACGTTCAATGAGTGGTTTAAGGCAGTCTGTCGTTCAGCACTTTGTAAGGTTACAGTTAGCCAGTTCAAAGATAATTATTCCCACTGAAGCAAAAGCATTTCCAAAATGCAGTTTACAAATACCTTAGGCTACGGGACTGTATATCCAGGGCAGACTCTCTTAGGTTCAGAGTCTCGATAGGAGTATAGAGATCACCTTAATTCTTGGGTGTCCACGTCCTCTCGTAGCTACACATTTTTTGTATTTTTTGTGTTCTCCTATGAATTGCTTCCAGAGTGCAATTCGTGTTTGATGTGTGCTGGTATTCTTGTATTAAGGAGTTTTTAATTCTATTTGTTGACAGCTTAATGGCTAGGAGTTCACGATTACCCACATCGTAATTCCTCTCAGCAGGAGTAAAGCGTTTAGAGACAAAAAGGCTACAGGGTGTGACTTGGAATTCAAAGGATCCCTTTGGGTTAAAACTGCTCCAGCCCCTATCTCGAGGCATCAACCTCTAAAGAGAAACTGTAGGTCAGGATCAGGATGGCATGAGCACAAGGAGCCTACTGAAGGCCTTTTCAGACAAGAGAAGGCATTATATGGCATTGGGAGGCCAATGTTTACAGTCTTTGTTCGATTTGTCAAATTCAGTGAGAGGAGCTACCATTTGGGAAAACATCCTTTATAAACTTGCGGTAATATTGGAGAATCCCACGCATCTCTGTAATTCCTTAAAAGATGTAGGTTGAGGCCATTCTAGAACTGCGGTGAGTTTAGCAGGATCCATGGCAAAACCCTCCCGTCGAGATTACATAACCAAGGAATTGGATCTGAACTTGATCAAACTCAACATTTTTCTAGCTTGGCTACCGAAGAATTGTCTCTTAGACATAGAAGCACCTATCTCACCATGTCTATGATACTCCTCTAAAGTGGAAGAGTAAACAAGAATGTCATCTAGATAGACGATGACAGTGCATTTGAGGAGGTCACGGAAGACATAGTTTGACAAATGCCTGGAAGACTGCAGGGTGTTACACAGCCCAAAGGGCATTACAAGGTATTCATAATGCCTAGATCTTGTGTTGAAGGCAAGTCTTCCATTCGTGGCCTGGAAGATACGTATCAGACTGTATGCCCCACGTCCCTTGATGAAAAAGCGAGCATCCTGGAGTGAGTCATACAGTTCAGTGATCAATGGAATGGGATAGCGATTCTTGATGGCTATGTTTTTCAAGGCCCCTGTAGTCGATGCAGGGTCTGAGCCCCCATCCTTCTTACTGACTAAAAAGAAGCCTGCCCCCAGCAGGAGTGGAGGAAGGGCAAATGAAACGTTTAGCGAGGTTCTCTTGGATGTACTCCTCCATGGATTTGGTTTCAGCCTTGGAGAGTGGATACATCCTCCCTTTAGGAAGTGGGGCTCTGGGAAAGAGGCGAATCTTGCAGTCATAAGCATGTGGCTGCTTTTTTATCAAATCACATCTGCAAAGTCTGCATATACCGAAGGAAGATTTGAAGGAGTCTGATGCTGGCTATGGGAATGTGGAGCAGAGCAGTGAATTTAGCAAGGCAGGTGTGGAAACAGGAAGTACCCCAGGAGGCCAGTTGTCCTACAGCCCAGTTGAACTGTGGATAGTGTAACTGATGTCAAGGAAGACTAAGGATGACAGGCCGTGCTGGGAACAAATGACCTAGAACTGCAGCTCTTCGGTATGAAGGACACCCACGGTCAGAGTCAGGGTTGCTGACTCAAAATGGATCAAGCCTGAACCAAGGGGAGTGCCATCCAGAGTAGTTATTTTGAGACAATGTCTTTTCTGCAAAAGAGGCAGGCCAGCTTGAATCATGAAACGGTGATCCAGGAAGTTTCCAGCTGCCCCTGAATCAATGAAGGCTTGAGTGTGGACAGTATTCTGAAGAAAGGTAAGGGTAACAGGTACTATGATCTGAGAGGAGTGAGGGGATTTAGTATAAATCATGCTTAGAGGTACCCCTGTGTTATCCCCTAAGCATTGGCTTTTCCCAGCCGAATGTCACAGTCCTTTAGTTGGTAAGTTTTAGATCCACAATAAAAGCATAATCTCAGTCTCCTTCTTCTCTGTCTTTCAGACTCTGAAGATTTGAAGGAGGAGAGATCCATGGGTTCCTCCACTGTGGTAACTGGAGCTGCTGAAGGGGTAGAGGATGCTGCTGGAACTGGACGATCAGGGAGACGGGAAGGGAGGACCCTCCTTGTTCTGTCTCTCTCAGCTTGTCTTTCATGAAAGCGAGAGACCAGACTGATACAAAGCGCTATAAAGTCATCCAAAGAAGAAGGAATATCACGATAGGTGAGTTCATCTTTGATGCATTCATGCAGACCCCTCCTAAAGGCTGCCTTGAGAGCACTGCCATCCCAAGTGATTTCAAGTGCCAAGGTGCGAAACTCGATGGCAAACTGTGCACAGTTCTATTGCCCTGGCGAAGATCCAGGAGAGAATATTCTGCAGCAGAGGTATGGCCAGAAGTCCCAAACACAGAAGATAAAGCAGAAATAAAATCATCATCATCATGCAGGAGTGGAGCATTCTGTTCCAAAAGAGGAGAGACCCAGGCTAGGACCTTGTCTTTCAGCAAGGAAATGATAAAGGTGACCCTTGACTGGTGAGACTGAAAGGTGTGAGGATCATTGCAGAAGTGCAGCCTGCATTGGTTAGAAAACCCTGCAATCCTTAGTACCTTCATACTTGTCAGGCAAAGGTATCTGAGGTATACTTCCAGAAGCAGAGGAAGAAGTCACAGTACTAGGAGTAGGGACTGGCGGTGAAACAACAGGAGCGATATTCCTCGATGTAACTAGTAAGGAGAGTTGAGCGGTAATAGCCTTCAGCTTGGAATCCATATTCTGCAACTGTGTGGTATGGGTTCCCAACATCTGTCCCTGAAGATAAACAGCTCGTGCCACCTCGTGTCTCCATGGTCAAAGTATAATGTAATGCTCGTGGGATACCTCTCTATCAGACCAAATTCGGCCAGTAGTCTTGTTATCCCAGTGTCAAGCCGGAATGATAGGGAATATCCCAGAGCAGAGAAAGTTAGTAAGATGAGGAGAGCGGCACTCACCACAGGCAGGACAGTCACCAGTGGCAACGGCAGAACAGGGCAAGGCAAATCACTGGAATGGTCAGACAGGCAGGATTCGGCAACAGTAAAGCAGTTCAAGAACAAACCACTAGAATGGTCAGGCAGGCAGGGTTTGGCAATGGTAAAGCAATCCAAGGGCACACCACTAGACTGATCAGGCAGGCAGGGTTCGGCAACAAAGAGGCAATCCAGAATAACAGGGGTTAAGAAGCAGAGTAGTCAGACAGGCAAGGTTCAGTAGCAATATATCAGTCCAGCAATTTAGGGGTTAAACAGGTAGAGTAGTCAGACAGGCAGAGTTCAGCAGCAGCGTATTGATCCAGCAATTCAGGGGTATAGCAGGAAGAGTAGTCAGACAGGCAGGGTTCATACACATCAGGCAATAAGAAAAAACGATCTACCACTCCCAGGGAGTACACAAAGTAACACCTATACTTGGGCAGTGATAGATTGAGAGGAAGGGATTTAAATAGGCGCAGGACTTCGCGCCCAGGTGTCAGGACCGGAGAGGAGCGTTGCAGCGGATGACGTCAGCGCCACAGCCCTCCGGACCCGACACAGCCCGGTAACAAGCAGGGAAGGAGACACTGTGTCCCTAGCAACGGCTTTGAGTGGCACGGCTTGACAATGTCTCAGCTCTTAGATATAGGGGGGAAGGTACAAAGCCCCATGGATATAAAGTGGGTAGATACAAGGGTCCCACGGCTTTGCCAACGGCTCCCATACAAATGCCCTTTTCAGGGGCAATGGCGAGCTTAGGTTATTTTAGAAAGGTTTTTTATTTGGGGGGGTTGGTTGGTTGGGTGGTGGGTTTTACTGTTGGGGGTGTTTGTATTTCCATTTTACAGGTAAAAGAGCTGATTTCATTGGGGCAATTTAAATAATTTGGAGTAGGGTTAGGTTTTCTTTAATATGTAATTTAGTTTATTTAATTGGTAGTTTAATTTAATTGTAGGATAATAGTTAGGGTAGGTTAATTAATAGTATAATACAAGTTTATTTTAATTCTACAGGTAAGTTTATATTTATTTGAAGATAGGGATGTTGTAATTTGAATTTAAAGTTAGCGGCTCTGTTAGGTTTAGGGGTTAATAGGTTTGTTTAGTGTAGTGATGTGGGAGGCCAGAGGTTTAGGGGTTAATATTTTTATTTAGGTTGCGGCGGTGTCTGGGAGCGGGAGGGATAGGGGTTAATAACTTTATTTAGGTTCGCGGCGGTGTCGGGGAGCGGCGGGGATAGGGGGTTAACCAACTTTATTTAGGTTGCGGCGGTATCGGGGAGCAGCGGGATAGGGGTTAATAACTATATTTAGGGTTGCAGCGGGGGTCGGGGAGCGGCAGTATAGGGGTTAATAACTGTATTTAGGTTGCAGCAGGGTCGAGGAGCAGCGGGATAGGGGTTAAACATAGTGGCAGCGTTTAGTGACAGGGTATGAATAAAGTTGGGAAAAAGCCGAATAGAATCGAGATCAATGACTGCTAGTTAACAACAGTCTGATGTTCAGCACCCCGTACTTGGGTGCGCATCTTTTTGCCGGCTTTTTTCATAAATAAGGAGAGCGTATTGAGATACGCGGCCGGTGATGTTAGGTGAGCGTATTGATGCCGGCGAATGCAACACAGTTGACGGCTTGATAGATATCCCCCGAAATAATGTATATGAAAAAGTACTGTATATTCAGAAAACAAATTATACACATCTTTTTCTACAACAATAAAATGGCAATGCTGAATATGAAAGCCTTATTTTCTGTTTATCTATCTATCTATATCTATCTATATATCTATCTCATTAGTCTGAAGAAGGGGAGATTGTCCAGAAATATCACCATAATATAGGATTAATGAACTTTTACCTAAAAATCCAGCAAGGCAGTTTATATATTATACTTTTGCCTAATTTGTCAGTGAGAGTGAAGATCCCTAATTGCTTTGGTATACATATATATATATATATATATATATATATATATATATATATATATATATATATATATATATATATATATATATATATACATATATACATATATATATATATATATATATATATATATATATATATATATATAAATATGTATATATACACATACATATATTACACTTACATACATACACACACACACACACACACACAGGAAGAGCACTTTAGTTTCCAAGGTCAGAGTAAAATCACGGGAGGAATATCTGAATTCTCTAATGTCTTAGTTTCAGTATTTCCTCTGTGTTGTCAGAGTTTCCTGCTACATTTGCAAATATTTTTTCTTCTGGAATTCTTGACCTTTTGTAAGAATGCATATGTGTGGTATCTTGTTAAATAATAATGTTATAGGTATTGGACATGTTTTTTTTGTTGTTTTTCTTAAAGTGACACCAAAGAGACTATTAACGTTATTGACAACTTCATGTATACAATGTGTGTGCTTGCAGGATGTGTGTTATATCATCTTAGAACAAAGCTGATGTTAATGGATGAAAGTGTAAAAAAAAAAAGAAGGAAAAGAGACTACAAGATTATAGGACATTTTTGTTCCTTCCTGAGGCATAGTTTACATTTTTGTAAGTGGAAAAAGATAACTTAAGTGTTTGGCTAAATGAAATTAAACAATACAAAGGAACACTACATTCATTTTTATATAAACACAATCAATGTAACAGATTAAGTGCCATATTGCAAGATACTGCATGTATTTAGCAACATTGCTATTGTTTAGCAACCATTGAATGAACTCTTCCAACTGTTTATAATACCTTAGGCCTAGATTTAGAGTTCGGCGGTAAAAGGGCTGTTAACGCTCCGCGGGTTTTTTTCTGGCCGCACCATAAATTTAACTCTGGTATCGAGAGTTCAAACAAATGCTGCGTTAGGCTCCAAAAAAGGAGCGTAGAGCATTTTTACCGCAAATGCAACTCTCGATACCAGAGCTGCTTACGGACGCGGCCGGCATCAAAAACGTGCTCGTGCACGATTCTCCCATAGGAAACAATGGGGCTGTTTGAGCTGAAAAAAAACCTAACACCTGCAAAAAAGCAGCGTTCAGCTCCTAACGCAGCCCCATTGTTTCCTATGGGGAAACACTTCCTACGTCTGCACCTAACACTCTAACATGTACCCCGAGTCTAAACACCCCTAGCCTTACACTTATTAACCACTAATCTGCCGCCCACGCTATCGCTGACCCCTGCATTACACTTTTAACCCCTAATCTGCCGCTCCGTAAAACGCCGCCACCTACGTTATCCCTATGTACCCCTAATCTGCTGCCCTAACATCGCCGACCCCTATGTTATATTTATTAACCCCTAATCTGCCCCCCACAACGTCGCCGACACCCTACCTACACTTATTAACCCCTAATCTGCCGAGCGGACCTGAGCGCTACTATAATAAAGTTATTAACCCCTAATCCGCCTCACTAACCCTATCATAAATAGTATTAACCCCTAATCTGCCCTCCCTAACATCGCCGACACCTACCTTCAATTATTAACCCCTAAACTTCCGATCGGAGCTCACCGCTATTCTAATAAATGGATTAACCCCTAAAGCTAAGTCTAACCCTAACACTAACACCCCCCTAAGTTAAATATAATTTTTATCTAACGAATAAATTAACTCTTATTAAATAACTTATTCCTATTTAAAGCTAAATACTTACCTGTAAAATAAATCCTAATATAGCTACAATATAAATTATAATTATATTATAGCTAGTTTAGGATTAATATTTATTTTACAGGCAACTTTGTAATTATTTTAACCAGGTACAATAGCTATTAAATAGTTAAGAACTATTTAATAGTTACCTAGTTAAAATAATAACAAATTTACCTGTAAAATAAATCCTAACCTAAGTTATAATTAAACCTAACACTACCCTATCAATAAAATAATTAAATAAACTACCTACAATTACCTACAATTAACCTAACACTACACTATCAATAAATAAATTAAACACAATTGCTACAAATAAATACAATTAAATAAACTAGCTAAAGTACAAAAAATAAAAAAGAACTAAGTTACAGAAAATAAAAAAATATTTACAAACATAAGAAAAATATTACAACAATTTTAAACTAATTACACCTACTCTAAGCCCCCTAATAAAATAACAAAGCCCCCCAAAATAAAAAATTCCCTACCCTATTCTAAATTAAAAAAGTTACAAGCTCTTTTACCTTACCAGCCCTGAACAGGGCCCTTTGCGGGGCATGCCCCAAGAATTTCAGCTCTTTTGCCTGTAAAAGAATAAATACAATACCCCCCCAACATTACAACCCACCACCCACATACCCCTAATCTAACCCAAACCCCCCTTAAATAAACCTAACACTAAGCCCCTGAAGATCTTCCTACCTTGTCTTCACCATCCAGGTATCACCGATCCGTCCTGGCTCCAAGATCTTCATCCAACCCAAGCGGGGTTGGCGATCCATAATCCGGTGCTCCAAAGTCTTCCTCCTATCCGGCAAGAAGAGGACATCCGGACCGGCAAACATCTTCTCCAAGCGGCATCTTCGATCTTCTTCCATCCGGTGCGGAGCGGGTCCATCTTGAAGCAGGCGACGCGGATCCATCCTCTTCTTCCGATGTCTCCCGACTAATGACGGTTCCTTTAAGGGACGTCATCCAAGATGGCGTCCCTCGAATTCCGATTGGCTGATAGGATTCTATCAGCCAATCGGAATTAAGGTAGGAATTTTCTGATTGGCTGATGGAATCAGCCAATCAGAATCAAGTTCAAATCCGATTGGCCGATCCCATCAGCCAATCAGATTGAGCTCGCATTCTATTGGCTGATCGGAACAGCCAATAGAATGCAAGCTCAATCTGATTGGCTGATTGGATCAGCCAATCGGATTGAACTTGATTCTGATTGGCTGATTCCATCAGCCAATCAGAAAATTCCTACCTTAATTCCGATGGCTGATAGAATCCTATCAGCAATCGGAATTCGAGGGACGCCATCTTGGATGACGTCCCTTAAAGGAAACCGTCATTAGTCGGGGAGACATCGGAAGAAGAGGATGGATCCGCGTCGCCTGCTTCAAGATGGACCCGCTCCGCACCGGATGGAAGAAGATCGAAGATGCCGCTTGGAGAAGATGTTTGCCGGTCCAGATGTCCTCTTCTTGCCGGATAGGAGGAAGACTTTGGAGCACCGGATTATGGATCGCCAACCCCCGCTTGGGTTGGATGAAGATCTTGGAGCCAGGACGGATCGGTGATACCTGGATGGTGAAGACAAGGTAGGAAGATCTTCAGGGGCTTAGTGTTAGGTTTATTTAAGGGGGGTTTTGGGTTAGATTAGGGGTATGTGGGTGGTGGGTTGTAATGTTGGGGGGGGGGGTATTGTATTTATTCTTTTACAGGCAAAAGAGCTGAAATTCTTGGGGCGATGCCCCGCAAAGGGCCCTGTTCAGGGCTGGTAAGGTAAAAGAGCTTGTAAACTTTTTTAATTTAGAATAGGGTAGGGAATTTTTTATTTTGGGGGGCTTTGTTATTTTATTAGGGGGCTTAGAGTAGGTGTAATTAGTTTAAAATTGTTGTAATATTTTTCTTATGTTTGTAAATATTTTTTTATTTTCTGTAACTTAGTTCTTTTTTATTTTTTGTACTTTAGCTAGTTTATTTAATTGTATTTATTTGTAGCAATTGTGTTTAATTTATTTATTGATAGTGTAGTGTTAGGTTAATTGTAGGTAATTGTAGGTAGTTTATTTAATTATTTTATTGATAGGGTAGTGTTAGGTTTAATTATAACTTAGGTTAGGATTTATTTTACAGGTAAATTTATTATTATTTTAACTAGGTAACTATTAAATAGTTCTTAACTATTTAATAGCTATTGTACCTGGTTAAAATAATTACAAAGTTGCCTGTAAAATAAATATTAATCCTAAAATAGCTATAATATAATTATAATTTATATTGTAGCTATATTAGGATTTATTTTACAGGTAAGTATTTAGCTTTAAATAGGAATAAGTTATTTAATAAGAGTTAATTTATTTTCGTTAGATAAAAATTATATTTAACTTAGGGGGGTGTTAGTGTTAGGGTTTAGACTTAGCTTTAGGGGTTAATCCATTTATTAGAATAGCGGTGAGCTCCGATCGGAAGTTTAGGGGTTAATAATTGAAGGTAGGTGTCGGCGATGTTAGGGAGGGCAGATTAGGGGTTAATACTATTTATGATAGGGTTAGTGAGGCGGATTAGGGGTTAATAACTTTATTATAGTAGCGCTCAGGTCCGCTCGGCAGATTAGGGGTTAATAAGTGTAGGCAGGTGTCGGCGACGTTGAGGGGGGCAGATTAGGGGTTAATAAATATAATATAGGGGTCGGCGGTGTTAGGGGCAGCAGATTAGGGGTACATAGGGATAACGTAGGTGGCGGCGATTTGGGGGTCGGAAGATTAGGGGTTAATTATTGTACGTCGCTGGCGGCGACGTGGGGGGGGGCAGGTTAGGGGTGAATAAATATAATACAGGGGTCGGCGGGGTTAGGGGCAGCAGATTAGGGGTACATAAATATAACGTAGGTGGCGGTCGGCAGATTAGGGGTTAAAAATCTTAATCGAGTGGCGGCGGTGTGGGGGGACCTCGGTTTAGGGGTACATAGGTAGTTTATGGGTGTTAGTGTACTTTAGGGTACAGTAGTTAAGAGCTTTATAAACCGGCGTTAGCCAGAAAGCTCTTAACTCCTGCTATTTTCAGGCGGCTGGAATCTTGTCGTTAGAGCTCTAACGCTCACTGCAGAAACGACTCTAAATACCGGCGTTAGAAAGATCCCATTGAAAAGATAGGCTACGCAAATGGCGTAGGGGGATCTGCGGTATGGAAAAGTCGCGGCTGAAAAGTGAGCGTTAGACCCTTTAATCACTGACTCCAAATACCAGCGGGCGCCCAAAACCAGCGTTAGGAGCCTCTAACGCTGGTTTTGACGGCTACCGCCGAACTCTAAATCTAGGCCTTAATTTCTGCAACCAGTTAGCAACACATATAAAAAAGCAATCACTGTGTGGACTACTACCATCACTTTCATAAATATAAAATATTTAAAAATATTATTAAAAATGATTATACATACTGTAAAAAAATAATATATGGGGGGGTCTGAGAAAGGGGTGAATGCCACAAAATGTCACAACTTATTAAAGAGTGCCGTGTTATAAATCCAGAGAGTGCATATTTTGTTTTGCCCTATTGGACTATTTATGCACCCTGGTCTGTATACTTTGGCGAGTGCGCTATCTGCTACATATATATATATATATATATATATATATATATATATATATATATACATATACATATATATATATATATATATATATATATATATATATATATATATATATATAATCTATGGATGATTTAGACTTTTTTACAGTATGTATAACATTTTTTTTATTATTTTATTATAAATATTTTTTTTAACATCTTATACTTAATAAGTCAAGAATGGGCTTTAAGATTACTAATTCTTCATTTGTGCTAATCCGACACCGTGTTAGAGCTAAAGCACGAAACACAAAGCGCATTCCTATGTTCTTCATTTAAAAACTAACGCACAGTCCTATGTTCTTCACTTAGAATTTTTTTTATTATTAAATGTAAAATAGATATCTATACCTATGTATCTAAATGAAAAGACATACAGGTATAGGTATATACAAATATATATAGAAATATATATTTACAATAAAAATAAAATTTTCTCATATGTGAAGAACATTGCAATGTGAAATATGTCCAGTAAATATATAGTAAAACACATAAATACATGTATACATATGTACACACATATATGCATACACATTCATATTTAAACATATGCATATAAATATATATGTATATAGCTCAGTAAAACACCTTTCATATACCATACACATTTGAGCCCTTATAAAGTTTTTTTTATTATTTTTTTATTTTTATTAGATAGTGTTTATTTGAGTGTAATTGTAATTTTTAATGTATTTATGTTGTGTTAAGTGCAACTTTTTTTAACACACTACTTAACATGAGGTTTTCAGTCACACTAACCCGACCCACATAAAAAGGTGATTACGCTCTTGTGATCGTGCTTACTTTCAACTTGTAATACAGTCGCTATTTCCTCCGCGTATAAAAAGCTGATATCATTGTATACAACAGTTAGAATGCCCCTTGTAATCTAGCCCTTTATGGAAATTACTTTTTTATGATTAACATCCTTTTACTGAACTTCAATGCATCTGGGTTTTTTGTTTAGTAATTACATCATGCCCATAAAATATTTCTCAAAATGTCATTATATTTTGACATGAGAAGCACAGGCATTCTTAACAAGAAGTTTTAGTAGATTAAAAATACTCAATTTAATGATAAAGATAAATAGATAAGAATCAATGTATGCAGCACACAGAAAAAGCAAGCGTTTAAGCCATCATCTGTGACTAGTTTCCAGATTTCTTTGTAACCTAAACACATTTTCTTCAGAGAAGCTGTAATATGATAAAAATGAGATAATTTTGGCATCAGATATAAATGAGTGGTGTATGTGAGTGGATTAGACTGATATTAAAAACATCTGGAACATGTTATAGGAAACCCTAGAAGATAAATGTATAACAAAGATAATTTAATAGAGAAAAAACTAATTTAAAATAATCCCCCAAATCAGGGATAAATCCATTCTATAAAAAAATGTTAAATGTTTAGATTTCTATACTTTTTAGTCCTTTTATTTTGACAATAATGTATTTATATGTTGAACAAGCTTGGGTACAATAATTTCTGTATTTAAACCTTGTTATTGAATGAGATCTAAATAATTTTAAACTATTACAGATTTTCAGAGAATATATTTAGATAATTGGCTATTTTTGGGCTATTTTTAAATAGAATTTTTTTGTTTGTCGGTAATATTAGCCATGAACCATAATGTATCCCATCTTATTGAGACATATAACAGAAGGCCCAGATTACAAGATGAGTGCTATCCATATATGCTCTAGGAATAACACACTATCTGATATTACAAGTCCATGGTTAAAAAGAACTAACAGAGAATGTCAGCACAGACAACACTTTTTTAGCTTGCCCTATAATTTCAATGGATATCACGGCTGCAATAAACTTCTCTCAATTTGGGAGTTGTGCCTGACTGGAGACCTGAAGTAAAGTGTTAGAAGACTAAAATAAAAGTATACCAAAACACATATAAAATAGATTAAAATAAAGTATTTCACTCGTATTTATACATATTAAAAGTCAAATATATGTTTTTTGATAAAATAAATATTTAAAAAGTGAAAGGGATATGGTATATGACAAGGTGTTGGCCTGGAAATGGATCAAAAGTGCATTTGTATTTGTGTGTGAATGCTTCTATGTGTATGAGTGCATTAGTATGTGCACACATGCAAATATACGTACATATGCACACACACATACACATACACACACATACAAATACACATATATACAGTACATATGCACACACACATACACATACACACACATACAAATACACATATATACAGTACATATGCACACACACATACACATACACATATATACAGTACATATGCACACACACACACATACAAATACACATATATACAGTACATATGCACACACACATACACATACAAATACACATATATACAGTACATATGCACACACACATACACATACACATATATACAGAACATATGCACACACACACACATACAAATACACATATATACAGTACATATGCATACACATATACACATACACACACATACAAATACACATATATACAGAGTATATATATATATATATATATATATATATATATATATATATATATATATATATACAAATTCTACACACCTTTGAGCCTTTTTCAGTCAAATACCTTATCATGTCCCATATTCCTTTAAATAATCACTGTTAACACATCATAGATAGATAGATAGATAGATAGATAGATAGATAGATAGATAGATAGATAGACAGTGTAAACAGCAAAAATATTTCTTAGATTTTTTAATGCACTTTCTGCTTAGTGTACCTTCGGGTTAGCGCTTGCTTCACAAGCATGAACAGCCATTGAATGACTCTAGAGTCATCTTATTAAAATATTTTGGCCTGTGGGCAAACTTCAGTAGGGTTTCTGATGATTAGTCTGGATTCATCGATTATTTCAGAATGACTCTAGGAAGATCATTTTGATTATGGTTATGACGTATACCTGATTTTTTTTTTTTTTTAAACTATAATAAACTTTCAGAATAAGGTATCTTCCCTCCACATCTCTCTCTTGCGAGATTAAGTTAAAATCAAGATTTTTATTGAAAATACATGCAACTCCTCTCTTTTTTCTGATTGCTGGTGTCGCAATCACCTCCCCAATCCAACTGATTTTTTACTTTTCTGCCTCCTGCAGGCTCAGATGAGTTAAGAGATTAACGAGTGTCAGTATACGCTGTGCAATCTATATGCCCCGAACGAATGTCAGCCACATTTCTGGGATGGATTATACGCAAAATTAGTTAATTACATAGATTCTCAATTGATTATAGGGGGCGATTTTAATAGTGTTTTTCTCCCTCAGCTGGATAGACTGAGAACTGGGGGCTCTTCTAGATCAAGAAAAGAGGCCAAAATATTGACCTCCTTTTCAAAAGGTCTCAAATTAAAGGATATTTGGAGAATCCAACACCCGGACGAGAAATTATTTACATGTGAATCGAAAGTACATCGTACCTTCTCAAGAATAGACATGTTTCTGGTATCTGAAAGATTACTGCAATTAGAGATGAACACAGATATTAAGAACATAATTCTATCTGACCATGCTATTATATCTCTCTCTATCCAGTTGAGGAACAGGGGGGCCGGTCTTGAGGCTAAATTTTTTCTTTCCTAGCTTTTTGTATTCTAATATTCCCTTCAGAAATTGGCTGACTCAGAAATGGAAGGATTATGTATATCAGAACAAGGAATACATTCCTAAAACAGAAATATTTTGGGAGGCCGCAAAGGCCTGTCTAAGGGGGGAAATTAAGGCATATATGGTTAAAAGGAAAAGGAAGATTAGAGCGAGGGAAAGTCAACTGAACAATTATCTCAGAAATAAATTTGTTAAATACACTGATAATCCTAATAAGGACAACTGGGACTGTTATCAAAGGGCTAAGAGTGAGAGAGAGACTTTTCTATCTAAAAATCAGATACAGGAAGATATGAAAAACAAAGCTACATTTGGTACTTTCTCCCCGAACACTGCTAAAATGCTCTCAAATATTTCTAAAAGTAAGAGGAAAAACAATTATATAGGAACAATCATATCAGAGGGTAAAAAGTATAATACTCCGAAAGATATCGTTGAGCAATTTCAACTATTCTTTCAGAAAATATACTCCCCTGCAGAAGTTGACCAAGAGGCGAAAAAGTCTTTTTGGGAAAGCATTAAACTACCAAAAATCACCTCAGATCAGTTAAATGTTTTGAATAATGAGATTACCACAGAGGAGACACTTACCGCAATTAAAGAGGCAGTTTTGGGGAAAGCACCTGGGCCCGATCAATTACCGATCGAATTTTATAAAATATTATCGGAGGAGATTGTTTTGACTCTCACAGATCTGTTCAATAAATATTTTCTGCTGCATTCTAGACCCTCTCGGTTTTTCACCGCCTCAAATATTACCCTTATCTTAAAGAAGGAAAAAGATCCTAATCTAATGGACTCATATAGACCAATCTCTCTTCTCAATAGCGATTACAAGCTATTAGCAAATATATTAGCTAACCGTCTTAAAAAAGTTATAGGGGATGTGATTCATCCGGATCAAACCGGATTCATTCCCGGCAGGTCAGCACAGAAAAACATTAGAAGGGCTATGACCATAATCGAATATATTTTAGCATCCCATAGGACGGGGTCAGGGCAGAAGCAAGATTTTGCGTTGTTAACGGTGGATGCAGAAAAAGCCTTCGACTCTGTCCTATGGGATCATTTGTTAACAGCTCTCAACAAGTTTGGTTTTTCAGGTCATTTCTATGAATATATCTCACTCCTTTATCAGAACCCAATATCTTTTCTTAATATTAATAATTTGTTATCGGACCCAATTATACTGCATAAGGGAACAAGACAGGGGTGCCCTCTCTCACCATTATTATTTGATATTGCCATCAAACCTCTGGCGGTGAAGAGCCGAGAGATTTTGGAAGGTATAAGAATAAAACAACATAAAGTTACGCTTTCTCTTTACGCAGATGATATCCTCTTTTATATCAGAAACTCTGCTAAAAATATCCCAATCTTAATTAATATTCTATCAGAATTCAGTAAATTTGCTGGGTACAGAATAAATCTATCCAAGTCCGAGATTCTCTGGATTATAAAGAATAGAAAGAGTTATATTCAAAACCCCTTTAAAGTAACTGATAAATCTATCAAATATCTGGGAATAAATCTTTCAGCAAACCCAGAGCAATGGTATCATATGAATCTCGCTCCCATTTGGAGAAGTTGTTTAGCTGAATTCCAGAAATGGAGCAAACTCCCCCTGTCACTCTCTGCAAAAATAGCATTGATCAAAATGCGAACGCTTCCAAAATTATTATTTTTTATTCAGAATATCCCTTCATTTCTGAAGAGGGCTGATATTAAAAAGTTTAATTCGGCCTGTTCCATCTTTCTCTGGGCCCCAAAGAAACCCCGTATCTCATTATCGAGGTTAATGCATCCCAAAGATCTGGGCGGATTTGCTCTGCCAAATTTAGCAAACTACAATTTGGCATGTCTCGCCCGAATTGCTCTAGACTGGCTCACAGGAGCAAATTTCATTGCTAGCTCTGATGTGGAAGGGGGTATCATAGCGCCATATGCCCTTAAGGCATTGTTACACACTGCCCACCCAGCAAAGGTACGGGATCTCCTATTAAAACATACTTTCTATAATGTTCTAGCGTGGCATAAAATCTGCAAATTATTAAAAATAGAAAACACACTTTCTCGCTATTTACCGATCAGGGGTAATCCTGATTTTAAGGGTGGCTGCGAATCCTCAGCTTTTAGGAATTGGGCTGCCAATGAGTTGAGGTTTTGAATCAGGTAGTAGATCCAGTTTCAAATCATATAAAAACATTTGAATTACTAACTAGAGAATTTCAGTTGGATAAAAGATCCTTCTATGCTTATTTACAAATAAGACACTTCTATTACAGTAAGAAACCTATGGTCGAGGACCCCTGGACCTTGGGTCCACTTGATTCTGTTATTAACAGATTTTTACAGGGAAACCATTCTATATCATATATTTATAGACTGCTGTTATTGAAGGAGGCAGAGATGAAGGTGGATAACCTTTTTTCCATCTGGAAATTTGACTTTCCTGAATTGGACAGGGTTTTTTTCCAGCAGAGTTTTGATAGGGCAAGGAAATTTTCAAGCAGTATGGCAATCAGAGAATCTCATTGTAAGCTTCTTAATAGGGCCTATTTAACGCCTAGTAAGATGGCTAAATGGAAGGGGGATATGTCTTGTTATAGATGCAACTTTCTGTCAGCAGACATTTTTAATTTATTCTATGCCTGCCCAAAAATGATCAAACTTTGGAAACAAGTGGAATATTGGTTGAATAGATTTCTGCCAGATAGAATTGTATTGAAGCCCTTGGCTATCTTCTTCTTGGTGTCGAATAAAACATATAATAAGCCTCTGATTAATACTCTAATTCTCCTAGTCAGACAGATGATACTCAAAGCATGGAAGGAGAAAAATGCTCCTAGTATAGCGTCAGTTATAAACAATGTTCACTATCAAATGTTACTAGAACTATATGATCCGCTAATATTTGAGGAAAATAAATTAAGAAAATATTTTGCTAAATGGGATAAGGTAATTTTGAGCAGACCTAGTGAGGTCCAGTTACAGATATTAAAAATTTTTCGTAACTCACCGTTTTTTTTACAATTAAATCTATCAGAGAGTTACCCTGATCTCTGGAGACAATGGTTTCTTTGAGGCGAAGGGGTGGGGGCCCCGGGTGGAGGAAAGAGAGTTAGTACAGGCCCTTCTTCTTTTCTCCTCTCTCCTTTTTTTTTTTTTTTTTTCTTTTACTTCTTTTCTTCTCTTTCCTTTTATGTATGTATGGAACTCCAATAATGAGAGAAATTAGAGGAGCAGACTTGGTTTGAGATTCCAAGGTGATATTATATGTACTGTTGTCAGCTATTATTATTGTGTTTTTTAGAAGTAAGATTGTCAAAGTGATGACTCATGTAATGCTGATATTCTCATTATCTTTGGAATGCTTAATGTTGAAGCTGTATATGATTTTGAATCCCTCAATAAAGAAAAAATATGTTTAAAAAAAAAATAAACTATAATAAACTTTCTTTCATGTAATTAGCAAGAGTCCATGAGCTAGTGACGTATGGGATATACATTCCTACCAGGAGGGGCAAAGTTTCCCAAACCTCAAAATGCCTATAAATACACCCCTCACCACACCCACAAATCAGTTTATTTGTTATCTTTTCCGGTTCTAGGAAAGGTCAGAAGGCTTCTGCCATTTCTTTGGCATCTTGGTTAAAATCTTTGTTTCATCATGCCTATGTTGAGTCGGGTAAAACTCTGCCTCAAAGGATTACAGCTCATTCTACTAGGTCAGTTTCTACTTCCTGGGCGTATAGGAATGAAGCTTCAGTTGATCAGATTTGCAAAGCAGCCACTTGGTCTTCTTTGCATACTTTTACTAAATTCTACCATTTTGATGTGTTTTCTTCTTCTGAAGCAGTTTTTGGTAGAAAAGTACTTCAGGCAGCTGTTTCAGTTTGATTCTTCTGCTTATAATTTCAGTTTTTTTCATTATAAGATTTAAACTTTATTTTGGATGTGGATTTTTTTCAGCGGAATTGGCTATCTTTATTTTATCCCTCCCTCTCTAGTGACTCTTGCGTGGAAGATCCACATCTTGGGTAGTCATTATCCCATACGTCACTAGCTCATGGACTCTTGCTAATTACATGAAAGAAAACATAATTTATGTAAGAACTTACCTGATAAATTCATTTCTTTCATATTAGCAAGAGTCCATGAGGCCCACCCTTTTTTGTGGTGGTTATGATTTTTTTGTATAAAGCACAATTATTCCAATTCCTTATTTTTTATGCTTTTGCACTTTTTTCTTATCACCCCACTTCTTGGCTATACGTTAAACTGATTTGTGCGTGTGGTGAGGGGTGTATTTATAGGCATTTTGAGGTTTGGGAAACTTTGCCCCTCCTGGTAGGAATGTATATCCCATACGTCACTAGCTCATGGACTCTTGCTAATATGAAAGAAATGAATTTATCAGGTAAGTTCTTACATAAATTATGTTTTTTATATTCTTGCAGAATTTGGCCTAATAAAACAGAATGCAATTTTTCTCTGGATTCCATTCAAAAAAATTCTCATTAGATTAAGTTAACAGTCAATACATGATAGTAGTGTTTTTATAAAAAGACGTAAAACACCTATTGCCTTTTTGCTTTATTGCCTGTCTTGGGAGTGTAGGGCAAAACACTAGCCATATTATGAGTGGAGCGCTAACCTCACAAGCAAAAAGGGGTTTATCGCAGCTCTTGTGTGCGTCGGAAGTAGTGCGCTTATTACAAGTTAAAAGTAAACACGTTCGCTCGAGTGCAACTAAATTTAATGCGCGTCGGGATAGCGCAACTTCAAAGCTCTGATTACCTGTTAGGCAAAACAAAAAAGTTGCACAAACAACATCAAAATACATTAATATAAAGATTGCAACATGGTTTAAATGTACATTTTTATGTATATGCATAAGCATTTAATTTTTCCATGACCGACCCAAAATAACTATACGCTTCCTGCTTCTGATGAATAGTGGAATAGGATGGTGCAGAAACAAGCAGGTGGTCTGTGTAGGTCGGGCTATTTGGGGCAAGGATGGAAAGTTTTGGGGGTTCCAAGATTTTTTCATAAGGAAAGTAGGGCAGAAATATGCAAGGAAAAGAGGAAGAGAAGAAATTAGGCAAGAGGTTCTATTTTAAGTTTTTTCTACAAATTGCTTTAATATTGGGAGCTACCTGGTATTATGTGCTGCTGCTGTTAGCCAATAGGCAGACAGTGAGACCAATCAAGGAAGAGAGGAAGCAGGTGCAGCTTGCAGGAGAAGAGCTTTATAATATTTAGCACTGAGACTGTGTGATATACTGAGGAGTGGTAAATTTAAGCTACTTCTATCGGGTTCATATGTGTGTCTCTCTCCAGCCACTGACCTCACTGCACGTTAGAGACTACTGTTTAAATTCAATATCATTTATAAATTTTACAATTAAAGTGATAGTAAACCTTACATGTTTTAAAAATCAGATCTGGAATCAAAGCATAGATGGACTTTATTTATTTTTTATTTTTTTATATATTTATATCCAACTAACGATATAATAATACAATAATATAATAATAATACAATGTGTGTCTATTTCACATCACACAGGGTGTTTTAAAAAAAAAATACATGCTCAATATACAGAAAATTTAGCTAACAGAAAGTGGTATAATACAATTTAGTTTAACAAACATTAGAGCACACTGCTCGGCACATATTTAGTATTGTCTACAATCCACTTAGACTCTTATTTTATCATTATGTTGTTTTTTATTCAAAAGAAGAAAAAGAAAACAAAAATGCCCCCCCCCCCCCCCCCCCCCAAATGGCATGTCACTAAGCTCTAGATCCGATTGTCTTACAGTTAATCCTTGGTCCTTTCTAACTTAATTTAATTCTCTATAAATCGAAACCCATTCAGCTGGAAATATGTCTAATAATGCTGGATCTGCAAAACTCTTCGAGCACAAAAACGGAGCAAAAATACGTGTTTGTGTTTGAAGAGGATAAGTTTTGGTCACGGGAAGCCATCCCACTGGAAACTTTTTAATTTTTTTTTTCACCTGATAGCTGTAAATGAAAGGATTAGAATATTTGATGGACTGATTACTTCTTAACTTACTTTTTAATCTAGATGTGCCATCTTAATGCTCCAGCCCCTTCTTTAAAACTCATTTATTTTTGTGAGCTAATGGTTTGAACTGTTCTCCAATCTGCACTCTAGCTGTACGGTACTTTTTTGTAGCTAGAGCCCCGATCGGGAAAGAGTCAAAACCATTAGCTTACTAAAATATTTAAGTTGGCAGCCCAAGTGCGGGTGTTAGAATGACATGGTTAGATTAAGAAGTAAGTTACAGTGCATCTTCATTAGATATAATCAATTAAAGTCTATCTAAAATATCGCTTAGATTCCGGACCTGATCTTAAATATGTAAAGTTTACCATCACTTTAAATTTGTTATAGCTAGTTAAACATCCTCCTTTGGATATTTAAAGGGACATGTTTCTGCTCTGTTCCCCCTAAAAGAGAATGTTTAACTTTTTTTTTTTTTATGTTCCTGTCCTGAATAAACCATTTGTTTTCTGTGGAAGTTGTCCCTGTCATCCAGTGACCAGTAGAGTCCCAGGACTTGGTCGCAAATAATCAAACACTTATCTTTATAAAAACCTCTTTCAGGTAGCTGTCAGTACTGATAAGACTTTGTAGATAATCTCACCAGGGCAGAGAGATTTAGCTAATCGAGCCCCTATGGTTTATAGAGATAAAAAAAGTAATATGCCCCTTTGTTTCTCTGATTCTGCTAAAATATACATATAAAAAATAAAATTGTGATAATTTATTGCATTGATATTCTCATAAACAATACAAAAGGGTGTGTACGATTCTGGAAAAACATATGCAAATAATTAAATGTGCATGAGAGCGTATATAAATGGTGTTGTGTCATTTTTAGCTGTTACAGTCCCTTATGACTCTTTTATGCAGTATATTTTGTATACATCAAATCATTGCCCAGTTTAAATTCACATCCAGAATTTCCCCACTTTTGGCAAGTATTTCAGCTTCTAGAATATCTTCAGCATCATGGCTCTTCAGGAATATGTGAACTCTTAGATGCAAGTGACACATTCTATTCTTTTCTGCCTAGAGTTTGTAGCACCAAAAGCTTTTTGAGTGTTTGAAAAGTGAATCACATGCAGAGATAAAAAAGGCAAAATGCAAAGCCATGGAATTTGTGACCTTTTTTTAAAAAATATGTTTAGTCTTTTTGCATTATCATTTACCCATACTTATTTTATTTCACCTACTGTGATACATTTAGATGCAGCTATCTTTTTATTTTAATGGTAGTGAAATATATTGACATACATGGATTAATTGCATATGAAAATAGTTCTAAGGGAGGTGTGTGGCAGGAGGGGAATTTTGGCCTAAAAACTGCACAGCCAAAAATTATGCATTATAAAAAGTGGAAAATATGCAGGTTAAAATGTGTAAGCATATTTAGTTAGGTATAATTTATTTGTTAAGTATACATTGTTTACATGTTAATTAAAAGTAATGGGAAATGGATTGTGCAACTTTAGTTAACCACTTAGTGACCACAACACTTTTCAATTTCCTTACCGTTAAATTGCCATAAAACAGGTTGAGATCTGTGCATATCCTAAAAGGGCTAATTAATTTAAAATAGTTTGCATAAGAAAATTGTTTAAAAATTGCAGGCAACTATTTTTTAAATCATTTTAAAAAATAAGCAAAATTAATTACATAGCTAAACAGCTTGGAGCAGCTTACTCCACCCCTCTTATCAGTGTTTAGACACAGGCATTGTATTTCAATTGAGTTCACAGCTTCTATGCATGCTCCAGCAGATAATCCCTATTCACTTTTGCATTCTACCAAAAGAACAATAAACATAGATACAGCTATAAAAGGAATTGTGTGGGTGGAGTTAGAGCTTTACAATTCAGAAACTAAAAATAAAGGGTTAATGGCGAGGCACTGCAGTATAACTTTGCAGGTAGAGTAATTAAAGTATGTATTATATTATTTTATCTCTATCCCAACTTGTTTTATGTCGCTTTAAATAGACTCTTATTGTAAAACATTCTGAAAGACTCTTTCTAATTGTAAAACATTCTGAAATACATCCTTTTTGATGAAATAAAGAACGTTTGAGATTTATGCCCATTTAACAACTGTTCACTAGCTTATACTGGAAGACAGAGACAAGAGTGAAAACATAAAGTGGATATATTTAAAGGGGCAATGTACTATAAAGCGTAAATGTATGAGACTTCAAGTTTACTTTTGTAAGAAATAACAGTTTTTTTCTTTGATCCCACTACCCAATAAAGGGCCAGATTACAAGTGTAGTGGTATTTAATGCTCCTACTCAAGTGTTAGCTACACTCAAAGTAATCTTTTTGGGTGTGTCAGGTAGCATTCGTATTACAAGTTGCAAGTAACCCGTTTTTGCTTGAGTGCTAACCAGACGTCCTTTAAAAGCCAAAGTTAGAATATCGTACGCATGATAACCTATTCCACTATAGAAGTCAATGGAGCCAAAAAAGTGGAGAAATACACACTACACAAACCCAATTGCATATTCTTAAGTGCGCTAACTCAACATGAAAATATTAATATTTCACATGTTATATTTATTCATAAATACATATTTCTATATATATATGATTTTTTTGGTAAAATATATATCTATACCTATATATATTATGTATAAATATGTATGTATGTGTTTATATGTCTGTAAATACATATAAATACATCTGTACACACACATATATATATATATTTATATATATATATATATATATATATATATATATATATATATATATATATATATATATATATATATATATATTCATGCATATTTAGACATATATATGTCTGTATCTCTATGTTAAAGCCCTTTGCCTGTCTTGATTTCTAACACCTGAGGCCTTATATCTTTTTGTGCAGTATTTTTTGAATAATTTCTATTAGATGGTGTTTTTATGAGTGTAATTACCTTGTAATGTATTTTTTATGTGTTTTGACACTTTTTTGTTTCAGGAAACAGTTAACCAGAGCTCTGAGGACACGTCATGTGTTAACATCAATTGCGCTCAAGCAATCACGTTTACTTTCAACTTGTAATACCAGCAAAAAACTGATGCAAGCGAACACCCACTAGAAACCCTATTTCGCTTGTGCATAGCGCTCCACTCATAATCCCGCCCCAAAATGGGTTGACCTTATAGGGAAATCAGATCTCTTTATGTAATCACTTTCTATACACACATGCTTCCTTATCTCTTCTCTGTCTGTATACCAAAACCTAGTACTTAGCGAGAACAACTGAAAATTATCATTGTATTACTTATATCTCCTTCCCCCCCACTAAGAGTGTAATTTCTTCTGCTGGCTATATGTACACAGCTTTTTTTATAGCCAATACTAAAGTATTGAAATTATCAGCATAGGTGGAGATACCCCATTAAAACACAGCTATTTTAAATGCCAAAATAAAGATAAAGGTGCTATTTGCAAATAGTTAAATACACTTAAGCATGTAAAATAAATAATTGGGGACAAATTAAAGGGTATACAATTTTACATTATATTTTCCTTTTAACATATAATTGTTTTATTTGTTAACATAACAAACTGCTTTATATATTACAGTGTTTACTATATGACTCATTGTGGGATTGTCAGATTTGCTATACAAGTACTGTACATTGATATTTTTCTCTTTGCCCCATCTCTCATGCAATAATTTGTCTATTGTCTTGTTAATAGTTTTGACTATCTAATTACCCCAACTATTTCAGTCTTTTTCTCTATACCTATTTAACTATGTCCCTCTAAAGATTTCTCTGTCATTACCACATTTCAGTTTCTTTGCCATTTTTTCTCTTTTCGTGTAACATCTCTTCCACTTCCTCTGCTCTGAGATCTAATATCTGCTGCAGCTGTTTCTACTGCCACATGAGCATTCCTCAGAAAACTAGACACAATTACAAAAGTATTCTTATACAAAAAGTTACAGTAAATGACTACTGACCATCTTCTCTTTTTCTCTATTCTTAGCCCATGACAAAAACGGATGCTATAAACTAGGATTCAAATGTTTGTCCTCAATGAATGTCAAATGTTTGCTGAAAATTCTGACATTTGTTTGGCAATTTTTTTTTTTACATTTCATAGGTATAATGCAACATTATATAAACTTAGTATATAAAAAACAGAATTTATGCTTACCTGATAAATTACTTTCTCCAATGGTGTGTCCGGTCCACGGCGTCATCCATAACTTGTGGGAATATTCTCTTCCCCAACAGGAAATGGCAAAGAGCACAGCAAAAGCTGTCCATATAGTCCCTCCTAGGCTCCGCCCACCCCAGTCATTCGACCGACGGACAGGAGAAAAAAACATGAGAAACCATAAGGTGCCGTGTTGACTGTAGTTAAAGAAAGAAATTCATCAAACCTGATTAAAAAACCAGGGCGGGCCGTGGACCGGACACACAGTTGGAGAAAGTAATTTATCAGGTAAGCATAAATTCTGTTTTCTCCAACATTGGTGTGTCCAGTCCACAGCGTCATCCATAATTTGTGGGAACCAATACCAAAGCTTTAGGACACGGATTAAGGGAGGGAGCCAATCAGGTTACCTAAACAGAAGGCACCACGGCTTGCAAAAACTTTCTCCCAAAAATAGCCTCCGAAGAAGCAAAAGTATCAAATTTGTAGAATTTGGCAAAAGTGTGCAGGGAAGACCAAGTCGCTGCCTTACATATCTGATCAACAGAAGCCTCGTTCTTGAAGGCCCATGTGGAAGCCACAGCCCTAGTAGAGTGAGCTGTGATGCGTTCAGGAGGCTGCCATCCGGCAGTCTCGTAAGCCAATCGGATCATGCTTTTCAGCCAAAAGGAAAGAGAGGTAGCAGTAGCATTTTGACCTCTCCTCTTGCCAGAATAAACGACAAACAGAGAAGACGTTTGTCTGAAATCCTTTGTTGCTTCTAAATAGAACTTTAAAGCACGAACTACATCTAAATTGTGTAACAAACGTTCCTTCTTTGAAACTGGATTCGGACACAAAGAAGGCACAACTATTTCCTGGTTAATATTCTTGTTGGAAACAACCTTTGGAAGGAAACCAGGTTTAGTAAGCAAAACAACCTTATCTGAATGGAACACCAGATAGGGCGGATTACACTGCAAAGCAGATAACTCAGATACTCTTCTAGCAGAAGAAATAGCAAACAAAAACAGAACTTTCCAAGATAACATCTTGATATCTATGGAATGTAGAGGTTCAAACGGAACCCCTTGAAGAACTGAAAGAACTAAATTCAGACTCCAGGGAGGAGTCAAAGGTCTGTAAACAGGCTTGATCCTGACCAAAGCCTGAACAAAAGCTAGAACATCAGGCACAGCTGCCAGTCGTTTGTGTAACAAGACAGATAAAGCAGAAATCTGTCCCTTTAGAGAACTCGCTGATAATCCCTTATCCAAACCTTCTTGGAGAAAGGAAAGGATCCTAGGAATTTTGATCTTACTCCATGAGAATCCCTTGGATTCACACCAACAGATATATCTTTTCCATATTTTATGGTAAATTTTTCTAGTTACAGGTTTTCTGGCTTGTACCAGAGTATCTATAACAGAATCCGAAAACCCACGCTTAGATAAAATCAAGCATTCAATTTCCAAGCCGTCAGCTGGAGGGAAACTAGATTTGGATGTTCGAATGGACCTTGTACTAGAAGATCCTGTCTCAAAGGTAGCTTCCATGGTGGAGCCGATGACATATTCACCAGGTCTGCATACCAAATCCTGTGTGGCCACGCAGGAGCTATCAAGATCACAGAGGCCCTCTCCTGATTGATCCTGGCTACCAGCCTGGGAATGAGAGGAAATGGTGGAAACACATAAGCTAGGTTGAAGGTCCAAGGCGCTACTAATGCATCCACTAGAGTCGCCTTGGGATCCCTGGATCTGGACCCGTAGCAAGGAACCTTGAAGTTCTGACGAGACGCCATCAGATCCATGTCTGGAATGCCCCATAATTGAGTCAACTGGGCAAATATCTCCAGGTGGAGTTCCCACTCCCCTGGATGGAATGTCTGATGACTCAGATAATCCGCCTCCCAGTTTTCCACTCCTGGGATGAGGATCGCAGATAGGTGGCAGGAGTGATCCTCCGCCCATTTTATGATTTTGGTCACCTCTCTCATCGCCAGGGAACTCCTTGTTCCCCCCTGATGGTTGATGTAAGCAACAGTCGTCATGTTGTCTGATTGGAATCTTATGAATCTGGCCTTTGCTAGTTGAGGCCAAGCCCTGAGAGTATTGAATATCGCTCTCAGTTCCAGAATGTTTATCGGGAGAAGAGACTCTTCCCGAGACCATAGCCCCTGAGCTTTCAGGGAGTCCCAGACCGCGCCCCAGCCCACTAGACTGGCGTCGGTCGTGACGATGACCCACTCTGGTCTGCGGAAGCTCATTCCCTGGGACAGGTGATCCTGGGTTAGCCACCAACGGAGTGAGTCTCTGGTCTTCTGATCTACTTGAATCACTGGAGACAAGTCTGTATAGTCCCCATTCCACTGTTTCAGCATGCACAGTTGTAATGGTCTTAGATGAATTTGCGCAAAAGGAACTATGTCCATTGCTGCAACCATCAACCCTACTACTTCCATGCACTGAGCTATGGAAGGTCGTGGAACAGAGTGAAGAACTTGACAAGCGTTTAGAAGCTTCGACTTTCTGACATCTGTCAGGAAAATCTTCATTTCTAAAGAATCTATTATTGTCCCCAAGAAAGGAACTCTTGTCGACGGAGACAGGGAACTTTTTTCTATGTTCACTTTCCATCCGTGAGATCTGAGAAAGGCCAGAACAATGTCTGTGTGAGCCTTTGCCTTTGAAAGAGACGACGCTTGTATCAGAATGTCGTCCAAGTAAGGTGCCACTACAATGCCCCTTGGTCTTAGAACCGCTAGAAGGGACCCGAGTACCTTTGTGAAAATCCTTGGAGCAGTGGCTAGCCCAAATAAGAGAGCCACAAACTGGTAATGTTTGTCCAGAAAGGCGAACCTTAGGAACTGATGATGATCTTTGTGGATAGGAATATGTAGATACGCATCCTTTAGATCCACGGTAGTCATAAATTGACCCTCCTGGATTGTAGGTAAAATCGTTCGAATAGTTTCCATTTTGAACGATGGCACTCTGAGAAATTTGTTTAGGATCTTTAAATCCAGAATTGGTCCGAAAGTTCCCTCTTTTTTGGGAACTATAAACAGATTTGAGTAAAACCCCATTCCTTGTTCCACGGTTGGAACTGGGTGTATCACTCCCATTTTTAACAGGTCTTCTACACAATGTAAGAATGCCTGTCTCTTTATTTGGTTTGAAGATAAGTGAGACATGTGGAACCTTCCCCTTGGGGGTAGTTCCTTGAATTCCAGAAGATAACCCTGAGAAACTATTTCTAGTGCCCAGGGATCCTGAACATCTCTTGCCCAAGCCTGAGCGAAGAGAGAGAGTCTGCCCCCTACTAGATCCGGTCCTGGATCGGGGGCTACTCCTTCATGCTGTTTTGGTAGCAGCAGCAGGCTTCTTGGCCTGCTTACCCTTGTTTCAGCCTTGCATCGGTTTCCAAGCTGGTTTGGTTTGTGAAGCATTACCCTCTTGTCTAGAGGCTGCAGAGTTGGAGGCCGGTCCGTTCCTGAAATTGCGAAAGGAACGAAAATTAGACTTATTCTTGGCCTTGAAAGGCCTATCTTGTGGGAGGGCATGGCCCTTACCCCCAGTGATGTCTGAGATAATCTCTTTCAATTCTGGCCCAAAAAGGGTTTTACCCTTGAAAGGGATATTAAGCAATTTTGTCTTGGAAGATACATCCGCTGACCAAGACTTTAGCCAGAGCGCTCTGCGCGCCACAATTGCAAACCCTGAATTTTTCGCCGCGAATCTAGCTAACTGCAAAGCGGCATCTAAAATAAAGGAATTAGCTAACTTAAGTGCGTGAATTCTGTCCATAACCTCCTCATACGGAGTCTCTCTACTAAGCGACTTTTCTAGTTCCTCGAACCAGAACCATGCTGCTGTAGTGACAGGAATAATGCACGAAATAGGTTGCAGGAGGTAACCTTGCTGTACAAAAATCTTTTTAAGCAAACCCTCCAATTTTTTATCCATAGGATCTTTGAAAGCACAATTATCCTCAATAGGAATAGCAGTGCGCTTGGCTAGTGTAGAAACTGCCCCCTCGACCTTAGGGACTGTCTGCCATAAGTCCTTTCTGGGGTCGACCATAGGAAATAATTTTTTAAATATAGGAGGGGGGACAAAAGGTATGCCGGGCTTCTCCCACTCCTTATTCACTATGTCCGCCACCCGCTTGGGTATAGGAAAAGCGTCGGGGTGCACCGGAACCTCTAGGAACTTGTCCATCTTGCAAAATTTTTCTGGAATGACCAGGTTGTCACAATCATCCAGAGTAGATAGCACCTCCTTAAGCAGTGCGCGGAGATGCTCTAATTTAAATTTAAATGTCACAACATCAGGTTCTGCCTGTTGAGAAATTCTACCTGAATCAGAAATTTCCCCATCTGACAAAACCTCCCTCATGGCCACTTCAGATTGGTGTGAGGGTATGACAGAGCAATTATCATCAGCGCCCTCCTGCTCTACAGTGTTTAAAACAGAGCAATCGCGCTTTCTCTGAAATGCAGGCATTTTGGATAAAATATTTGCTATGGAGTTATCCATTACTGCCGTCAATTGTTGCATAGTAACAAGCATTGGCGCGCTAGAAGTACTAGGGGTCTCCTGCGTGGGCAAAACTGGTGTAGACACAGAAGGAGATGATGTAGAACTATGTCTACTCCCTTCATCTGATGAATCATCTTGGGCAACTTTACTATCTGTGGCAGTACTGTCCTTACTTTGTTTGGACGCTATGACACAATTATCACACAATTTTGAAGGTGGAGACACATTGGCTTCCATACATACAGAACATAGTTTATCTGAAGGCACAGACATGTTAAACAGGCTTAAACTTGTCAATAAAGTACAAAAACCATTTTAAAACAAAACCGTTACTGTCTCTTTAAATTTTAAACAGGGCACACATTATTACTGAATATGTGAAAAACTATGAAGGAATTTAACCAAATTTTCACCACAGTGTCTTAAAGCATTCAATGCACTGCACCCCAAATTTCAGACCTTTAACCCCCCGGAGCCGTTTACAGTTTTAACCCCTCTACAGTCCCAGCTACAGCCTTTGCTGCGACTTTACCAAACCCAGGGGGGTATACGATATCAAATGAAGCCTTCTAGGAACCTTTTCAACTACTTTCAGACCCACACACATGCAGCTGCATGTCCTGCTCTCAAAAGTAACTTCGCAGTAATGGCGCGAAAATGAGGCTCTGCCTACTACAGAGAAGGCCCTTCCTGACTGGGAAGGTGTCTAAACCAGTGCCTGACGTAAAAAAAACATTCCCCAAAGTTTATAAAAGTGTGAAATTTCAACATCAAGCTGTATAAAATGCCCAAATAAAGCAATCGATCTAGCCCCATAAAGTGTCTACCAGTTTTATAAGCCCATATTAAGCCCCTTTATTCTGTTTGAGACTAAGAAAAAGGCTTACCGGTCCCCCATGAGGGGAAAATGACAGCCCCTTCCAGCATTACTCCCAGTCTTGTTAGGCTGCATTCGGGCAGCGCTCCAAGCGAGCTGGAACTCGCTTGGGAGCGTTTTTCTCACACTTGCAAGTGAGATGGCTGGCGTTTTTTGAGCGCTCTGGTGACGTAAGCTCCCAGCGCTTCCAGTGTGCTGGATAAAGCTGGGACTTTACAGAGCAAGCTCAGCACGCTTGGAAACATGGCAGCCTCCACACACGTGTTGCTGTGGAGGCTGCCATGCTTTTATACGTATAATAATGACTTTTTTGTGTTGCTCTAGACAATGTAACCCCATTTCTATTGGGCTACATTATCTCAGAGCACTCAAAAAATCATATATGTATATAAACACAAACGGATTTTGATCACCAGAGCCAAGAATGATTTCCCCAGTCTCTGGGCAAACATCGCAACTCTGACCCACCTCTATTAAGTGCAGGATAAGCTACAGGGGCTGGGCTGAGAGCAGCTGAATGGAGGTGGGTCAGAGTTCCGATGTTTATGAAGAGACTGGGGAACTTATTCTCGGCAGGCAGCTAGTACAAGCAAGGGAGCTTAGTATAAACGTTTTTTTGAAGCTCCCTTGCTTGTGACGTCACCTAGCGCCACGTCATCGCTGGGAGTGAAGCGCCTCCACTAGCTCCTGAGCGCTGCCCGAACGCAGTCTTAGAAATATGGCTAGTCATACCTTAAGCAGAAAAGTCTGCCAACTGTTTCCCCCAACTGAAGTTATCTCATCTCAACAGTCCTATGTGGAAACAGCAAACGATTTTAGTTACTGCTGCTAAAATCATACTCCTCTCACAAACAGAACTCTTCATCTGTTTTCTGTTTCAAAGTAAATAGTACATACCAGCACTATTTTAAAATAACAAACTCTTGATAGTAGAATAAAAAACTACAACTAAACACCACATACTCTTTACCATCTCCGTGGAGATGCTGCTTGTTCAGCGGCAAAGAGAATGACTGGGGTGGGCGTAGCCTAGGAGGGACTATAGGGACAGCTTTTGCTGTGCTCTTTGCCATTTCCTGTTGGGGAAGAGAATATTCCCACAAGTTATGGATGACGCCGTGGACCGGACACACCAATGTTGGAGAAATTAGTATATATTTTGTAACATTTATTGTCCATTGTTGTAAAATACATTTTGTAACATTCAGTCTAATAAAATACTAAAACTAAAGATGCATAATGCCACTGAATTATATTTTTGATAATTTTTTTCTACTACTATTTTAGAAACATATATAAATATATAGATTTTAACTTACAGAGGAATCATTAATCCCAAAGATATCTCGCACATCCCTCACTGCATGTTTGTTCTTTTTTCTTAAGGTTTGTGAATAGGTGTTATATCTTTTTTGTACTGCAGCTGCTTGAGTCCGTGTTAATGTAGACAGAAGTGCCTGCCCATCGTGTTCCTGAGTGCCAGAGATAAGTGTAGACAAGCCGACTTCCTGTAACCATTCTGCTTCCAGTTCGCCATCTGTAAAAAAAATACATTTTATTTTTACTAAAGCAATTTCAAACTATGTAACACATTTTAAAAGATCCTACCACATATTTCAAAATAAAGTAATACAATTTAGAGAAGTATTGTCGGACCTCAATGTCATTTATATTCTAGTTTATTCTTGGGTTGAGTTTCATTGTGTTTATTGAGCACAGTCCTAGGTTATTATTTTTTATAGCAAATTCTATATAAGTATTCTCACAAAATGTTTTTATTCCAATTTGCCCAAGTTATGAGTAGACCTTCTGCTATACAACTATGCATGAGAGTCTACGGCCGAGGTCGTGTGATATATAAAAACTTAAATTTAGAAGGATCACTTTGATTCACTAAGTGATCCATACCATTCTAGAGATATGTGCCTTGATATTTGTTATATTAAGATAATACTACCACATTACCATGTGCCCTCAGTTTCCCCTATGTCTTTATTAATTATAACTAATTTTGTAATATTTGCTCCTGTTTTGGGTCCATTAGTGGCTCTTATATTCTCTCCCCCTCATATTCCCCTAAATATTCTATGATTTCAGGGATCCAAGAGTGGCCGTTACAGTTTAGTAGGGGAAAACTTATTACACTTATATTATAAGGGGATCTACATCGCATTAATAATGAAGTTAGGTTTTGTAGCATTTGCTATGTTTTACATTGTCATATATTGTGGTCTTGCCATTTGGCAATGTTATGCCTTTGATTTATGTATATGTATACATGGCAGACCTGCCATTTAATTTTGTATCACATTTGTGATTTTTTCTTTGATTTATGGAATCAAATAATGCTTGCACATTTATCTTTCAAACCTCAATAAAAATATTTTAAATAAATAAATATGGAAGTATGTTGATCTAGGACAAAAAATGATTGTGCCTAAGGCAAAGATTTATCCTCAACAACATGCTAGAATAGCTGCCAGGCAAATAATGTGCTCGTGACGAACTGTGGGAAATCTGCCCCAATTCCACTGTGCCAATATTAAACGACGAACATGTCCACAGCACAGCTTGCTTAAAAGTGTCTTTATTGACAAAAGAAAGAGCAATGTTTCGCGACTGTTGTCACTTAATCATGCCTATACAAACAATACTCAAGAGGTGATCCTTTTAAACTGGTTAGCTTGGCGCCAATACTTCTATACTTGAGCGCCACCTGCTGCACAGAATACATTACTCTTTAAACATCCCAAAATTTATACAATTTGCAACAAGACACTTTTTTGTTAAAGAAACATTGTTTTAAACATCTTTACAGCAAGGAAATAGTATCTCTAACTATATCTAAAGCAGTTACAACAAACCCTGATACCAGCACTACATATCTATACATTATTGTAAATAGAATATAATTTGACCTAATCTTTACCAAAAAACTGACAATCGAACATCCCTATTCATGCCATAAGGTGCCAGTGATCCTATTTATGAATCAATGCATTTCTTTTTGTTTTAATATTTCTTCTCCGGTCCACCACCCATTCTCTGCGGGCCTACGTGATCAATAAACCTGCAACCGGAGCATGGCTGATACTGTGGCCTTTCTCCAAAAAATGATTGGAGACAGGTGCCTCCCTGTTCCCACCATTTTTTGTTTTTTTATACACAAAATATACCAAACAAGTGAGGGGATTCTTAGCAAAATAAAGTAATTAAACTTTTGTGGCCAGTTCGTAATTATCTAACGGTTAGACTCTTTCCAACTTTCATATACCTTCCATGTAGGCTTCTCCCCATGGGGGACCGATTTATCAATGTCTAGCGGACATGATCTGCTGTAGTGGATCATGTCCGCCAGACCAACGCTGAATGCCGACTGCATACGCAATGCTGCCCCCTGAAGATGCGCGGCCAATCAGCCAAGGAGCATAAATATATATGTAAAAATCTGTCTGCCAGACATGAAAGTATGAACCTGAGTGATTAGTACCTTTACAATGAAATCCAAATGTCACATGCTTGTTTTTATTTCAGGTGTCATTTAATTTTTAGTTTCATAAAGTTGAAAGTGCACTTATTCTATGTGTTGATACTTTTAACCCTATAACTAATGAGCCATTCCCACTCCTTTACTGAGCTGTTTCTGGAGTTTTCAGATGACAACCCACACATCTTATATATCGTTTTTTTGTTGCTTTTTTTTTTACAGCAGTAAACAGAAGAAAAGACAGATGCGCACTTGGCCCCCAGTATTGTTTGATCACAGAGTCTAAACTATCAGATTGTATTACCATTAGACTCCACAATCTTGGAAGCACTCCAAATAGTGCAATGGGAACAGTCTGGGATCTATAACAGTCACCCAGCAGACCGACGACCTCTTAGGGTGAAGGTGGATTAATCTGTAGTAAAACACAAGAGGACCACAAGGGTGCCTATATGGCCTAGTACAGTCTTATACCAGGAGCAGTAGTATGTATGGTAAGATATATACTCCACAAAAAGTAAAGCATCTACATTGATGCTTAATCAGACCAGGAAGGGATCAATGTAGTCACCCAACAGACTGTCAGCAAGGCTCTCCACAGGAGGCAGACAGCAAAGCAAAGGTCAGTGGACCAATGAAGATCCGAAATAAAACACTAGTAGCATGTGTTTGAGATAAAAAAGTATTAAACTTTACTGAAATAGGTTAAAAAGCGACGCGTTTCTCAGTCACAGACTGTTTCCTCAGGCATTATGCTTTTTAACCCTATTTCAGTAAGTTTTATACTTTTTTATCTCAAACACTACAGTCTGTTGGGTGACTACATTGATCCCTTCCTGTATGATTAGCATCAATGGAGATGCTTTACTTTTTGTGAGTATATATCTTACCATACATACAGGGAGTGCAGAATTATTAGGCAAGTTGTATTTTGGAGGATTAATTTTATTATTGAACAACAACCATGTTTCTCAATGAACCCAAAAAACTCATTATATTCAAAGCTGAATAGTTTTGGAAGTAGTTTTTAGTTTGTTTTTAGTTATAGCTATTTTAGGGGGATATCTGTGTGTGCAGGTGAACTATTACTGTGCATAATTATTAGGCAACCTTAACAAAAAACAAATATATACCCATTTCAATTATTTATTTTTACCAGTGAAACCAATATAACATCTCAAACATTCACAAATATACATTTCTGAATTCAAAACAAAAACAAAAACAAATCAGTGACCAATATAGCCACCTTTCTTTGCAAGGACACTCAAAGCCTGCCATCCATGGATTCTGTCAGTGTTTTGATCTGTTCACCATCAACATTGCGGGTGCAGCAGCAACCCACAGCCTCCCAGACACTGTTCAGAGAGGTGTACTGTTTTCCCTCCTTGTAAATCTCACATTTGATGATGGACCACAGGTTCTCAATGGGGTTCAGATCAGGTGAACAAGGAGGCCATGTCATTAGATTTTCTTCTTTTATACCCTTTCTTGCCAGACACGCTGTGGAGTACTTGGACGCGTGTGATGGAGCATTGTCCTGCATGAAAATCATGTTTTTCTTGAAGGATGCAGACTTCTTCCTGTACCACTGCTTGAAGAAGGTGTCTTCAGAAACTGGCAGTTGGACTGGGAGTTGAGCTTGACTCCATCCTCAACCCGAAAAGGCCCCACAAGTCATCTTTGATGATACCAGTCCAAACCAGTACTCCACTCCACCTTGCTGGCGTTTGAGTCGGACTGGAGCTCTCTGCCCTTTACCAATCCCAGCCACGGGCCCATCCATCTGGCCCATCAAGACTCACTCTCATTTCATCAGTCCATTAAAACCTTAGAAAAATCAGTCTTGAGATATTTCTTGGCCCAGTCTGACGTCTTCAGCTTGTGTGTCTTGTTCAGTGGTGGTCGTCCTTTCAGCCTTTCTTACCTTGGCCATGTCTCTGAGTATTGCACACCTTGTGCTTTTGGGCACTCCAGTGATGTTTGCAGCTCTGAAATATGGCCAAACTGGTGGCAAGTGGCATTCTTGGCAGCTGCACGCTTGACTTTTCTCAGTTCATGGGCAGTTATTTTTGCGCCTGGTTTTTCCACACGCTTCTTGCGACCCTGTTGACTATTTTGAATGAAACGGCTTGATTGTTCAATGATCACGCTTCAGAAGCTTTGCAATTTTAAGAGTGCTGCATCCCTCTGCAAGATATCTCACTATTTTTACTTTTCTGGCCTGTCAAGTCCTTCTTTTGACCCATTTAGCCAAGGAAAGGAAGTTGCCTAATAATTATGCACACCTGATATAGGGTGTTGATGTCATTAGACCACACCCCTTCTCATTTCAGAGATGCACATCACCTAATATGCTTAATTGGTAGTAGGCTTTCGAGCCTATACAGCTTGGAGTAAGACAAACATGCATAAAGAGGATGATGTGGTCAAAATACTCATTTGCCTAATAATTCTGCACTCCCTGTACTACTGCTCCTGGGTATAAGACTGTACTAGGCCATATAGGCACCCTTGTGTCCTCTTGCTGTTATACTACAGATTATCCACCTTCACCCTAAGAGGTCGGTCTGCTGGGTGGACTGTTATAGATCCCAGACTGTTCCCATTGCACTAATTGGAGTGCTTCCAAGATTGTGAGTCTAATGTAATACAATCTGATAGTTTAACTCTGTGGATCAAACAATACTGGGCCATGTGGCGCATCTGTCTTTTCTTCTGTTTATAGATTAACCTCTTGGATCCAGGCCGGGTCCAGCTACAGATTGCAGCCTCAACATTATCTCATTTCACAATTTAAAGACTTTTTATTATATTTTGTTGAATTGACTAATAGTATTTTTCATATTGTCCTCCTTTGTGTACCCATATTTACTATCATATACATATTGTCTTCCTTTGTGTACCATATTTATTATCATATACACCATATAAACCTATTGAGTGCTAACTTTTTAGGGCGCCCCCTATCTTATAGACATTTTTTACAGCAGACCAAGCAGAGTTAAACTATACCCACTATTTTATGAAATGTGAGAAGTCTACAACAAAAAGCAGGTGAACAATTATTATTTTTTATTAAAAATGTAATAAACAAGGTTGCAGACAATAGGGGTTATTCTAATGCAACAAGTGCCTTTAGGTATTTGTATATAACTTTGATCAGCATACAGGTATACAGTTACCCCAATAAGCCCCCTTCTCAAATGATTGCAATTTATTCATGCCACACGATCACTACTATTACCATGGTTTTGATGTATATAACTTTGATCAGTACTCAAATAATTGCACATTTATGTCAGGTGATCACTTTTACCACAGCTATTAAAACTTTTATATGGACCTTTATTTTAAAGAGTGGCTTTGGGCCCTTTAAAATAAGGGATTCTTTGGGGCGTCTATGCTTTTTTAATGCCTATTATAAGTGCCTAGATACCTTTCATTAAAAAAGAGTATATTTTTTATTTTATTTTTTTTAAATTGTGCTTAACCCCAAGAAACACACCTTATGAAAGAGCAGGCACCTGCCTTTCAAACAGTGGGTCTTTGGGGTTTCTATAGCTTAGTGAGCTGATATTGAGAGTTTGAATATTTTACTCACCCATCCGGGGCTTGTTGACAGAAATATTTATGATTTCTGTGGAAAGACATCTCCTGGCTTGCCTGGATATGCAGATAAGCTACTACTTTAAAGAAAACTCTTTAGGAAGCATGGGCCTCTAATCTATCTATTTATCTATCATCTATCTATCTATCTATCTATCTATCTATCATTCTGTCTGTCTATCTTTCTAAGCATGCTAAGTGCTTCAGAAAATGTACAGGTGATTTTTCCCCAGCATACACAAAATAGTTGGATAAGTCATACGTAAGCGGTAAGGTGAATTCAGTTTCATGTTTAATTAAATGGAATGTCAGTGGTTAATTATAGTGGTTAGTAACAGTCAAATGTATTAGAAGTGGGGTTAATTGTGTTGGGGATATGGTTAATTAGCTACATAGCACTTTATATTAGTAATCAACTAGGTGTCTCTTTAAGGTAAAATCTAATATTTTTCATATCTGTTCTATGTTAGCTTGAAGCAATTAGTTTAATTGAAAATGTTAAACAATGTGCTTGGACCTTTTAAGAGATTATTTCTTATGTTAAAGATTGAATGTTCTTTTTTATAACTATGTTTATCTTTTACTTGTTCCTGAACAATTGTGTCTATAATAATTTTTCCATGTTATTGATTACAAGTGCATTCTTGTATTTGGTTCAAAGATTCAATCAAGATACATAAAAAAATGTTAGAATTTTTTTATATTGTGGTGGGAAGTAGTACAGGGCTGTTAAAAATGTAACGGCTAGATTTAGAGTTCGGCGGTTAAAAGGGCTGTTAACGCTCGCGGGTTTTTTTTCTGGCCGCACCATAAATTTAACTCTGGTATCGAGAGTTCAAACAAATGCTGCGTTAGGCTCCAAAAAAGGAGCGTAGAGCATTTTTACCGCAAATACAACTCTCGATACCAGAGTTGCTTACGGAAGCGGCCGGCCTCAAAAACGTGCTTGTGCACGATTCTCCCATAGGAAACAATGGGGCTGTTTGAGCTGAAAAAAGCAGCGTTCAGCTCCTAACGCAGCCCCATTGTTTTCTATGGGGAAACACTTCCTACGTCTGCACCTAACCCCTAATCTGCCGCCCCCCGCTATCGCTGACCCCTGCACCTAACACTCTAACATGTACCCCGAGTCTAAACACCCCTAGCCTTACACTTATTAACCCCTAATCTGCCGCCCCCGCTATCGCTGACCCCTGCATTACACTTTTAACCCCTAATCTGCCGCTCCGTAAACCGCCGCCACCTACGTTATCCCTATGTACCCCTAATCTGCTGCCCTAACATCGCGACCCCTATGTTATATTTATTAACCCCTAATCTGCCCCCCACAAACGTCGCCGACACCTACCTACACTTATTAACCCCTAATCTGCCGACCGGACCTGAGCGCTACTATAATAAAGTTATTAACCCCTAATCCGCCTCACTAACCCTATCATAAATAGTATTAACCCCTAATCTGCCCTCCCTAACATCGCCAACACCTACCTTCAATTATTAACCCCTAATCTGCCGACCGGAGCTCACCGCTATTCTAATAAATGTATTAACCCCCTAAAGCTAAGTCTAACCCTAACACTAACACCCCCCCTAAGTTAAATATAATTTTTATCTAACGAAATAAATTAACTCTTATTAAATAAATGATTCCTATTTAAAGCTAAATACTTACCTGTAAAATAAATCCTAATATAGCTACAATATAAATTATAATTATATTTATAGCTATTTTAGGATTAATATTTATTTTACAGGTAACTTTGTATTTATTTTAACCAGGTACAATAGCTATTAAATAGTTAAGAACTATTTAATAGTTACCTAGTTAAAATAATTACAAAATTACCTGTAAAATAAATCCTAAACTAAGTTATAATTAAACCTAACACTACCCTATCAATAAAATAATTAAATAAACTACCTACAATTACCTACAATTAACCTAACACCTACACTATCAATAAATTAATTAAACACAATTGCTACAAATAAATACAATTAAATAAACTATCTAAAGTACAAAAAATAAAAAAGAACTAAGTTACAGAAAATAAAAAAATATTTACAAACATAAGACAAATATTACAACAATTTTAAACTAATTACACCTACTCTAAGCCCCCTAATAAAACAGGCCAATAGAATGCGAGCCTCAATCTGATTGGCTGATTGGATCAGCCAATCGGATTGAACTTGATTCTGATTGGCTGATTCCATCAGCCAATCAGAAAATTCCTACCTTAATTCCGATTGGCTGATAGAATCCTATCAGCCAATCGGAATTCGAGGGACGCCATCTTGGATGACGTCCCTTAAAGGAACCGTCATTCGTCGTCTAGTCGTCGGAAGAAGAGGATGGATCCGCGCTGGAGGTCTTCAAGATGGAGCCGGTCGTCATCGGATGGAAGAACATAGAAGATGCCGCTTGGAGAAGATGTTTGCCGGTCCGGATGTCCTCTTCTTGCCGGATAGGAGGAAGACTTTGGAGCACCGGATTATGGATCGCCAACCCCCGCTTGGGTTGGATGAAGATCTTGGAGCCAGGACGGATCGGTGAACCTGGCATGGTGAAGACAAGGTAGGAAGATCATCAGGGGCTTAGTGTTAGGTTTATTTAAGGGGGGTTTGGGTTAGATTAGGGGTATGTGGGGTGGTGGGTTGTAATGTTGGGGGGGGGGGGTATTGTATGTTTTCTTTTACAGGCAAAAAGAGCTGAAATTCTTGGGGCATGCCCCGCAAAGGGCCCTGTTCAGGGCTGGTAAGGTAAAAGAGCTTGTAACTTTTTAAATTTAGAATAGGGTAGGGAATTTTTTTATTTTGGGGGTCTTTGTTATTTTATTAGGGGGCTTAGAGTAGGTGTAATTAGTTTAAAATTGTTGTAATATTTTTCTTATGTTTGTAAATATTTTTTTATTTTCTGTAACTTAGTTCTTTTTTATTTTTTGTACTTTAGATAGTTTATTTAATTGTATTTATTTGTAGCAATTGTGTTTAATTAATTTATTGATAGTGTAGTGTTAGGTTAATTGTAGGTAATTGTAGGTAGTTTGTTTATTTAATTATTTTATTGATAGGGTAGTGTTAGGTTTAATTATATCTTAGGTTAGGATTTATTTTACAGGTAAATTTGTAATTATTTTAACTAGGTAACTATTAAATAGTTCTTAAACTATTTAATAGCTATTGTACCTGGTTAAAATAAATACAAAGTTACCTGTAAAATAAATATTAATCCTAAAATAGCTATAATATAAATGTAATTATATTGTAGCTATATTAGGATTTATTTTACAGGTAAGTATTTAGCTTTAAATAGGAATCATTTATTTAATAAGAGTTAATTTATTTCGTTAGATAAAAATTATATTTAACTTAGGGGGGTGTTAGTGTTAGGGTTAGACTCAGCTTTAGGGGTTAATACATTTATTAGAATAGCGGTGAGCTCCGGTCGGCAGATTAGGGGTTAATAATTGAAGGTAGGTGTCGGCGATGTTAGGGAGGGCAGATTAGGGGTTAATACTATTTATGATAGGGTTAGTGAGGCGGATTAGGGGTTAATAACTTTATTATAGTAGCGCTCAGGTCCGCTCGGCAGATTAGGGGTTAATAAGTGTAGGTAGGTGTCGGCGACGTTGTGGGGGGCAGATTAGGGGTTAATAAATATAACATAGGGGTCGGCGATGTTAGGGGCAGAAGATTAGGGGTACATAGGGATAACGTAGGTGGCGGCGATTTGCGGTCGGAAGATTAGGGGTTAATTATTTTAAGTAGCTTGCGGCGACGTTGTGTGGGGCAAGTTAGGGGTTAATAAATATAATATAGGGGTCGGCGGGGTTAGGGGCAGCAGATTAGGGGTACATAAGTATAACGTAGGTGGCGGTCGGCAGATTAGGGGTTAAAAATTTTAATCGAGTGGCGGCGATGTGGGGGGACCTCGGTTTAGGGGTACATAGGTAGTTTATGGGTGTTAGTGTAGTTTAGGGTACAGTAGTTAAGAGCTTTATGAACCGGCGTTAGCCAGAAAGCTCTTAACTCCTGCTTTTTTCAGGCGGCTGGAATCTTGTCGTTAGAGCTCTAACGCTCACTGCAGAAAACGACTCTAAATACCAGCGTTAGAAAGATCCCATTGAAAAGATAGGCTACGCAAATGGCGTAGGGGGATCTGCGGTATGGAAAAGTCGCGGCTGTAAAGTGAGCGTTAGACCCTTTAATCACTGACTCCAAATACCAGCGGGCGGCCAAAACCAGCGTTAGGAGCCTCTAACGCTGGTTTTGACGGCTACCGCCGAACTCTAAATCTAGGCCTAAGTAATGTATTACTATGAGAGTGCATAGTTGCTCTTTCCTATATTTTATTGAAAATGATAAACAGTTCGACTTTAATCAAAGAGAAGCAATAAATAAAAATGCTAATCAATATTATATATATATGTCAGTATAAGCCCCCAATAACACTGATTGGGTGGATTGGACTGGCTCTTACAACAGTGATTCATGTAAAGTGTCAGGTATGCATGTTAGTCAATACAGGGCCAGATAACAAGTGGAAAGCTATATAACGATCCTGCCTGAGCGTTAACTGCACTAGAAGTAAGCTTTTTTTGCGCTCGTGGGTTTGTGCTTGTATTATGAGTCTAAAGTAAAACTGTTTTTGCTCATGCAGTAACCCTACAAGTGCAAAAAGCCAAACTTACAATATTGCATGCATGCTCACGTATACCCCCATAGAAATCCAATAGAGAAAAAAAATTGGAAAAAGAACACCCCACTCTCACGCAAACCCAATCACATATTCGCATGTGCACTACGCAACATGAAAATATGAATATTTCACATTCCAATGTTCTTCACATAGAGGAATATGTTATATTTATTCATAAGTAACTGTTTCTACATTTATCTGATATTTTTGGTACAATATATATCTATGCCCATGTGCAGAACATTGGAATGTCAAATATTTACAGTAAATACACAGTATAACACTTTTTTAAATATGAATATTGCATAAATATTATTTTACATGTTTTCAAAGGGCCTCCAATATGCATATATATATTTATATTTATATGTATATATATATATATATATATATATATATATATATATATATATACAGGGAGTGCAGAATTATTAGGCAAATGAGTATTTTGACCACATCATCCTCTTTATGCATGTTGTCTTACTCCAAGCTGTATAGGCTCGAAAGCCTACTACCAATTAAGCATATTAGGTGATGTGCATCTCTGTAATGAGAAGGGGTGTGGTCTAATGACATCAACACCCTATATCAGGTGTGCATAATTATTAGGCAACTTCCTTTCCTTTGGCAAAATGGGTCAAAAGAAGGACTTGACAGGCTCAGAAAAGTAAAAAATAGGGAGATATCTTGCAGAGGGATGCAGCACTCTTAAAATTGCAAAGCTTCTGAAGCGTGATCATCGAACAATCAAGCGTTTCATTCAAAATAGTCAACAGGGTCGCAAGAAGCGTGTGGAAAAACCAAGGCGCAAAATAACTGTCCATGAACTGAGAAAAGTCAAGCGTGCAGCTGCCAAGATGCCACTTGCCACCAGTTTGGCCATATTTCAGAGCTGCAACATCACTGGAGTGCCCAAAAGCACAAGGTGTGCAATACTCAGAGACATGGCCAAGGTAAGAAAGGCTGAAAGACGACCACCACTGAACAAGACACACAAGCTGAAACGTCAAGACTGGGCCAAGAAATATCTCAAGACTGATTTTTCTAAGGTTTTATGGACTGATGAAATGAGAGTGAGTCTTTGATGGGCCAGATGGATGGGCCCGTGGCTGGATTGGTAAAGGGCAGAAGCTCCAGTCCGACTCAGATGCCAGCAAGGTGGAGGTGGAGTACTGGTTTGGGCTGGTATCATCAAAGATGAGCTTGTGGGGCCTTTTCGGGTTGAGGATGGAGTCAAGCTCAACTCCCAGTCCTACTGCCAGTTTCTGGAAGACACCTTCTTCAAACAGTGGTACAGGAAGAAGTCTGCATCCTTCAAGAAAAACATGATTTTCATGCAGGACAATGCTCCATCACATGCGTCCAAGTACTCCACAGCGTGGCTGGCAAGAAAGGGTATAAAAGAAGAAAATCTAATGACATGGCCCTCCTTGTTCACCTGATCTGAACCCCATTGAGAACCTGTGGTCCATCATCAAATGCGAGATTTACAAGGAGGGGAAAACAGTACACCTCTCTGAACAGTGTCTGGGAGGCTGTGGTTGCTGCTGCACGCAATGTTGATGGTGAACAGATCAAAACACTGACAGAATCCATGGATGGCAGGCTTTTTGAGTGTCCTTGCAAAAGAAAGGTGGCTATATTGGTCACTGATTTGTTTTTGTTTTGTTTTTGAATGTCAGAAATGTATATTTGTGAATGTTGAGATGTAATATTGGTTTCACTGGTAAAAATAAATAATTGAAATGGGTATATATTTGTTTTTTGTTAAGTTGCCTAATAATTATGCACAGTAATAGTCACCTGCACACACAGATATCCCCCTAAAATAGCTAAAACTAAAAACAAACTAAAAACTACTTCCAAAAATATTCAGCTTTGATATTAATGAGTTTTTTTGGGTTCATTGAGAACATGGTTGTTGTTCAATAATAAAATTAATCCTCAAAAATACAACTTGCCTAATAATTCTGCACTCCCTGTATATATATTATAATATATATATATATATATATATATATATATATATATATATATATATATATATATATATATATATATTATATATATACTCCAAAGTTATAGATCCGCACTCTCTGGACTTTAAAAACAAATTGTTTATTTTGTACAGTGACTTTTCGGGAAGAAAATTGTCCCCTTCATCAGACCAAACAAAGTGATTACCCCCAATAAAATGTTTGCGCTCCACTCGTAATCTGGCCCATAAACTTAAAAACACGTATATTTTGGTTGTGGTAGCACAAAGATAAAAAAAAAGCTTCTTAAAGACACAGCAAAAGGCCAGATAAGTTCACTGGTTTTAGAGGAATCTAGGCTAAGGAAATGTCTGTTTATTACAATCATCAGTGTTTTTTTTATCCTGAGCTATAAAATGATTAATATTGATACCTGTTTAAGTCAAAGCTGATACTGTGAAACAATCAAGAGAGAAAACAAACTGTTGTTTATCTCCAAGAGTAAATTAAAAAGAACAATAGACCGAAGATTGAGTCCTTCAAATACTTTAGAGGCAGAAGAAAGGAAACATGGTGATTTAGATTGGGGGATTCATTACTAAGTAACAAAGTAATTCAGGTAACTAATTCCAGTTTCCTGGGACTGTAACCTAAAGGGACAATCTATTCAAAATTGAAGTTTCATGAATCAGATAGGGAATGCAAATTTAAACGTTCCGCTTTTATATAATCAACTTTGCTTTGTTCTCTTGGTATTCTTTGTTGAAAGCTAAACCTAGGTAGGCTCATATGCTAATTTCTAAGCTCTTGAAGGCTGCCTCTTACCTCAGTGCATTTTGACCGTTTTTCACAGCTAGACAGTGCTAGTTCATGTCTGACATATAGATAACATTGGGCTCACCCCCTTGGAGTTATTTATGAAAGAGCACTGACTGGCTAAAATGTAAGTTTGTCAAATCTCTCCAAAACTGAGCTCCTTATTTTCCCCCCTTCTTCCAAAATCTCTTCCAAAATAACTAAGACTTAAGATATATGTAACAATATGAGTAGAAAAGTGTAATTTGCAATATAATTTATATTCATTCCAAAAGGATATTTTTCAACCAATTATACTAAATTCAGAGGTAAATTTTAAACCAAATCACAATAAATTTAGTGAGAAAATGCAAAAATTTTGCTTATTCATTTAAAATTCAGGTAAGAGAATAAAAGCAGAATTTAAAGACTATGGGGCCGATTTATCAAGGCATCAATCTCGATGCATTAGCAATGGGCTATATGCTCGCCATACATCGCTGGCACGAATCTACATTCAACAGCCTTATTCATCAACAAGTCTGTCAAAAAACACGCGCGTCAAGTCTGGCGCGATTAGCATTGGACTGTTAATAAATAAGAGTCATCAATGTTGCGGATATCCTTATTTCTTTCATTTAATTGGCAAGAGTCCATGAGCTAGTGACGTATGGGATATAAAGAATCCTACCAGGAGGGGCAAAGTTTCCCAAACCTCAAAATGCCTATAAATACACCCCTCACCACACCCACAATTTAGGTTTTACAAACTTTGCCTCCTATGGAGGTGGTGAAGTAAGTTTGTGCTAAGATATCTACGTTGATATGCGCTTCTCAGCATTTTGAAGCCCGATTCCTCTCAGAGTACAGTGAATGTCAGAGGGATGTGAAGGGAGTATCACCTATTGAATGCAATGGTTTTCCTCACGGGTGATCTATTTCATAGGTTCTCTGTTATCGGTCGTAGAGATTCATCTCCTACCTCCCTTTTCAGATCGATGATATACTCTCATATACCATTACCTCTACTGATAACCATTTCAGTACTAGTTTGGCTATCTGCTATATGTGGATGGGTGTCTTCAGGTAAGTATGTTTTCATTACTTAAGACACTCTCAGCTATGGTTTGGCACTTTATGTATTTATATAAAGTTCTAAATATATGTATTGTACTTATATTTGCCATGATTCAGGTTTCAGTATACTTCCTTTTTGCAGACTGTCTGTTTCATATCTGGGAAATGCATTTTTTTAGGAAAATGTATTTCTTACCTGGGGTATAGTCTTTTTTCAATTGACTGTCATTTTAAATTTGCCGGCAGAATTAGGCTCGCGAGGGCGTGAAATGCCAAAGTATATTGCGTCATTTTTTGCCTGTTGCTGTTCCTTTAACATCTAATGTACAATATATACCTGTGAATTTATAAGAATTTATTGTTGATTCTATTCAGAAGGCTTTGGGGGGTAGTTATCAAGCCGTCTACTTTTCTGGCTTCGCCGGCCCAATACGCCCGCCTAAGCTCGCCTCACATCGCCGCCGCGGACCTGAAAAAATACGCCTAAGTTATCAAATAAAGCTGTCAAAAAGCCGCGGGGCGATGAGCAGCGGATTGTGACAGTTATCACTCATCCGATCTCGCTGCCCTTCGGCTTTTTCCCAGCTTTATTGCTAGCCTGTCACTAAGCACTCACACTAAACTACACTGTTCTATCCCTATACCGGCGCCCCCGGAGCCTCCCGCAACTCAATAAAGTTACTAACCCCTAAACCGCCGCTCCTAGACCCTGCCGCAACTCTTCTAAATGTATTAACCCCTAAACCGCCGCTCCCGGACACCGCTGCCACCTACAGTATACCTAGTAACCCCTATCCTGCCCCCCCTACACCGTCGCCCTCTATTATAAAATTATTAACCCCTATCCTGCTGATCCCGCACCTCTCCGCAACTAAATAAATAGTTTAACCCCTAAACCGCCGCTCCCTGAACCCGCCGCAACCTATATTAAACCTATTAACCCCTATCCTGCCCCCCCTACACCGTCGCCACCTATAATAAATTTATTAACCCCTATCCTGCCCCCCACTACACCGCCGCCACTGTAATAAAATGATTAACCCCTAAACCTAAGTCTAACCCTAACGCCCCCCTAACTTAAATATTAATTAAATAAATCTAAATAAATTAACTCTTATTAACTAAATGAATCCTATTTAAAACTGAATACTTACCTTTAAAATAAACCCTAATAGAGCTACAATATAAATAATAATTATATTCTAGCTATCTTAGGATTTATTTTTATTTTACAGGTACCTTTCAATTTATTTTAACTAGGTACAATAGCTATTAAATAGTTATTAACTATTTAATAGCTACCTAGCTAAAATAAAGAGAAATTTACCTGTAAAATAAATCCTAACCTAAGTTATAATTACACCTAACACTACACTATACTTTAATAAATTATTCCTATTTAAAAATAAATACTTACCTGTAAAATAAACCCTAAGATAGCTACAATATAATTAATAATTATATTGTAGCTATCTTAGGATTTATATTTATTTTAACTATTTAATAACTACCTAGCTAAAAGAAATACAAAATTACCTGTAAAATAAATCCTAACCTAAGTTACAATTAAACCTAATACTACACTATCATTAAATTAATTAAATAAACTACCTACAAATAACTACAATTAAATACAATTACATAAACTAACTAAAGTACAAAAAATAAAAAAAGCTAAGTTACAAAAAATAAAAAAATAAGTTACAAATAATAAAATAACAAACCCCCCCAAAATAAAAAAAATGCCCTACCCTATTCTAAATTAAATAAATTTCAAAGCTCTTTTACCTTACCAGCCCTTAAAAGGGCCATTTGTGGGGGCATGCCCCAAAGAAAACAGCTCTTTTGCCTGTAAAAGAAAAATACAACCCCCCCCAACATTAAAACCCACCACCCACATACCCCTAATCTAACCCAAACCCCCCTTACAAAAACCTAACACTAATCCCCTGAAGATCATCCTACCTTTAGTTGTCTTCACTCAGCCGAGCCACCGATGGAACTGAAGAGGACATCCGGAGCGGAAGAAGTTAATCCTCCAAGCGGCGCTGAAGAAATCTTCCATCCGATGAAGTCATCATCCAGGCGGCGCTGAAGAAAAGTCTTCGATCCGGCCGATGTCATCTTCAAAGAGGCGCTGAAGAGGTCTTCTATCCGGGCGAAGTCATCTTCCAAGCTGGGTCTTGAATCTTCCTTCCGCCAACGCGGAACCACCTTCTTCACCGACGGACTACGACGAATGACGGCTCCTTTAAGGGACGTCATCCAAGATGGCGTCCCCTCAATTCCGATTGGCTGATAGGATTCTATCAGCCAATCGGAATTAAGGTAGGAAAAATCTGATTGGCTGATGGAATCAGCCAATCAGATTGAGCTCGCATTCTATTGGCTGTTTCCGATCAGCCAATTGAATGCGAGCTCAATCTGATTGGCTGATTGGATCAGCCAATCGGATTGAACTTGAATCTGATTGGCTGATTCCATCAGCCAATCAGAATTTTCCTACCTTAATTCCGATTGGCTGATAGAATCCTATCAGCCAATCGGAATTGAAGGGACGCCATCTTGGATGACGTCCCTTAAAGGAGCCGTCATTCGTCGTAGTCCGTCGGTGAAGAAGGTGGTTCCGCGTCGGCGGAAGGAAGATTCAAGACCCGGCTTGGAAGATGACTTTGCCCGGATAGAAGACCTCTTCAGCGCCTCTTTGAAGATGACATCGGCCGGATCGAAGACTTTTCTTCAGCGCCGCCTGGATAATGACTTCATCGGATGGAAGATTTCTTCAGCGCCGCTTGGAGGATTAACTTCTTCCGCTCCAGATGTCCTCTTCAGTTCCATCGGTGGCTCGGCTGAGTGAAGACAACTAAAGGTAGGATGATCTTCAGGGGATTAGTGTTAGGTTTTTGTAAGGGGGGTTTGGGTTAGATTAGGGGTATGTGGGTGGTGGGTTTTAATGTTGGGGGGGGTTGTATTTTTCTTTTAATGATAGTGTAGTATTAGGTTTAATTGTAACTTAAGTTAGGATTTATTTTACAGGTAATTTTGTATTTCTTTTAGCTAGGTAGTTATTAAATAGTTAATAACTATTTAATAACTATTCTAACTAGCTAAAATAAATACAAAGTTACCTGTAAAATAAATATAAATCCTAAAATAGCTACAATATAGTTATTAATTACATTGTAGCTATCTTCGGGTTTATTTTACAGGTAAGTATTTATTTTTAAATGGGATTAATTTATTAAAGTATAGTGTAGTGTTAGGTGTAATTGTAACTTAGGTTAGGATTTATTTAACAGGTACATTTCTCTTTATTTTAGCTAGGTAAGCTATTAAATAGTTAATAACTATTTAATAGCTATTGTACCTAGTTAAAATAAATTGAAAGGTACCTGTAAAATAAATATAAATCCTAAAATAGCTAGAATATAATTATTATTTATATTGTAGCTATATTAGGGTTTATTTTAAAGGTAAGTATTCAGTTTTAAATAGGATTCATTTAGTTAATAAGAGTTAATTTATTTAGATTTATTTAATTAATATTTAAGTTAGGGGGGCGTTAGGGTTAGGGTTAGACTTAGGTTTAGGGGTTAATAATTTTATTACAGTGGCGGCGGCGTAGTGGGGGGCAGGATAGGGGTTAATAAATTTATTATAGGTGGCGACGGTGTAGGGGGGGCAGGATAGGGGTTAATAGGTTTAATATAGGTTGCGGCGGGTTCAGGGAGCGGCGGTTTTAGGGGTTAATACATTTATTATAGTTGCGGTGGGCTCCGGGAGCGGCGGTTTAGGGGTTAATATGTATAGAGTAGCTTGCGGTGGGCTCCGGGAGCGGCGGTTTAGGGGGGTAATAACTTTATTTAGTTGCGGCGGTGTAGGGGGGGACAGATTAGTGGTGTTTAGACTCGGGGTACATGTTAGGGTGTTAGGTGTAGACAGCTCCCATAGAAATCAATGGGATGTCTGTCAGCAGCGAACTTGTACTTTCGCTATGGTCAGACTCCCATTGATTCCTATGGGATCCGCCGCCTCCAGGGGTGGCGGATTGAAAACCAGGTACGCTGGGCCGTAAAAGTGCCGAGCGTACCTGCTAGTTTTTTGATAACTAGCAAAAGTAGTGAGAATGTGCCGCACTTGTGTGCGGAACATCTGGAGTGACGTAAGAATCGATCTGTGTCGGACTGAGTCCGGCGGATCGATGCTTACGTCACAAAATTCTACTTTTGCCGGTCTCGAGCCTTTGATAACTAAGGCGTATCAGCCTCGCCACAAATACGATGCAGAATTCCAGCGTATTTGAGGTTGACGGCTTGATAACTAGGCCCCTTTGTCAGCCATTCAGCCTTCTAATAAATGTAAAGCTCTTTTAAAACTTCTCATAAAGTTGATGAAATTTCAAATGACCGACAACACACTGAATTATCCTCCTCTGATAAGGATCTATCTGATTCAGAAGATTCTTCCTCAGATATTGACACTGACAAATCTACTTATTTATTTAAAATGGAGTACATTTGTTCTTTGTTAAATTAGTGTTGATTATATTGGATATTGAAGAGACTAGTCCTCTTTATATTAAAACTAGTAAATGTTTCAATTTTGTTCATAAACTTCCTGTGGTTATTCCAGAGTTTTTTACAGTTCCTGATGCTATTTCTGATATGATTTCTAAGGAATGGAATAGGCCTGGTACTTCTTTTATTCCTTCTTTAAAGTTTTTTTTTAAAAAAGAATTGTATCCTTTGCCAGCATTTACATTGGAGTTTTGGGAAAAGATCCCCAGAGTTGATGGGGCTTAGCGTACTACTATACCTATGGAATATAGTACTTTTTTTTTTTTTTTTTTTTTAAATAATTTTTATTGAGGTTTACAAATACAAGTAACATCAAGTTTGCACAATGCAAAGGGCATGTCAAAAGACAACAGTAAGGCCCAAGTCATTTACATATATGTTAGCACATCACAGTACAAATCAAAACCTTAGAATTATGTAAAATTATCTATATGTCCCAGGTTGGCCATTTTTGGACTTTCAGAGTACCCCAGCATAGGTCCAAACTATAGATCACATACTAACCATTGACCCATGTCTAGATCCACATGCCCAAAGGCTCTCCAGGACCACCATGTCAATATCTCACAATACAATGTCATTTGTGACTCAGTACAGAAAGCAGAAATGTAAGGTGCAAACTACAAACAAAACCTCTTTTTTATTATAACATTATGTCAAAGAGCCCCTCATAATAATACACAAACAAGCATAGGTGAGGCATACCTCAACTAAGGATTTGTGACCACTCTTGGGCCACGGATGTAAAGTAAAAACAGGGGGTAAAAATTAGGGGAAGTATTAGCAGGTCCAATCTTGGATCTATTTTACATAGAAGAGTATATTTAGGTTTACAAATGCAAGTAGCATCAAGTTTGCACGATGCAAAAGACATGTCAAATGCCCTTTATGACCTAGTAACAAAAAACAGAAATTTAAGGTGTAAACTACAAACTAAACCTCTTTTTCAGTATAAAATTATAGCAAGCATATCCAATCTTGGACCTATTTTAGATAAAGTAATATAATAAGAGACATATAGGCCACTAATAGGAATGAAATATACCTCAATTAACTAATAGCAGCCTATTTTAGACCCTGAGTGTTGAAAAGGAATTAGAGATACCTGTAGGGGATTATAGCTTCAGGAGCCCTCTAAGGCCCCATTAAAATATAAAGAAATACTCTCTTATACTATATGTAAGGCATTTGAGTACTATATTCTTAGAGACATGCTATGTAATAGGAAATCTTATGGGGTATGGAATAATATTTCACAATAGATATCCTGGGCAACCCCTGCAACCATTAACTAACACGTATTATATATATCCCTCTCCTATATTAAGATTATATTAGCAGAATATTCTATGGGATGTTGCATATAGTATTGAACAGCATGTGTAGAAAAGTAGAAATATGAAACCTTGTTCAATATATATAAACATGTATACACCTGCATACATACACATACATCATCACAATTAAATGACCCAGCATTAAGAACAACCAGTAGAAGACAAAAGATATTTATATAACTAAAGTCACGTGCAAACTAAACATATGTGCAGGGTAATAAACTCTAAAACGTCACATTTTATGTCACCTAACTAGGTTAGCAATCCTAATATAGCTAGTACTATTTGTGGAGCTGTATACAGGTTAGCATAACATCAAAGTACCCATTATGGAAAAGCAGCACACACATACTGCATTTAAACCTTTTATCCTAATTACTAACCAGTCATCCACCTTGTATAAAGGACACCTATATGTACATGCTCACCTAAGCATAAATTTATATATATAAATATACGGTTATACAAAGCATTTCCCCAAACATATAAATTTGCAGCCAAACCGGTACAGAGTGTGGGAGTCCAACTAAAGAACTTATAGCGTCCTGGGACTAAACTTCAGACCTCACGATCTTCATCAAAGTGCCCAAGTCTAACGTAAAGTCAGGATATTATATCAAGCCCTCCGGTCTAGGGTTTCTACTGTACTCGGAATGTCACCCGATCCCAACTTTCACAGGGGTATTAAGATACCAGGAGCCTTCTGATGGTTCGATAAATCCCTGCAAGGACACGTCTATAGCTGAGGCTGTGTAAACAATAGTGCAGCGACCATCCATCTGCAGCTCCTGTCTCCCAGCAGGGCCCTGCATAAGGGAGCCGGCCGCTCTCCCCACGGAGCCCTCACAAGTGACACCAGCCTGGCGATCTTCTCCGCACTCGGTATCAGCCGTTTCTGCCATGTCCGTTAGAGGACCTTCCGCTCCACACTCTTCTAGGTCTGGGTTAGGGTGGACTTCTTTAGACAGGCTTTGCAGCGCTTCTGTGCTCTCCTCCTTGATCTCGGACTTCTCCAGATCTGAGCGCCATATGCCCAATGTGTAATTGGCAGTCTCCCAATTATCACCATGCTGCGGTGTAGAAATAGTTGCAATGCGATCAATCCTCTCGCATATCTGCCTTTCTCGCTCTTTCAATAGAGCCTGTATTAGGGTAAGTATCTCCTTCATATCGTAGCAAAAAGATTAAGAGAACTTCATATATTCTCTCTATACCTGGTATCCCAGGGGGGGGGGTGTTGAGTACCTTCTCTAAAAGAGCCGCCAAGGATCCCAACGGTCCAGTCTGAAAGACGTGCAGCATAAAAGTGCAAATATAAGTCCCATTCGATCCAGTAATCTCTCCTCTATAAAAAGTTATGTAATTCAGTGGTGGATGGCTTACACAAATCTTGATTACACAACGGAATGTAATGCCTTAAGCAGAGTCTTCAATTTTGAGACCATCTTGGGCCAGAGCCCGGACACACCCCCCTAGTACTTCTTTTTTAAGATCCTTTAGATAGGAAACTTGAATCTTATCTAAAGAAAGCCTATTTATATTCGGGTCATCTTCTCAGACCTGTATTTTATTTGGCTGATGTTGCAGCTGCATCAACTTTTTGGTTGGAAATTAGCGCAACAAGAATTGGATTATGATTCGTCTAGCATTGTTCACTTGCTTCAATATACTAATCAGTTTATTTGTGATGCCATTTTTTTTCATCAAAATTTATGTTAAATCTATGTCTTTAGCTATTTTAGCTAGAAGAGCTTTGTGGCTTAAATCGTGGAATATTGACATGACTTCTAAGTCCAGATTGCTATCTCTTTCTTTCCAAGGTATTAAGTTATTTGGTTCTCAGTTGAATCTGAGTATCTCAACTGTCTCTGGGGGAAGGGAGTTTTTTGCCTCAGGATAAGACAAGGGTAAATCTAAAGCTTCTAACCGTTTCGTTTCTTTGGACTAAATAAGGAACAGAAACCTATTCCTTCCCCCAAGGAATCTGTTTCCAATTGGAAAATTTTCTTCAAATTGGATTAAATCCAAGTCTTTTAAGGAACCAAAGCCAGCCCCTAAATCCGCATGTAGGTGCGGCCCTCATTCCAGCTTAGCTGGTAGGGGGCAGATTAAGATTTTTCAGGGGTACCGAATAGGATTCAGAGAAGATATTTTCTCTCACGCATTCCAGCAAATCCAGTAAGGCTCAGGCTTTCCTGAAGTGTGTTTCAGACCTGGAGTTTCAGGGGTAATCACGCCAGTTCCATTTCAGGAACAGGGTTTGCGGTTTTATTCAAATCTATTCATTGTCCCAAAGAAAGAAAATTCATTCAGGCCAGTTCTGGATCTGAATTTTTTTGAATCATTATGTAAGAGTACCAACTTTCAAAATGGTGATTATAAGGACTATTCTGCCTTTTGTTCAGTATGGGCATTATATGTCCACCATAGACTTACAGGGTGCATATCTTCATTTTCTGGTTCATCCAGTTCATTTTCAGTTTCTGAGATTCTCTTTTCTAGACAAGCTTTACCAATTTGTCGCTCATTCTTTTGGCCTAGCGACAGCTCTAAGAATCTTTTCTAAGGTTCTTGGTGCCCTACTCTCTGTAATCAGAGAGCGAGATATTGCGGTGTTTCCTTATTTTGATGATTTCTTGGTATTAGCTCAGTCTTTATAGTCTGCAGAATCTTACACAAACCAACTAGTGTTGTTTCTTTGAAAACATGGTTGGAGGATCAATTTACTAAAAAGTTATTTGATTCCTCAGACAAGAGTCACCTTTTTTTCCAGATAGATTCAATGTCCATGACTCTGTCTATAACAGACAAGGAACGTTTTGAATTGGTTGCAGCCTGTCGGAACCTTCAGTCTCAGTCATTCCCTTCATTAGCTATGTGCATGGAGGTTTTAGGTCTCATGACTGCAGCATCGGGCGCAATTCCCTTTGCTCATTTTCCCATGAGACCTCTCCAGCTTTGTGTGCTGAACCAATGGTGCAGGGATTTCAAGGATATCACAATTTATATCCTTAAATCCCAATGTTCGACTATCTCTGACTTGGTGGTTAAATAACCATTGTATAGTTACAAAAGATGCGAGTCTTTCAGGTTGGGGAGCTGTTTGGGGATATCTGACAGCACAAAGGGTTTGGAAATCTCAAGAGGCGAGATTACCAATCAATATTTTGGAACTCCGTGCAATTTTCAGGGCTCTTCAGATTTGGCCTCTGTTGAAGAGAGAAACGTTCATTTGTTTTCTGACAGACAATATCACAACTGTGGCATTTGTCAATCATCAGGATGGGACTCATAGTCCTTAAGCTATGAAAGAAGTATCCCAGATACTTGCTTGGGCGGATTCCAGCTCCTGTCTAATTTCTGTGGTTCATATCCCAGGTATATACAATTGGGAAGTGGATTATTTCAGCCATCAGATTTTACATCCGGGGGAGTAGTCCCTCCATCATGTGTTTTCTCAGGTTGTTCAGATGTGGGGTCTTTCAGAAATAGATCTGATGGCTTCTCGTCTAAACAAGGAACTTCCCAGGTACCTGTTCAGGTCCAGGGATCCTTAGGCGGAAGCAGTGGATATGTTGACACTTCCTTGGTGTTATCAACCTACTTATATTTTTCCCACCTTTAGTTTTTCTTCCAAGAGTGATCTTCAAGATCATCATGGAACAATCATTTGTGCTGCTTGTGGCTCCAGCATGGCCTCACAGGTTTTGGTATGCAGATCTTGTTCGGATATTCAGTTGCCAACCTTGGCCACTTCCATTAAAGCCGGACCTTCTGTTTCAAGGTCCATTTTTTCTATCAGGATTTCAAATCTTTAAATCTGAAGGTATGGAAATTGAACGCTTAATGCTTAGTCATAGAGGTTTCTCTGACTTTGTGATTAATACTATGTTGCAGGCTCATAAATCTGTTTCTAGAAAGATTTATTATCGAATTTAGAAAACTTACATTTCATGGTGTTTCTCTCATAAATTCTCTTGGCATTCTTTTAGAATTCCTAGAATTTTACAGTTTCTTCAGGGTAATTTAGATAAGGGTTTCTCTGCAGGTTCCTTGAAGGGACAAATCTCTGCTCTTTCTGTTTTATTTCACAGGAAGATTGCTAAGCTTCCTGATATTCACTGTTTTGTTCAGGCTTTGGTTCATATCAAGCCTGTCATTAAATCAATCTTTCCTTCTTGGAGTTTTAATATGGTTTTAAAGGCTTTACAGGCTCCTCCATTTGAGCCTAGGCATTCAACATTTAAATACTTTCTTGGAAAGTGTTGTTTCTTTTGGCCATCTTTTCTGTTAGAAGAGTTTCTGAATTATTTGCTCTCTCCTTTCTGATTTTTCATCAGGATAAGGCAGTTTTGCGGACTTCATTTAAATTCTTATCTAAGGTTGTGAATTCTAACAACATTTATAGAGAAATTGTTGTCCTTTCCTTGTGTCCTAATCCTAAGAATTCTTTGGAGAGATCCTTACATTCTTTGGATGTGGTGAGAGCTCTGAAATATTATGTTGAAGCTTCTAAAGATAACTTTATTTATACCATTTCATTACTGTTCATGAACAAGCACATTTTTCTAAAGCTAATCTTTTATTTTTCACCTGTTAATGTACAAGAAATAGCTAGATTTATACCTGAACAAACAATATCTTATAGAAAGTTATTATGCAACAAATCTGATATAAGATATTTTCACATAAATGAATGTGTATTTGTATTGCTAGAAATCATGATATGCTTATCTCATGTTTTTAAGTTTTTTTAAAATGATTATTAATGATAGAATTTTTACATTTATCTTTGCACATACTTGTATACATATATATTTATGTACCTACCTTTCCTTAGCGCATACTATATTTTTTACATATATTTATGTACATATCTCTGTGTTTATTGATAGCACTATATGTATATATTGTAAAAATATATTATAATTCTGAGCAAGAATAATTGTGAATATAACATGTACTCAGGGTATCATATGTATTTATTTGCAAACAATGGATATTTTAAGAGCTAGGCCAGTTTTCTTTCTGAACCTGTGTATCACTTCCTGATTGAAGTCTAGTTTTAAACACCACTCCTACACAGGTGTTAAAAAATGGGCTGGCATTTAAGATGGCATTTCTTAATGAAAATGAAATTCAAGAGAAGGAAGAAAATAGGATGACATTAAAGAGGTGATTTTAATTTCTGCTGTATCTGATTCATGACAGTCTAATGTTAGGTAGACTATCCCTTTGAGCTATCAGTTTAAGATTATATTGAATCAAACATCATTCGATTATTAAAATCATTGTCAAAAATATTACACAGTGTGGCCTAATGTCATCATCAATGTTTATCTTTAATGCAAATTTCACATATACATACTTTCAAAGTATAATACACAATGTAACAAACGGCACATACAAGTTCTGATGAGTGATCAATGACACAAGTATAGAGCAATTTGATTAGTTAGTGATAGTAGAAAAATGTATATTTAAATCAGATTGGCTGATTTCATTAATCACATGATTATGAATTTCCCAATTAAAAGTGGTGGAAATTTTTACTAGTTTGTGGGTTGTTTAGGAGTTTGAGTATCACGTCAAATTTGGTGTTAATCATTGCTTCAAATTTGGTGCAAAGTATTGCGCCAAATTTGGTGCAAAGTGGAGAGTGGGACTATTACATTCGTTAAACATGGTGCAAATAGATTTATCAAAAAAAAGGAAGTTAGCTATATTATGTAATGTATTTATTTCCCTTTTATCCCTATATCTACTAGTGCTGCTGTCAGACAGGCATTACCTGTCATTATCAATGCATTTGTTGACGCACATCTACTTGTGCAGCCTGATGCTGGTTTATTAATCTCTGCCTTCTGCGTCTGAAAGGTCAGGGACTGTGTTCCTTTCTTTCATTCCTGTATAAATAATTTGTCCCCTTGCTTTGTAATGGACTCTACAACAGAGAGATGAAACATAACCCATAAGTAGGGTAACATCTCCCTACTTGATTCTATTTAGTAATAAGGGCAGATCTTAATATATTTAGTTATCACAACAGATGAAACATTTTTATTATACTTCATGATTTAGATGGTCCAATAATATCCTCCTTCCGCGTCATAAAAGTATCAACAAATTTAAAATTATTCTGCATGTTCATTGTTAAATGACAAACAGCATAGAAAAAACCTTTTCAGACACCCATTGATTTCAATGGCATTTGCGGCCTCAGAGGTGGTAGTTTGAAGGATAGGTACAGTGTGTCGGAATAGACGCGAGCATACCTGTTGAATGTTTGATAAATTGGTAAGAGGGTTTCATAGAGTATAATGTGAATGCGGATCATCAGTAATACGCTCAAATAGAGTTGAATGTGAAGGCGGATGATCTGTATTACGCTCAAATAACGCAAGCAATGATTTGTGTCGGATTGATCTTGCAGGAGCGTATATTATGTTGTTGAACATTTCAATATTGACGCTGTGTTAACTAAGGTGGATCAACTTTGCATATACTTTGACGCGGACTTCCAGCGCATTCACAGTTGAAGCTTTGATAAATCGGCCCCAGTGTTTCTAGTATCTACAGCCTAAACAGATAAATTTAGGCATTATGGCAATATGTCATATGTGACAAAAGAACATATACACTGGGGACATGTACTTACTCTATATTAATACATATATTTTTTATTTTTTTTTATTTCCCTTTAATGAGATATTAACGTAAAATTGCACATGCAGCAGAGGTAAGGTAAAACAATTTTGACAAAGAGATGCATTTACATTTTTTCTGGTGATAACTGTTTCAACTAACCCTGTTAGCTTCAGATATGCTTCCTAAGTAGCTTCTGATACATTTAAGAGGCAAGCATGACTATGTTTTCAGCAAAACCACTAACTCCACCTCTTCTGACGTTACTACGGTTACATGTATATAGTATTTAACCTGCAGGGTGACCTGAGGTGAGTTGAGGACAAATGATTGACAGGAGATTCAGAAACTTTAGTCTAATTTGAGGTTTGATATGGGCACATAACCCAAAGAAGCTTAAGGGACATTGGTTTGATACAGGCACATAACTGACATGGACTATGATGGAGCCTCGCAGAGGGGCATAGAAAAAAAAATTTGCTTTCTTTATATTCTTTTTCTGCCCCTGGAATGTTAGGGTTAGAATATCTAGGCTGTGCCAGGAGAAAGTTAAAGGGCAGAGTCACTATACTACCAAAAGCTAACTGCCTCTTACACAACTGCAAGTTCTCTGGCTGTAAAGTGCAGACCTCTCACTTACCTGCCCCTGTGCAGTGCTGCCAGCTTCAGCATACTCAGGAGGCAGAGGGGGCACAGGAAACAATAAACATATAAAAGGGAAAAGGGAGGCAGCTTAAATGGACAGTCAAGTCCAAAAAAAACTTTCATGATTTAAATAGGGCATGAAAATTTAAACAACTTTCCAATTTACTTTTATCACCAATTTTGCTTTGTTCTCTTGGTATTCTTAGTTAAAAGCTAAACCTAGGAGGTTCATATGCTAATTTCTTAGACCTTGAAGACTGCCTCTAATCTGAATGCATTTTGACCACTAGAGGGCATTAGTTCATGTGTTTCATATAGATAACATTGAGCTCATGCACGTTAAGTTACCCTGGAGTATTGATTGGTTAAAATGCAAGTCTGTCAAAAGAACTGAAATAAGGGGGCAGTCTGTAGAGGCTTAGATACAGGGTAATGACAGAGGTCAAAAGTGTATTAATATAACTGTGTTGGTTATGCATAACTGGGGAATTGGTAATAAAGGGATTATCTTTCTTTTTAAACAACAAACATTCTGATGTTGACTGTCCCTTTAAGCATTTAACCCCTGCAACCAGAGGTGATAAGCTGCTATTAACATTTCTTATATTCTCTATCTCCTCTTTACTTTTTCACACACTCTCCCCTCTCATGCTCTTCTTACTTTACTCTTTTCTCTCTCACTCGCCTCTTCTCTCACATTCCCTCTTCTCTCCTTCCTCTACTGCCCCCTTCTTTGTCCCACTCTCTCTGATCTTTCTCTTATCTCTCCCACTAACTTCACTTTTTTCTCACTCACTATTTTTTCTTACTTCTTCACCTCTTTTCACTGTCTCCTCTCTTTTCAATCTCTCTCCCTCTCCTCTCATTTCAATCTCCCTCTCATTTTTCTCCCACTCTCCTTCCTGTTTCTCCTTTTCTCTTCTGTCTCTATGGGCTTGATTTGTCAAGCCCTTCAACTCCCTATGACTACAGGCTCTCACAAGAGAACCTGCAGTCATGATTTATCAAGCAGGCTGCTGATTTCCTACCCTTTTCTCCACCTTTTCAATCTCCCTGGTCTTGTTCTACTGGGGAGATTGACAGCTCCTGCCTGCGCTTGATTGGTGGTGTGCGTTCAGGGGATGGGACTGCACACAAGTGCAAAATAGCGCTCGTGTGCAACGTTAAATTCTGGCAGTGGATTGCTGCCCACCAGAGGAGAACTGGGGCGGACAGGGGAGAATATGTACACCCTGTCCACCCTTGCTTGATACATTGAAGCCTTATTTCTCCTTCCTCTCTTCTCTTTTCCTCCCCATCTCTTGTTCTTCTTTTAATTTACTTTCCATTCTCTGCATTGTCTCCTCTTTCTCACTTTTATTTCCCCTGCTATCTCTTCTCTTTCCTCTCCATTCTCTATCCACCGTCTTCTCTCTCGCTTCTATAACTATTCTCTTTATTCTCTCTCCACTGTTTCTTATCTCTCCTGCACATTCTTTATTTTCTCTCTAATCTCTTAACCCTCCACCTCTCTTTTCATTTATTCATTCCATCTCATTATTATTGAGAGATTTGGTACAATGGAAGAATAAAACGTAAATTGTTTAAAAAAAAAAGAAAAAGAAAGTATTGTAAACAACCAGGTATACAGTGCAGTAAGTAAAGTACTTGATAAGTAATAAAAATTAAACATAAGAGAAGCCTGATATTTGTATTATGCCTTAGGCCTCACCAACTTTAGCGCCACCTATAATCATCTGTCTCAGACTGACTATAGGAAAATAAAAGGGCATTACATGAATCTAGAGAATATGAGTAATTTATTAAATTAGTTATGTTTAATTCTGTGTGAAATACAATACAAATTATTCATATTTTATGGTTGTAATAAAAGTAATTAACTATAGTGACCATTTGCTAGTAAGAACATTTAAGTTGTTTATATGGTCTCATCCTTCTATATAATGTATTTAAAGGGACACTGTACACTGGATTTTTCTTTGCATTACTGTTTTGTAGATGATACATTTATATAGCCTACCTGGGAGTGTTTTTGTAACAATGTATAGTTCTGCTTATTTTTCAATAACCTTGTGCTGATTTTCAGATTAATACTTGCGTTTACAGACTCCTGCTGGCTCCTATTTATGTTATCTGTCTTTTCATATGCAGGAAAGGGGGGAGAAGGGGAGTGGGGATTGTCTGTTCTTCTTGTTTTCCCAGCCCCTTTCATTGGGTGTCTAAGCAAAACCTCATCTACAGTGCTAAACTGGGAGCTTCTAAGTAAGTTTAAAAAATAAATGTTTTATACAGGAATTTTAGATCAGCCTCTGTTCTTCTTTATTGTAGCGTCTTTTACATGCAGTTATATGAAAATTGGTGAATAATGTCCCTTTAAGAAATGTTAATCAGTTAAAAGAGTTAAAAATGATACGTTTAAATCAACAAATTTAAAGTACATAGCATTCATCTTTTTCAAAAAGATTTTTAACTTAAAGGGATACTAAACCCAATTTTTTTCTTTCATGATTCTGATAAAACATGCTATTTTAAGCAACTTTCTAATTTACTCCCAATATCAATTTTTCTTCGTTATCTTGCTATCTTTATTTAAAAAGCAGGCCACCAATAAGCAAGTGTAACCCAGGTTCTAAACCAAAAATGGGCCGGCTGATAAACTTTTCATTCCTGCTTTTTAAATAAAGATAGCAAGAGAACAAATAAAAATTGATAATAAGAGTAAACTAGAAGGTTGCTTAAAATCACATGCTCTATCTGAATCAATAAAGATTAAAATTTTGGTTTAGTATTCCTTTAAGTAGTTTAGATGTTTGTGTGAATGGCTCACATTAAGAAATTCCTGGGTTTATCAAACCTTAACTTTTGGGCTATGAGCTATAAGTTGTTAAAGGGACACTCAATCAAAATTAAACATTTATTATTCAGATAGAGCACGCCATTTTAAACAACTTTCCAATTTACTTCTATTAACAAATTGTGCACAGTCTTTTTATATTTAAACATTTTGAGTCACCAGCTCCTACTGAGCATGTGCAAAAATAAGTGTGTATGCATTTGTGAATGGCTGATGGCTGTCACATGGTACGTGTATGCATTTGTGATTGGCTGATGGCTGTCACATTGTACAGGGGGAGTGGAAAAATAAATAACTTTTAAAATTGTCAGAAAAAAAATCCACTACTCATTTGAAGTTCAGACTAAGTGCTATTGCATTGTCTTGTTATCTTGCATTTGTTGATTATGCAAATCTACTGTGTTGACTGGTCCTTTAAAGATATGTTGCTATAATATTTCATTTTAAAAAATCTAGGGAAAAGAAGTGGCAAAAATGTATTTAAATGACATAGTTTAAATGTGTGCTCAAACGTGGAAACAAATCTTGCTTTTTGCTCTCTCTTAAAGGAAATGACTGAACTGCCCCTCTCAAAAATATCTGCACCTCTAAAACAAAATTCTGAAGTTCCTGTAAAATAAGTCACATATGAAGTACTCCTGGGCAGGTCAGTGCAGTTATTTTTCTAGTTGTTGCTTCATGGAGTGTGTTGGGGAGCCCAGATTTTTGGAATTCCATAAAGGAAACCATAAATTACATTTTTTTCCATTTTGAAGTAAGAACTTAAAGTGATGGTAAATCCTTGCATTTTTTAAATGCTAGGTTAACCAGTGCTACAAATAAAGGGACTTTCAGTCATAAGTATAAAATAATTCATGCTTAAAGTTCCTTTATTTGTCTAAGCACCTCAGACCGCCACGGCAGAACACTATTATGTCAATGAGGTAGAAACGTCACCTCATATAAAAAATAACATTCTGCTGTGGCATACGCTGCAGGCAAATAAAGGAACTTTCAGCATGAAGTATTTTATACTTCATGACTGAAAGTCCCCTTTATTTGTAGCACTGATAAATCCTACAGCGTTTTAAAAATGCTAGGATTTACCATAGCTTTAAAGGGACATTTTGCTGTAAATACATTTTCCTTTTAATAAGTTACTAATGATCAATTTTACCCACTGAAGTTTATTAAATTGTTAACAAATAGCTCAATTAACTTCATTTTGTCAATTGAAATAGCTGTTTTTCTTGTTTATCACTTATACAGAAAATGTCAATAGTGCAGTATTAGTGATAGAAAAGCTATGTAAACCTGACTCTCTGAACTGTTATCAGTTGTTTGCCTGAGTGCATTGCCCTTTCAAAATCTGGTATTAAAGGGACAGTATAGTCAAAATTAAACTTTTATGATTCAGATTAGGCATGCAATTTTAAACAACGTTCCAATTTACTTTTATCATCAAATTTGCTTTGTTCTCTTGGCATTATTTGTTGAAAGCAAAGCTTAGGTAGGCTCATATGCTAATTTCTAAGCCCTTGAAGCTGCATTTTCACAGTTTTTCAAAGCTAGAAAGTACTAGTTTATGTGTGCCATATAGATAACATTGTGCTCACTCCCATGGAGTTATTTATGTGTCAGCACTGATTGGCTAAAATGCAAGTCTGTCAAAATAACTGAATTAAGGGGGCAGTCTGCAGAGGCTTAGATACAAGGTAATCACAGAAGGAAAACATATAAATATAACAGTGTTGGTTACGCAAAAATTGGGGAATGGGTAATAAAGGGATTATCTATTTTTTTAAACAATAAAAATTCTGGAGTAGACTATCCATTGAATGTACATTTTTCCCCTATTTAATTTGGATTTTTTAGCGTAAAAGTGCAATGCACAAACATCTGCACAGATATTGGTGTGTTACACTTTTACACTTAAAAATCAGGTGCCGAAAATAGTTGAATGCTGCAGCCCGTTTCTATAACGAATGCCGAATTTTTGCCCATATCTACTCTGTGAGTCTAGAGTGTTACTTCAACCATGGTTTTAACCCTGTTGTGGAGGTTAAATATAGGGGTGCAGGGACACTAATGAATCAGAGCATGTAATTTTTCAACTATAATGGCCCTTTAATGTGTTATGAATGTATACATGGTAGTCTGAAAGCTCCACCATTGGAACAATCATCTTTATGACTGAAAGTCTCACCATCAGAAGGTTTCAGCTCCATTACTAAGCTATCATCCTGTCCATTTTCAGTACTCTCTTTGATACTTTTAACTTCGCACCAGAAGTCTTCCATTGATGAGCTGTCTGTAGAGACCTCGGAGATGGATCGGCTGAGCAAAGGTGGGTGTAAGGATTCATTGGACATCATTCTGTTTATTCGTTGGCACTGTGATTTTCTAGAAGAAAAAAATTATAATCAAGTTTAAAAAGACTCAATATAATTTAGAATACAGATGAATGAAGTTTATGATGGGAACAGAAGTTGAAATTAAACCAATAACATATAACCATTGAACTGTATTAAATTAATTTGGTCTATTACTCATCTGACCTAAGCTAAAAAATTTAAATGCTTTCAAATAACATATTTGGATTGTCTACCAATAATACAGTTCTCCCAATGATGAGGTATACAAATTAAAAAGAGGATTACACAAATGCTTGTATTCCATAACATTCCTCTATAAATAGGCTTATCCTTTTAATGACCAGCGATGTACCCTGTATGTCGCTGGTCTTTGAATGGGGCTTGCTATTTAGATAGCACAGTCTGGCCGCCAGCGGCAAGGTCACACTATTCTAGGATGACTGCAGCCGGAACAGAGGTCACAATAGACTGGTCCAAGTATGTTGTGGTAGTCAAGGGGTTAAAGGGACATGAAAAACAAAATTTCTCTTTAATGATTCAAATAGAGCATATAATTTTAAACAACTTTCCAATATATTTCTATTATCAAATTTGCACACTTTACAATAAAAGTAAATTGGAAAGTTGTTTAAAGTTTTATGCTATAACAGAATCATGAAATAAAACATTTGCATTTCTTTACCCTTTAGGTGTGAAAGACAGGGAAAAGTTACAATTTCACATTCTCTATCAACATGTTGAATAAAGCCATCATCAGGGAAACAATAACACTATTATATATTTGTGTTAATGTCACACACAGATATGCAAAACAAATTCTTCACATAATTCACTAAACTCAAATTGTCAGCTATTTGGCTGCCTTCAAAATTACCTGCCACAGAGTGGAATTGTCAACTAAAGTATGCAAACAATATGATATTTATAGACCCATCTAAACTACGTTAACAATTTAAAGTGACATACACATAAAAATTAAACTTACATAATCAAGTTAGAGCATGTAATTATTTTATTATTATTATCATTTATTGTATTGTGCCAAAAAATTCCGTAGTGTTGGGTACAGAGATAGGGGTATACAATGACAAAAACTAAGATACAAAAAACATAACGGACTAAACAAATCTAGGGCGCAATCACATATGTTGCATAATTTTCAGCACAAATGCTGAAACCCACTTCGCCCGTAAATTTACCTTGCACATCGGGTGAATCACATACCACACGCCGCCATATGATATACAGGCGTAAGTAGGCCAAACTGGCGAGGTTCAGAAATATGCACAACTACACATTTCTGGCATCGCCAGTAATTTACGCCAGTATATTGCATTTTTTTTAATGTTGAATTCACATATAAAAATCTAAGCCGAAATAAATGATTAAACTGACATGCAAACCGACTGCAAGGCAAACATGGTGGGTAATCCGGGTATGCATTGTATGTCAGGTGTTTTAAGGCTGCAGGTGAGAGGTTATGCTGGTTATGATTGCTTTGGTTTGATTAATTTGATTAAATTGATTGGTTTGATTAATTAAGTGGCCGGGAAAGTTTTAACTATTTGATATGTGCGGCTAAAATGTATATGAGTGCTCATGTGTTAGCTACTTGTTAAGCCTTCCAGCCTTCTTAGATTTTTTGTAGGGCATTATATTAGAATAAAGGTGCCTCTTCTTCACATCAAGATCACTGCGTAACTAGATAAGCAGTTCTCAAGATACAATTTGCCTGTACTATATGGCAGCTGCATGATTTAGTTTTTATAAAGAAATGTGTGCTGCCATGTTTGAACTCATTTTCTATTTATCTCTGTTGTTTGTGCAAACAAAACGGTGTGGAATCCATTTTTGTCTCTTTTTTGTGTGTTTAGTATTGCACCTAATTGTCTTTAGCAGGGGAAATAGATAAGGGGAAAATTAAGTTCAAACATGACAACACCCACTACTTTGTTTTATAGAAAAAAAAATCAGAGTTAAATTACAGGAAAAGGAAACAAGATTAATAATTAAAGTATATTGCAAAGTCTTTACACATAGTAAAATATTTTATATTACAATCTAATAGTATTTAATATCCCTTTAACATAACAACCGCTTCCTTGCACTCACATACTTACAAAATAAGGGAGCACCAGAAATAGTGAGTCAATAACACAAACTTCATACTCTCTGTGAAGGATATATATATATATATATATATATATATATATATATATATATATATATATATATATATATATATATATATATATATATATAAAAAATTGTTGATTCATTGAAAATAGGAGAACACATGGAGAATTACAATACTTTCATTACAAAATGCTGAAATAGTTTCTTCATTGTACAAAAATGCAAGTGAAGATGAAAGAGAATATAATCCAACATTCATGCAATTTCTACTCTTTAGAAATACACACTTATAGCATGAATATTGAATAAGACAGTTTTACAACATGTCTGTATCCTTGGCACTTTATTTATATACTAGTCCTAAAGCCCGTTCACACGGGCCGTGTTGTGTTATAATTAATTTCTCTCTCTCTCTCTCTCTCTCTCTCTCTCTCTCTCTCTCTCTCTCTCTCTCTCTCTCTTCTCTCTTCTCTTCTCTCTTCTCTTCTCTCTTCTCTTCTCTCTTCTCTTCTCTCTTCTCTTCTCTCTTCTCTTCTCTTCTCTCTTCTCTCTTCTCTTCTCTCTTCTCTTCTCTCTTCTCTTCTCTTCTCTCTTCTCTTCTCTCTTCTCTTCTCTCTTCTCTTCTCTCTTCTCTTCTCTCTTCTCTTCTCTCTTCTCTCTTCTCTTCTCTCTTCTCTTCTCTCTTCTCTTCTCTCTTCTCTTCTCTCTTCTCTCTCTCTCTCCTTTGTTTCACCCCTGCGCGTGCGATCAGCTGTGCTGCCGGGTGGGTGCGCGTGCGATCAGCTGCAAGAGTTTGTCTGAACTGCGCATGACGGCTTCAGACAAACTCTTGTCTTTTATAATATAGGATGACTAGCTGAACCATGAAAAAAAAATTTTGCAGGTGGAAATAACAATCATAACATCATAACTTAAGTATATGATTTGTTTTTTATATATATCTTTATAGATAGGGTTAAGCCTGGTATACAATACAATTCCTGTGTCCTGTAATTGAAGGTCTTTATTTAGAGTAATACATTACTAATCATTCTATTGTATTATTGATATACAGGTGTTTCATATGTAATTATATGTACCTTTAAATAGACCTAAGGCAGCTTTAACCTATTATGCAGTGATCAATTGCGGAGGACCCGCATGAAACGCGTCTGCTTGTTGCTGTCTTTTTTATGACCATTACCATGTTTTTTTAATGGTCATAAGCGTCTGTCCGATTTTTTGTTTTTAGTGCACTGTCTGTATAATAAACTTGTTGCATATTTTACCTTTTCGCCTTTTGAAGTCTTTCTTCGGTTAGCCGGAACCTTGCTGCTTGTGATGTTTTCCTTGTGACGTCTTGGACGGGGATGCACTTCCTGGCTCCTGGAGACAGCGTTGGGGAATTGTTTGGATGGTGCACACGCCGAAGTAATGCCGAAGAAACGCAGAAGAGGCCTGTATTGAACTCTGAGGGGGTAAGCACAGCTAATTCTGTGTTCTATATTGTGTTTTTCTGTTTCTATGTGCAGTTGCTCACCGGTGTTCATACGTGAAATGGCCATTACATAGCGTCTCATATGAGCGTGCATTGACCAGTGCGGTGCTGAAGACACAATCCCCGGTACTCCTTTGAAACAGTTATTTACCTATTTTTGTATTTTCACAAATGCTCAGTTTATAAGTACAGTGCACTATTTGCTTTGTCGGACATTAGCCATGTCAGAGACACAGGATTGTTTTGTATTGAGAGATTTGGAAGCTACATTACATCAGTATGATGAGGATTTGGACTCTCTTTCTAATGACAATGAAAATACTATTGATAGCTTTTTTTTCACATAGATGAACTGCGTAGAAAAGATATCAAATTAGATTTAGACATCAAGCCCTTTTTATTATACAAGAAATATCAGCGTATCCCTAGAAGTCTGAGGATAAAGAAATTCCCATCCTTTTCTGTGAATGACTCTGAATTCATACTAAAGTGGAATAAGATTTTGAATGACTGCTCTTTTGCTTTGATGGACTTACTTATAGAATTTAAAAAACAACAAAGACAAGAACTGATAACTCTAATTAAAGCAATACAAACTGACTTACAGAACCTTCAGACAGACCCTGTATTTAAGGAATATGATGTTAAGTTTGAAGCTAAAATGTTGAAATTTTCTAAAGAGTTGTGGGATTTTAAAAAAACTAAATTGTCTCGTGACAGAAGGGATTATGAATCAAATAGAGTTTATAGATGGTCTTCAATACCCCATAAAACTTATGGTGACAAAAAACAATTTAATAAGAAAAATAATGACAACAAACCAGCTAAGAAAATTAGATTTGTAGAGACAGAGTATGAACAGGAAACTACAGACCATGAGTCGAGTGGGGAGAGCGAAGTTGAGGCCAGACTTACATCAGTTTTAGATATTCCCAGTGTTGAGACAGAAGGGGCTTCAAAAAAACGAGGTAGGTTCGGGAGCCAGACAAAAAAGAAAAAAACAAGAAGAGGCAGTAGAGGAATAAAAGGAAAAAAGGATAAGGAAGTATCATACAAGAACCCTTTCGGACTCAAGTCCGCAAATATGTTTGAAAAATGTAATAAATCTATCTCAATATGAATTGAGTCAATATGAAAGGGAGGTTTTGAGCATGGGTTTAAATTTTTCTCCTACCACACATTTCAGCCTCTTCGACACCATCTTGGATATAAACAAGTGTGTGAGGAAACTCAAATTAAAAAAACATGTTTTTGTTGATGATAGAAGTGGTGACGGAGAGGCTGACTGTGATATGAATCAGGGACCTGATAATAAACAGGGTGGCTTGAGCTTTAATGATCAGTGCACACTCACAGAATTAATGCAATTAATGGAAGATAATAAGGGAGATGACACTACACAAGAAGCACCTTACCCTGACGTGAAAATAAAAAGTAGGAGCACCTTTTATCCCATTGGCACTAGAGGGAAGAATATTGATGTATTTCAGAGAACAATTGAACAGAAACTAATCACTTTAGCAGATAAGGTTGAATTAAAACAAATCAATAAAAAATCTAATAGATTTAATAAAAACCTCAGTGGCAATCACTTTATAGCCCTAACATCCCTAAAGGAGAATTTGAATATAGTCATAAAGGCATCTGACAAAGGTGGCAACGTAGTTGTCATGGATAGGGAATACTATCTTTATGAAGCCAGACGACAACTTAGGGATGTGGATGTGTATGAAAAATTAGATGCAGATCCCACAGTCAGGTTTGGAGGGAAGTTGGAGAAGGTACTGTACTTGGGGAAGCAAATAGGATTGATTAAGGATTCCAAAATGGAACAATTTTTTATATCAAATCCCAAGGTACCTATATTCTACTTCCTTCCAAAATTGCACAAGGATGAGGTGCATCCCCTAGGGAGGCCCATCATATCAGGGGTGGGCTCCCTTTTGGAGCCAACCTCTGAGATGGTTGATGTATTTTTGCAACCCCTTGTGAGTGATCTTGTAAGTTACATTAAAGATTCTACACAGGTTCTGTGTGCTATGCAATCCATACAGTGGAAACCAACCTATAGGTTTGTGACAGTGGATGTATCCTCATTGTATACCTCTATCCCCCATAATTTGGGGTTGGACTCTATTTCAAACATTCTGGATAGAATGTCAAATTATTCTGAGGATCATAAACATTTTCTTATATGTGTCATTGATTTTTTGCTTTCTCACAATTATTTTTTTGTTTGTGGGATCTTATTATCTGCAGAGACGTGGAACAGCTATGGGGGCAAAATTTGCCCCTCCTACGCTAATCTCTACATGGGATGCTGGGAGCTGTTCCACGTCTATGCAGATAGTAATCCCTTTCGAAAACATATAATTTACTTTGGTCGCTATATCAATGATTTATTATTTATTTGGGATGGAGATGAGGAGTCAGTACTCTCTTTTTTCAACTATCTTAATTGTAATAAATTCAATTTATCCTTTGTGGGTGTTCAGGATTCCCAGAAAATACAGTTTCTAGACATAGAATTAACAATAGAAGGAGATAAGAGTGATACTAACCTGTACAGGAAACCCACAAGTGGGAATACAATTCTTAATTACAAATCATGCCATCCAAAACATGTACCAAACGCAATACCTAAAAGTCAATTTATCCGGACTAAACGGATTTGTTCTAGCGAGACTCTGTATCAACAGCAAAGTCAGGAACTACATAATAGACTTCTTCAAAGAGGGTATAGTGACACACTTCTAAAAACAACAAAGAAAATAGTGGATGCTATCCCACGGGATGATCTACTTATTTATAAAAAGAAAGAAAGGGATAGGAATGCAAAGGATATTTCAAATAATATTATTTTCAGTACCCCTTACAGTCTTGAGTTTAAACAAATTTGTGGTATTATTCGTGAATGCCTACCCATACTCAATATGGATCCAATATTAGAGAAAATAGTCACAGAAGGTGTACAATTTGTGCCTAGAAAAGCCATGAGCATAAGAGACTATGTGGCACCCTCTTTTTTGCCAGAAAGAAAATCTCAAACTTGGTTGAAACCTAGGATGGGTTTTTTTTAGATGTAGAGCTTCTCGGTGCAAAACCTGTGACTATGTGATTGAAGGAGATACTTTTGTATCACATAGCACCAATAAGGAGTATAAAATTAAATATAGGTTAAATTGCAACTCAACACATGTAGTCTATCTCATGACATGTAGAAAATGTAATATACAATATTTGGGGAAAACTAAGAGAAGACTAAGAGATCGTGTCCTAGAACACATCAGAGACATTGATTACCCAGAGGTGTTTACCTCTGTGGCCAGACACTTCAAATAGCTATTGACCATGTACCATTTTCAAAAAGAGGAGGGGATAGAGAGTATAGTTTAAGTAAAAAGGAGGTAAGGTGAATATTTCACCTCAATACCAGACTCCCTTTAGGTTTAAATGTTGAAGCAGATGTTAATCTTTTCGTATAAAGAATTAATATTAGGGTTTTTACTATTTGAGAGAATTCTTAGATATTGGAATTTTAGTTTACTTTATTTAAACAATTATATTAGCTTACTTTATCTAATACAACTGCACTACTTTCCTCTCGTTTATGAACCCTAACTTTTAGTCCAGTATGCTGTGCCTAATGACTACAAATAATTTATTATCTACATAATATTCAATATGATTGTAGCAGCTTTTTGCAGTAGCTTTTGTTATCTATTAGGGTTTATAGTCTTTATACCTTGGTACTTTGTACTGTTTCTGCATATTGTTGTTGGGAATGTACTGAATGAACTAACAATGTATTAAGCAAAATGAATCTCTCTTCAAGTCATTTTTCTAATAAGTAACTGAGAGCAATCTTATTACTATTTGTTCATACATTGTATTGATTCCAGTATAATCCTTGTCTATGTTGGCGGTGGTGGTGATTATGGGTAAACAAAGGACATTTTGATAGTATAAATTTATCTACTTATTATATATTCTTTTGTGAATGTCATTATTGTTCTTCTGAAATATATATTGCAGTCTTTATACTTTTGCTGCTCGTAGTCACTTCCATCACCACATATGATTATATATTATATAACATCATAATTTAAGTATATGATTTGTTTTTTATAGGTATATATCTTTATAGATAGGGTTAAGCCTGGTATATAATACAATTCCTGTGTCCTGTAATTCAAGGTCTTTATTTAGAGTAATACATCACTAATCATTCTATTGTATTATTGATATACAGGTGTTTCATATGTAATTATATGTACCTTTAAATAGAACTAAGGCAGCTTTAACCTGTTATGCAGTGATCAAGTGCGGAGGAACCGCATGAAACGCGCCTGCTTGTTGCTGTCTTTTTTATGACCATTACCATGTTTTTTTAATGGTCATAAGCTTCTATCCGATTTTTTGTTTTTAGTGCACTGTCTGTATAATAAACTTGTTGCATATTTTACCTTTTTGCCTTTTGAAGTCTTTCTTCGGTTAGCCGGAACCTTGCTGCTTGGAAATAGCAATCGCCTAGATTACGAGTCTTGCGTTAACCTTAAAAAGCAGCGTTGAGAGGTCCCAACGCTGCTTTTTAACGCCCGCTGGTATTACGAGTCTGGCAGGTACAGGTGTACCGCTCACTTTTTTTCTGCGACTCAAATATACCACAAATCCACTTACATCAATTGCGTATCCCATATTTTCAATGGGATTTTCCTAACGCCAGTATTACGTGTCTTGGAAAAAGTGAGCGGTACACCCTCTCCTGTCAAGACTCGTACCACATTTAAAAGTCAGTAGTTAAGAGTTTTATGGGCTAACGCCGTAACATAAAACTCTTAACTAAAGTGCTAAAAAGTACACTAACACCCATAAACTACCTATTAACCCCTAAACCGAGGCCCCTCCACATCGCAAACACTTAAATAATTTTTTTAACCCCTAATCTGCCGACCGGACATTGCCACCACTTTAATAAATATATTAACCCCTAAACCGCCGCACTCCTGCCTCGCAAACACTAGTTACATTTTATTAACCCCTAATCTGCCATCCCTAACATCGCCGACACCTACCTACATTTATTAACCCCTAATCTGCCGCCCCCAATGTCACTGCCACTATATTAAATGTATTAACCCCTAAACCTAAGTCTAACCCTAACCCTAACACCCCCTAACAAGTATAATTTAAATAAATCAAATTAAAATTACTACAATTAACTAAATGATTCCTATTTAAAACTAAATACTTACCTATAAAATAAATCCTAAGATAGCTACAATATAACTAATAATTACATTGTAGCCATCTTAGGGTTTATTTTTATTTTACAGGCAAGTTTGTATTTATTTTAACTAGGTGCAATAGTTATTAAATAATTAATAACTATTTAATAGCTACCTAACTAAAATAAGTACAAATTTACCTGTAAAATAAAACCTAACCTAAGTTACAATTACACCTAACACTACACTATCATTAAATTAATTACCTAAATTAACTACAATTAATTACAATTAAATTAAATAAACTAAAGTACGAAAAAGCAAACACTAAATTACAGAAAATAATAAAATAATTACAAGTTTTTAAAACTAATTACACCTAATCTAATCCCCCTAATAAAATAAAAAGCCCCCCAAAATAAAAAAAATCCCTACCCTATACTAAATTACAAATATCCCTTAAAAGGGCCTTTTTCGGGGCATTGCCCCAAAAGTAATCAGCTCTTTTACCTGTAAAAAAAAAATACAATGCCCCCCCAACATTAAAACCCACCACCCACACACCAAACCCTACTCTTAAACCCACCCAATCCCCCTTAATAAAACCTAACACTAACCCCTTGAAGATCACCCTACCTTGAGACGTCTTCACCCAACTGTGCAGAAGTGGTCCTCCAGACGGGCAGAAGTCTTCATCCTATCCGGGCAGAAGAGGTCCTCCAGATGGGCATCTTCTATCTTCATCCATCTGGAGTGGAGCGGGTCCATCTTCAAGACATCCGATGTGGAGCATCCTCTTCCAACGACATCCGACGACTAAATGACGGTACCTTTAAGTGATGTCATCCAAGATGGCGTCCCTTCAATTCGGATTGGCTGATAGAATTGAAGTTCAATCCTATTGGCTGATCCAATAAGCCAATAGGCTTGAGCTTGCATTCTATTGGCTGATTGGAACAGCCAATAGAATGCGAGCTCAATTCTATTGACTGATTGGATCAGCCAACAGGATTTTTTCTACCTTAATTCTGATTGGCTGATAGAATTCTATCAGCCAATCAGAATTGAAGGGACGCCATCTTGGATGACGTCACTTAAAGGTACCGTCATTTTGTTGTTGTATGTCGTTGAAAGAGGATACTCCGCGTCGGATGCTTTGAAGATGGACCCACTCCACTCCGGATGGATGAAGATAGAAGATGCCACCTGGATGAAGACTTCTGCCCGTCTGGAGGACCTCTTCTGCCCGGATAGGATGAAGACTTCTGCCCGTCTGGAGGACCACTTCGCCCGGCTTCGTTGAGGACTTTGGCACGGTTGGGTGAAGACTTCTCAAGGTAGGGTGATCTTCAAGGGGTTAGTGTTAGGTTTTATTAAGGGGGGATTGGGTGGGTTTTAGAGTAGGGTTGGGTGTGTGGGTTTTAATGTTGGGGGGGTATTTTATTTTTTTTTACAGGTAAAAGAGCTGATTACTTTGGGGCAATGCCCCGCAAAAAAAGCCCTTTTAAGGGCTATTTGTAATTTAGTATAGGGTAAGGATTTTTTTTATTTTGGGGTTTTTTTCATTTTATTAGTGGGATTAAATTAGGTGTAATTAGTTTAAAAAACTTGTAATTATTTTATTATTTTCTGTAATTTAGTGGGGTTTTTTTCGTACTTTAAATAAAATTAATTACAATTAAATTAAATAAACTAATTTAGGTAATAATTTAATTATAGTGTAGTGTTAGGTGTAATTGTAACTTAGGTTAGGTTTTATTTTACAGGTAAATTTGTACTTATTTTAGCTAGGTAGCTATTAAATAGTTAATAACTATATAGTAACTATTCTACCTAGTTAAAATAAATACAAAGTTGCCTGTAAAATAAAAATAAACCCTAAGCTAGCTACAATGTAACTATTAGTTATATTGTAGCTATCTTAGGGTTTATTTTATAGGTAAGTATTTAGTTTTAAATAGGAATAATGTAGTTAATAATAGTAATTTTATTTAGATTTATTTAAATTATATTTAAGTTGGGGGGGTTAGGTTTAGGGTTAGACTTAGATTTAGGGGTTAATAACTTTATTATAGTGGTGGCGACGTTGGGGGCGGCAGATTATGGGTTAATAATTGTAGGTAGGTTGCGACGACATTGGGGGCAGCAGATTAGGGGTTAATAAGTGTAAGACTAGGGGTGTTTAGACTCGGGGTTCATGTTAGGGAAATAAAAAGTATTTCCCCATAGGAATTAATGGGGCTGCATTAGGAGCTAAACGCTGCTTTTTTTGCAGGTCTTAGGTTTTTTTTCAGCCGGATCTGCCCCATTGATTCCTATGGGGAAATCGTGCACAAGCACATTTAGTCAGCTCACCGCTACCGTAAGCAGTGCTGGTATTGAGGTAAGATGTGGAGCTAAACTTTGCTCTCTGCTCACTTTTCTGCGGCTAACGCCGGGTTTGTAAAAACCTGTAATACCAGCGTTGTTTGCAGGTGAGTGGTGAGCATAAACTGCTCGTTAGCACAGCAAGCCTTCCCGACAAAAACTCGTAATCTAGCCGATTGTTTTTTTCCTGATATATCACTAATCCACTAGATTTTATATTTAATTAGTGCTTAGTCTACCTATCAGGCTAGTTATGAGGTTTTGAGAGTGATGGGGTCTTTGTTCATTGAGTCTGTAAATGTTATCTATGAGTATTTGTGCTGGGTCCTTAATACCAGGTCATACCATTTAGTTGGCTTCTGTAGAAGCAGGGTGCACAATAACATGTTATATTATAATACAGGGTATGTGATTCTTACGACTATTGGTTTTTATTATCTCATAAAGTTGTCTGCATGGCTAGGATTGCTATATATATTTGACCTGTTTTACACTATGCTCATTGCTAATTGATATCCCTTCAGTAATCTCTGTAAACTAAATGGAAATATTATCATAAGTTAATTAAATAAAACAATCTTTTGTCTAATATAGACTAACCTTATATTGAATGCTGTATTAAAACTGAGCTGTCACACTCAAATAAATATTCTCTGTAGTTGTATACTATTCATTTGCTGTGGCTGAAAAAGAAATGACCCAGAAGTGGCAATATGAGTAGTGTTTTCAGAAACCACAGAGCAGATTCTGCAGTGTGGAACGAAGCCAATTGTGCCTCATTTATCAACAAAACATTGCTTCATCAAAGAAAGGCTAAAGGACTGTACAGCTGGAAACACAATAAAACTTTTGTAACATTACTTTTTATCCATTAATCATAAGTTTTAAGGCAAACCTAATTATGGGCTACATTACAAGTGGAGCAGTAGTTTGCACTCCAGCTTGTGCATTAACTCTGCTAGAAGTAAGCTTTTTGCATGCGTCGGGTTGCACTCGTATTACTAGTTGAAAGCAAAAAAAAAATTGCTTGCACACTAACCCCAACTTGCGCAAAAAGCTGAACTTTGAATATCGCAACCACATTAACGTATTCTCCCATAGACTTCAATTAACGGTGAAAAGTGAAAAAAAAAACTAACACCCAACAAGTCATGCAAACACGATCCCATTTAACCAAGGGTGCTAACCAGACATGAAATATTAATATTTCACATTTCAATGTTCTTCACATAGTAGAATATGTTCTATTTATTCTTAAATGAATATATATATATATATATATATATATATATATATATATATATATATATATATATATATATATATATATATATATATATATAAATATACTGGTTTTGGGATCCAAGCACTCACTGTTTGTTGAACTGCCTGGGTGCACTCTATGGTAGATAGGTAGAAACTTTTCATATAGAGAAGAGGCACACACAGGTCTTAGTAAGCATACATTTTTATTGATTTATAAATTCAGTCAACTTTTCGGTCCTCACAGGGACCTTTGTCAAGGCTGGTCTCAGTATTGGACTGAACGTAGCGGCCGCTAGCAGGGGGTGTCAATCAGCCTGATCATATAGGATTGGGCGGATTGCAGACCACAGCCTCAGAGGCAGCAGACCAGTTATGGAGCTTGATAATTCGGCCCCTATACCTTTTTATATTTTGACATGGTTGTGATTTCCTTTTACATTTTTGTACTTCTCATCTGTAATCCATATGTGCCTTAACTGTATGTTACTTACTCCACTACTATTTGGAACAGACTCTATAAATGGACAAATATTATTGAGCAAGTATGATTTACAATTATTATATAACTTTTGTTATTATGGGAATCCTAGATCAATTGGAAATAAAAAAAATTCTCTTTAATTTTATATATTTGTTAATGTCTGTATATGATTTATTTCAACAAAGTGAAAATGTATATAAAAAAAAAGCAAACAAAAAACAGCTTGCATCTAGAGACCCATTTTACATACCAAACAGGTATCTCATTTGGCAATACAGACTAATCTAGGAACATCTCCTGTCATAGAGACATGTTCTTGTACGGCCAAGTGAAAAACCTTTGCAATTTACTATCATTTTTATTTTTATTCCATAAGTGAATGGCTGACTGTAAAGTCCATCAGACACTTCTGGGGATTATACAGGCTCCTTGTGAACATACTGGAATCTATTTATCAAGCCGTCTACCACAAATAGGCTGGAATTCCGCAGCGTATTTGTGGCGAGCCTGATTAACCTTAGTTATCAAAACCTACAGACCGACAAAAGTAGAATTTAGTGACGTAACATACAATCTGCCGGACTCAGTCCAATACAGATAGATGCTTACGTCACTACAGATGTACCAAACGCAAGTTTGGCACAATCTGACTACTTTTGCTAGTTATCAAAAGTCTACCAGGTACGCTCGGCACTATTCCGGCCCAGCATACCTGGTTTTAAATCCGCCGCCCTGGAGGCGGTGGATGCCATAGGAATCAATGGGAGTCGGAAAGCAGCGAAAGCTCATGTTCGCTGCTGCCCGATATCCCATTGATTCCTATGGGAATTTTTACACCTAACACCCTAACATGTACCCCGGGTCTAAACACCCCTAATCTGCCGCCCCCTACACCGCCGCCACCTACATTATACTTATTAACCCCTAATCTGCCCCCCCCTACACCTCCGCCACCTAAATAAAAGTTATTAACCCCTATTCCGCCGCTCCTGGACCCCGCCGCAACTAAATAAACATATTAACCCCTAAACCGCCACACCTGGAGCCCACCGCCACCTACATTATATTTATTAACCCCTAATCTGCCCCCCATACACCGCCGCCACCTACATTATATTTATTACCCCCAAATCTGCCCCCCCTACACAGCCACCACCTACATTATATTTATTAACATCTAATCTGCCCCCCCTACACCGCCGCCACCTACCTTCATTTATTAACCCCTAATCTGCCGCCCCGAACGTCGCAGCCACTATATTAAATTTATTAACCACTAAATCTAAATAAAAATAACTATCATTAAATAAATTATTCCTAAAACTAAATACTTACCTATAAAATAAACCCTAAGATAGCTACAATATAACTGATAGTTACATTGTAGCTAGCTTAGGATTTATTTTTATTTTACAGGCAAGTTTGTATTTATTTTAACTAGGTACAATAGTTATTAAATATAAATAGTTAAATAGCTATTTAATAACTACCCAGTTAAAATAAAGACAAATTTACCTGTAAAATAAAACCTAACCTAAGTTACAATTACACCTAACACTACACTATAATTAAATAAATTAACTAAACTAAATACAATTAAATACAATTAAAAAAATTTAAAGTACATAAAAAAACACTAAATTACAGAAAATAATAAAATAATTACAAGATTTGTAAACTAATTACACGTAATCTAATCCCCCTAACAAAATAAAAAAGCCCCCCAAAATAAAAAAAAGCCCTACCCTACACTAAATTATAAATAGCCCTTAAAAGGGCCTTTTGCGGGGCATTGCCCCAAAGTAATCAGCTCTTTTACCTGTAAAAAAAAATTACAACCCCCCAACATTAAAACCCACCACCCACACAACCAACCCTACTCTAAAACCCACCCAATCCCCCCTTAAAAAAACCTAACACTAAACCCTTGAAGATCACCCTACCTTGAGAAGTCTTAACCCAACCGGGCCGAAGTCCTCAACGAAGCCGGCAGAAGTGGTCCTCCAGACGGGCAGAAGTGGTCCTCCAGACGGGCAGAAGTCTTCATCCAGGCAGCATCTTCTATCTTCATCCATCTGGCGTGGAGCGGGTCCATCTTCAAGACATCCAACGCAGAGCATCCTCTTCTTTCAACGGCCGACTGAAGAATGAAGGTTCCTTTAAGTGACGTCATCCAAGATGGTGTCCCTTCAATTCCGATTAGCTGATAGAATGCTATCAGCCAATCGGAATTAAGGTAGGAAAAATCCTATTGGCTGATCCAATCAGCCAATAGGATTGAGCTTGCATTCTATTGGCTTTTCCAATCAGGATTTTTCCTACCTTAATTCCGATTGGCTGATAGAATTCTATCAGTCAATCGGAATTGAAGGGACGCCATCTTGGATGACATCACTTAAAGGAACCTTCATTCTTCAGTCGGCCGTCGAAAGAAGAGAATGCTCCGCGTCGGATGTCTAGAAGATGGAGCCACTCCACGCTGGATGGATGAAGATAGAAGATGCCGCCTGGATGAAGACTTCTGCCCGTCTGGAGGACCACTTCTGCTGGATTCGTTGAGGACTTCGCCCCGGTTGGGTGAAGATTTCTCAAGGTAGGGTGATCTTCAAGGGGTTAGTGTTAGGTTTTATTAAGGGGGATTGGATGTTTTTTAAAGTAGGGTTTGTTTTAATGTTGGGGGGGTTGTAATTTTTTTTACAGGTAAAAGAGCTGATTACTTTGTGGCAATGCCCCGCAAAAGGCCCTTTTAAGGGCTATTTGTAATTTAGTGTAGGGTATGGCTTTTTTTATTTTGGGGGGCTTTTTTATTTTGTTAGGGGGATTAGATTAGGTGTAATTAATTGAAAATTCTTGTAATTATTTTATTATTTTATGTAATTTAGTGTTTGTTTGTTTTTGTACTTTAGATAGTTTTTTTTAATTGTATTTAATTGAATTTAGTTTAGTTAATTTATTTAATTATAGTGTAGTGTTAGGTGTAATTGTAACTTAGGTCTTATTTTATAGGTAAATTTGTCTTTAACTAGGTAGTTATTAAATAGTTAATAACTATTTAATAACTATTGTACCTAGTTAAAATAAATACAAACTTGCCTGTAAAATAAAAATAAACCCTAAGCTAGCTACAATGTAACTATTAGTTATATTGTAACTAGCTTAGGTTTTATTTTATAGGTAAGTATTTAGTTTTAAATAGGAATAATTTATTTAATGATAGTTATTTTTATTTAGATTTATTTAAATTATATTTAAGTTAGGGGGGTTAGACTTAGATTTAGTGGTTAATAAATTTAATATAGTGGCGGCGACGTTGGTGGCGGCAGATTAGGGGTTAATAAATGTAGGTAGGTGGCGGCGGTGTGGGGGGGGCAGATTAGGGGTTAATAAATATAATGTAGGTGGCGGCAGTGTAGGGGAGCTGCAGATTAGGGGTTAATAAATATAATGTAGGTGGCGGCGGTGTAGGGGGCGGCAGATTAGGGGTTAATAAGTATAATGTAGGTGGCGGTGGGCTCCGGGAGCGGCAGTTTAGGAGTTAATAATTATATTTAGTTGCGGGGGGTCCGGGAGAGGCGGTTTAGGGGTTAATATATTCATTAGAGTTGTGGCGGGGTCCGGGAGCGGCGGTTTAGGATTTAAACAATTTATTTAGTTGCGGTGGGCTCCGGGAGCGGCGGTATAGGGGGTAAAACAGTGTAGTATAGTGTGGGTGTTTAGTGACAGGGTACCAAGAAAGCTGTATAAAAGCCGAAGAGCACCGAGATCGATGACTGTTAGTTAACAACAGTCCGCTGCTCATCGCACCGTACTTGGTGCGCGGCTTTTTGACAGCTTTTTTGGTAACTTTGGAGAACGTATTCAGGTCTGCGGCAGCGATGTTAGGTGATCTTAGGCGAGCGTATTGGTGCCATCGAATGCAGATAAGTTAACGCTTTGATAAATAGATGCCACTGTATAGTTAAGGCTGAAAATAATTGTTACACATGGTTATGGAGACACTGCCAAGCACCTTATCTTATTAACTTATTCCTGGGAATGCCATATGGCACTGAAAGCAAGGAAATAAAAATGTTTTTAGATTTTAGTAATTACATAACGGCTGTACACAAAATTAAACCAATAAAATAAAGTAAACATTAATTTCAGCAATAATTTATATTGCATCTTTCTAACCATAGAGGAAAAGAAAATGCTTTAGTGTGAGAGATACTTTCAGTATAAACATCTCTTTTATAACTTGTGTGGAACCTTACAGGTAGCTCTCTCTGTTAAATTCTTTGGGCCCAGAGAGCTTTATTAAACATAGTTCCCTGTCAATGGCTACTGTCAATGACCACTCTTCAGAATCCTAGTAGGTATTGTACCTGTCTTTTATTTTGCAGACCTCTCCAACACTTTATCTTCCATGTTTGCTTTTATATTCAACAAAATCTATTGACTTAGAAGTATTATGTTTTAGCTAAAATGCTTAGTAACATTTTCTACCAAATTATCCACTTAAGTCTATGGGGAGCTTTTGTGATAAACTGAGTGATGAGTTTTTCAACTCAATTAGAATCTATCCATTAGATATTTATTCTGCTTGAATAACTTGCTGTTCCTTGCATGACATTTCTAAGAACTTCCTCCACCATCTCTGTTTGTATAGTTCAACTGCCCTTTCATTAATTAATCTTTCTCTTTAATTATCTGCTGTATTGTTGACTTTAATCTGAAGTTTAAAAATGATGTTCCACATAACAAAAAATATACCAAACTGTATAATAACATCCCCTTGATATTTAACAGCAACTCCTCAATGCACTGTCATCAAGTGTTTTTTTTTTTAAAAAGTATTTATGTATATTATAAATTATTTGTAGAGTGCCATAATCATTATTCACTATTGACAGAGACAGTCCGAGCAAAAAGTTCCATTTGTAGTTTAAAAGTTCAACATTTATTAAGTACTATTAAGAATACAACATCACCATTTAAGCCAACATTCAGCTGCTCATCCAATGCGTCAGGGATACATGGCTGTATCCCTATGCTCTTTATATAGTCTATACAATTAAACATTATTACACCTCTCTCTATTAATTCTTAAAGTGACAATTTCTGAAGACTCGCCAGAAACACGGGCCCACAAGCTCCATTCGGAGCTTGATAAATGGGCCCCATAAAGTTAAAGGGCCATTATACACTCATTTTTTCTTTGTATAAATGTTTTGTAGATGATCTATTTATAAAGCCCATAAAGTTTTTTTTTTTTTTTTAAATGTATAGTTTTGCTTATTTTTAAATAACATTGCTCTGATTTTCAGACTCCTAACCAAGCCCCAAAGTTTTATGTGAAAACTGTCAGCTACCTTCTCCAGCTTGCTCCTGTTTGTGTAAAGGGTCTTTTCATATGCAAAAGAAGGGGGAGGGGGGGGAGTGTCTTATTTCCCACTTGCAGTGGGCTTTCCAGCTACCTTTTCCACAGAGCCAAACTGACAGCTTCTAAGTAAATTTTTAAACAGTTTTATACTGGATTTTTATATCAGTATCTGTGCATCTTATTCTTTATAGTGGTGTCTATTACATGCAGTTATATGAAAATTAGTGTATACTGTCCCTTTCTTTAAGCCCATAAGTATTTGGACAATGACACCATTTTTATAATTATGGCTCTGTACGCCAGCACAGTGGACTTTAAATGAAAAAATCAAGATGTGATTGAAGTGCAGACTTTCAGATTTGATTCAAGGGGATTAACAAAAATATTATTGGAACTACAGCAATTTTCATACATAGTCCCCTAAGACTCATATAGATAAAAAAAATCTAGAACTCATGGACATCACAAAATTCTAGGGTTTACTCCCTTGTTATTGTTTGACAGGTCTTTACTGCAGTTGTCTTAAAGTGATAGTAAACTTTAAAACTCATGTTTTAAAATCAGGTCTGGAATATAAGCAATATTTTATTTGGACTTTAATTGATCACTTATAATAAAGATGCACTGTAAATTACGGTACTTTTATTCTTATATAAATAGTAATACAACTACTACAGTAACATAGTATAAATACAAAAATCGTTATACATATAATCACAGGATCATATAAATACCAGAATCTAGTTCTATGACAATTTCTTGGTAAATAAGTCCAACTGGTTTAATTGTAAGAAATAATGATCCTGGAAGATAGAAAATCAGAGTTGTTCTGAGAGGTCCTCAAAGAAAATAACTGGTACGTGTCCATATATTGTAATAATCATCAGTAAGTGGCATATAATAAAATCCAATTCAACATGTTTAAATATAATAACCTACATACACATTTGGCATGGTAACTCTCTATTACACTAATTGGGAGTAAACACTTAGGGTAAAGCGTAGGCATCACTATATAAAGAATATTGAATTTATTTTTTTGTATTCTGGCTACTGTGGAAAACAAGTCATGCTCCCATGTAGACAGTTCCAGGTGTGGCAAGGAGGGGAGGGGGGAAAGATTATGTAGGAGGCATATATTGCTCGACATAAGGAGAAGAAGGAGAGAATTTAAGCTCTATCAGCTCTATCTAGGACTTCACTGTAATGGAATTAGGGTTCCAAAATATCCCAATACAGATCCTCTTTATTCAGATTAAGATAGAAATTTCGTTCCATCTTGGCAAAGTATTTTATTATCTCAAGTACAGCTGAGATTTCAGGGGGTGCAGACTGCTTCCAGGTTCTTGCTATGCAAAGTTTTATAGCAGCTAGAATGAAGATGACCAATTTAGATTGAGATTTTGGAGTTTTGGGAGGGAAAATATGTAAAAGAGCTATTTCAGGTCTCTGTGGTAATGTAAGCCCTATGTCTTCATGAATTTGGAACACTTGTCTCCAGCAGGGGTCAAGTGCTGGGCAGCTCCACCAAATGTGTAGGTCAGAACCTCTCTCTCCACAGTCTCTCCAGCACTAGGGGGATTGATTTGGAAACATCTGTGATAGTCTAGCCGTGGTATAGTACCATCATAGGAGAATTTTCATATAGGATTCAATAGAATTTGCACAGTGTAGTGTTATTGCTCGTTGGATGTCTTTGTCTGTGATAGAGATTAACATGTCATATTCCCAAGACCGAAGTTGCCAAATCCTATCAGAATTACATGATGTCAGACGCATAGTATAATGCCATGAGAGGGTTTTAGGTAATATCATTTTGGATCGCCACATTTTTTCCCAATTGGTATATGGGCGCCAGTAAATTACTTTTTAATCTGGCTGTGCCGTTCTAATTACCCCGCGCTCCAGCTGCCCACTTCAAAACTCATATGTTTTGTGAGCTAACAGTATGAACTTTTCTCCAATCTGCGCTCTAGCTAAAAAAAAGTTGGCTAGAAGTTGTGAAGGGGTTTTTCCTTCACCAACAAAATAATTGTGTGATGGTCCACAACAGCTGTCTGGGCATTTCGTTGTTGCTGAACTGTACCAAATTGACCAAAACTGATTTGGCCACTCCTAATGTTTATTTCTGATGGATTTTTTTTTGTTTTGTTTATTTTTTCAGCATATTGATGTTCTGCTTTACTTGCTCCTCAAGCTCTTTGGACCTTTTATTGAAAGTTCACAACAACAGCTTTAAAATACTAATTCCACATTTAAAATCAACTCCAGATTTTTCACCTGTTTAATTGTTAATGAAATAACAAAGGAAACAAAGGAACAGTACACGCCTGGCCATAAAACAGTTTCTTAGTCAATTGACCAATTAATGTTGGTCCCTTGAAAAGGAGGGGACTAAATATAAAATGTACAGTAATTCCTTTACCATTTACCCAATTTGGATGAAAATACCCTCAAATAAAAGATGACAGTTACCCATTCCCCAGTTTTGCAAAGCCAACATGGTTTATTTTTACCTCTGTGATTACAGTGTATCTAATCCTCTTCTGACAGCCCCCCTATCACATGGCTAAATTTTTATTATCGATTGACTTGCATTTTAGCCAATTAGTGCTGTGTCCTACACAACTCCAGGAATGAGTGCAATGATATCTATATGTCACACATGAACTAGCAGCCTCCTGCTGTGAAAAGCAAATAAAAAGCATGTGATAAGAGTCTGTCTGTAGTAGCTTTGAAACAGGCAGAAATTTAGAAGTTTAAATGTTATAAAGTATATTAATATAACAATGTTGGTTGTGCAAAGCTGGGAAATGGGTAGTAAAGGGGTTATCTATCTTTTTAAACAATAACAATTTTAGGGTAGACTGTCCCTTTAAGCCCAAATTTGTCATAAAATTTCAATTTAAAGCAGTTAAAATAAAAAATATTTAACAATATTTATGGACATAACTGTATATAATACACACACACACACAAATATATATATATATATATATATATATATATATATATATATATATATATATATATATATATATATATATATATACACACACACTCATATAATACACACACATAAGCAAACAGACATATACTGTATCATGATAGACAGATATATAATATACTTAATATACTTTATAACATTGGTACGTGAACTAAGGCCCTGCACTGAATTCTTGCTATTCCCTGCTTTTCTGTCATTTTGCAACAAATCCCTCTGTGTGTGTGTGAATATATATATATATATATATATATATATATATATATATATATATATATATATATATATATATATATATATATATATATATATATATATATATATATATAAATATATATATATATATATATTGAGCAATCAAATTTAGTCTGTTAAAATTAAGTCCTGCATTTTTTGTAATGATTTTTCCCAATGTCTCAATTCTAATGTCTAGTTAATTGCCATGTGATGCTCACTCCTTATCAATACTTGCTATAACTCTAAAATTTATAGTTCTTTTATGTCACAGTTTTAACCCCCTCCAAATGTTATTGTCTGTTTACTTAACTCATCTCACCCTGACCAGATTCTAACATTCCAATTGGCCTTACCAACTTTCTTTGATTAGCAATTAAGTAAATTTAGTGGACTCAGCTGACTGCCCTACCTGTATATATTGCAGACTAGCTTGGGGAAGTGCATTGCACAGGGGTGAGTGCATTGGTTACAGGGCTGTGTACTTTTTAACAATAGCATATGTTCACATTTTCAAAGTGAACATTTTATAAGTGAGGCATTAATTTTTAAGAATTATAAAAGAATTAAGTAAACATTTTATAAGTGAGGCATTAATTTTTAAGAATTATACAAGAATTAAGTGAACATTTTATAAGTGAGGCATTAATTTTTAAGAATTATACAAGAATTAAGTGAACATTTTATAAGTGAGGCATTAATTTTTAAGAATTATACAAGAATTAAGTGAACATTTTATAAGTGAGGCATTAATTTTTAAGAATTATACAAGAATTACACAAGGATTGGGCAAGGGGCAAGACACAAGGCAAGTACTTTTGTAATACTATGTTTTTGTATCTCATTGTATCCTTTTGCAAGTGCTGCTGTAACACGGTGTCTTATGTGTTTACTTGGTTCCCACTTTTAGAATAATGCTCAATACCTTCATACTCCTTTTTGCTACCTCTTGTCTCTACAACAAACTACATTACTCACTTACTCCTTCTCCCTCTCCACCTGCACTGTTCATTAGCCCATCTCTCTTATACTCATCTTACTTTTGTACTCATGAACTCTACTTATTCCTAAATACTCTCTCTCCCCCCTGCACTTCAGTTAAACAACAGTCTCTTTACTGCAAATCTGCTTCTCATCTCATGTCACTCTCCCTCTTGCTCATACTAGCTGCTGGCAACATTTCCCCTAATCCTGGTCCCTCACAACCTCCTAACCTTTCACATCCTTGTGTGCCTTTCAATAGACTTCATAAACTAAACTCTGGTAACCTTAATCGCATTCCTCATACATCTAAAAACCCCTCCCCCTTCACTTGTGCACTCTGGAACTCTTGCTCCATTTGCAACAAGCTCACTTCTATCCATGATCTCTTTATCTCCCACTCTCTTAACCTTCTGGCTCTTACAGAAACCTGGCTCTCTACTTCAGACACAGCATCCACTGCTGCACTGTCACATGGGGGTCTCCATTTCAGCCACACTCCTAGGTCTGGCAATAGACAAAGAGGTGGTGTCGGTATTTTACTTTCCTCTCGTTGCACCTTCCAACAAATACAGCCCTTCTCTTCACTCACATTTTCTTCATTTGAAGCACACATGATTCGGCTATTCTCTCCCCTCTCTATACGTGTTGCAGTCATATACCGCCCCCCTGGCTCCACAACTCAATTTTTAGAACACTTTGCTGCCTGGCTTCCTTATTTCCTTTCCTCAGACACCCCTGCCCTCATTCTTGGCGACTTCAACATCCCCCTTAACAATCCCACTGCCTCATCTGCTAAACAACTTCTGCAACTCACTTCCTCTTTCGGTCTGTCACAATGTACTGATTCTCCCACTCACAAAGACGGTCACTCCCTTGACCTGATCTTTAGCTATCGATGCACTCTCTCAAACTTCTCAAACTCCCCTTTTCCTCTTTCTGACCACCATCTCCTTACCTGCAACATATCATCCCTTCCTACAACTCTCCCACCTTCTACTCCTCACACCAAACTTCACAGAAGCATTAGGTCTTTAGATCAGCAACAACTTGCTAATTCCCTTCAACCGCTCCTCTCATCCTTCTCCTCCTTTTCCTGCCCTGAACAATCTATCCGCCACTATAATTCCACCCTTATATCCGTCCTTGACAATCTCGCCCCTCTTACCACTGCTAGGAAATCACACACTCATCCCCAGCCCTGGCATACTCCTCTGACACGGTACCTACGCAGATGTTCCCGTACTGCTGAACGGCATTGGAGAAAATCACGGAGTTCAGCTGATTTTCTTCATTACAAATTCATCTTGAACTCCTACTACTCTGCCCTTAATCTCCACAAGCAACACTACTTCTCTACTCTTATCTCTAATCTTTCTTCAAACCCAAAACGTCTGTTCTCCACTTTCAATACTCTCCTCCGCCCTCCTCCACTTCCTAATACAACTTCTCTGTCAGCTCAAGACTTTGCCAGTCACTTCATTAACAAAATTGATTCCATCAGACATGAAATCAGTTCTCAACACAATTCCATTCTCTCCCCCCCTCAAATACTCTCACTCAACCACAACCCTCATAACCTGAAACTTAGTTCATTCTCCCCTGTTACTGAGGACGAAGTTTCAGCACTTATACTGCGCTCTCACCTCACTACCTGTCCCCTTGACCCTATCCCCTCACAGCTGCTCCCCTCTCTCTCTGCTACCCTTACCCCTATACTAACACACATTTTCAACCTCTCCCTCAGCACTGGTACATTTCCCTCATCAATGAAACATGCACTGGTCACACCTATCCTCAAAAAACCTTCCCTTGATCCTACCTCCCCATCCAACTACCGCCCAATTTCGCTCCTCCCTCTTGCTTCAAAGCTTCTCGAAAAACTAGTATATGCACGCCTATCCCATTTCCTTACGTTAAACTCCCTTCTTGACCCGCTGCAATCTGGATTTCGTCCCTATCACTCCACAGAGACAGCTATTGTTAAGGTCACCAACGACCTACTTCATCAAAAAAATCAAAAGGCCACTTCTCTCTGCTTATCCTCCTTGATCTGTCCGCAGCCTTTGACACTGTCGACCACCCTCTTTTGCTCCAAACCCTCCAATCCTTCGGCATCTGTGACACAGCCCTTTCGTGGCTCTCTTCCTACCTGTCAAACCGTACCTTCAGTGTAGCCTTCTCTGGGGCCTCCTCTGCCCCGTCACCACTTTCTGTCGGAGTACCGCAAGGCTCTGTCCTCGGTCCCCTTCTCTTCTCAATCTATACGTCATCACTAGGTTCCCTAATTAAGTCCCACGGTTTCCAATATCATTTGTATGCCGATGACACCCAAATCTACTTCTCTGCACCAGATCTATCTCCTTCCTTGCTAACCCGTGTCACTAACTGTCTTTCTCACATCTCTTCCTGGATGTCCTCTCACTACCTCAAGCTAAATCTCTCCAAAACTGAGCTCCTCATTTTCCCCCCTTCTTCCAACATCTCCACCCCCAATATCTCTATAACTGTCGACAAATCCATCATTACCCCTACCCCACATGCCCGATGTCTCTGGGTCACATTTGACTCAGATCTTTCCTTCACTCCTCACATTCAGTCCTTGGCTACAGCCTGCCGCTTCCACCTTAAAAACATCTCTAAAATTAGACACTTCCTTACACAAGACACAACTAAGATTTTAATCCACTCTCTCATTCTTTCCCGCCTTGATTATTGCAACTCTGTCCTCTCTGGTCTCCCCACCTACCGCCTAGCTCCTTTACAATCCATAATGAATGCCTCTGCCAGACTCATCTTCCTTACACGTCGCTCTTCATCTGCTGCGCCCCTCTGCCAATCCCTTCACTGGCTTCCTCTTGCCTCTAGGATCAAACACAAAACTCTCACTCTTACATACAAAGCCCTCAACTGCACTGCTCCCCCCTATATCTCAGACCTTGTCTCCAGATACTCCCCCCCCCCCATCCCCTTCGCTCTGCTCATGACCTCCTACTCTCCTCCTCTCTTGTCACCTCATCACACTCCCGTTTACAGGACTTCTCCAGACTGGCTCCCATCTTGTGGAACTCTCTGCCTCGCTCCACAAGACTCTCTTCTAGTTTTAAAAGCTTCAAGTGCTCCCTAAAGACTCTACTGTTCAGGGACGCATACAACCTACCCTCTTAGCATGTAAGCCTAAAAGTCCAGCTGTTTGTAGATCACCTTCTTAAGAGCTGACTACAACAGTGCAACTCTTGGCAGGGCCCTCTACCCTATAATTGTTTTGTTGTACTCCCCCTTTGTTTATAGCGCTGCGGAATCTGTTGGCGCTCTACAAATAACCGATAATAATAATAATATATATATATATATATATATATATATATATAAAGAGAAAGAGAGTACATACACACATGCATAGTACATACACACACACATTAATATATATATATATATATATATATATATATATATATATATATAGAGAGAGAGAGAGAGAGAGAGAGAGAGAGAGAGAGAGAGAGAGAGAGAGAGAGAGAGAGAGAGAGAGAGAGAGAGAGAGAGAGAGAGAGAGAGAGAGAGAGAGAGAGAGAGAGAGAGAGAGAGAGAGAGAGAGAGAGAGAGAGAGAGAGAGAGAGAGAGAGAGAGAGAGAGAGAGAGAGAGAGAGAGAGAGAGAGAGAGAGAGAGAGAGAGAGAGAGAGAGAGAGAGAGAGAGAGAGAGAGAGAGAGAGAGAGAGAGAGACAGAGACAGAGACAAAAAGATGAAAAAGAGAGAGACACACACACATTGTTGCTGATTGCTGCTCTAAATATAATTAAAACTAAAACAAGAACCTTTGTGGATTACATACAAAAACCTTGGGGCTATAATGTCAAAAGCAAATAAAGCTTGAGTAATCACGTCTGCATGAAGGAATAGTTCTACTTCTGCCTCATATTTCCTTATCCACCTTTTTACTTCCTGGCCTCACAGAGTAAGAATGTAACCTCATGAGCATTTAAATACTAGGTTCTGATGTTTCACCAGCTGGTTTATATTAAGATCTACTCAACACTGCAAAAAAAAATTACTTGTGAAAAATTGTTGGTATATTCTGTAAGTTTATGCAGGAATGGTGAAATATGAGCTGCGGATGATGAAGTAATTAATCTAGAAATATCTCTGGTGCTAGCACTGAAATAACAATTTCATCTAGTTGTTCAAAATAAGGACAAGAAGCAGCATTTCTATAATGGTGTAAATGAATATACCATTTGTATAGAAAATGTGACCAATTCGCTTGTTTAGAAATGGTAATATATATATATATATATGCATAAAGTATTAGAAAGCAGGGGAAATTAATAAATTAAATATTGCTATTTTCTTAAAATATAAGTCCCATTTAACTAAATAGAGAATAAAACAATAGAAAACAGTGTTTATTTAGTAAATAAAGTATTCATAATGCTGTTAAACTAAGAAAGGAAAGCAAGATGGCTCAATCTTTTTTTTATTTATTATTTACTTTCTATGGTAATAATAAAAATCTTTATTTTATCTGAACATTTTATTTTTAAACCAATGTCTGTTTATCACTAATTATTTGACAACTGCAAAGGGATTACAAATATTGTTAGATTTATTTATTTTTAGTAAAGCTAGGTAGGCTGATAGGAGTTTAGGAACATGCACATGTCTTTAGGGTCTATGGCAGCAGTGTTTACAAGTATGTATAACATTGCTATAAACATTGCTGAAAATACTGTTGTCAGATGGCTTAAGACCCATACATGCTCTTCAGTAAAACTATGATTACTCTTTAACAAAGCTTACCAAAAAGGGGTGCCAGTTTTCCACACATAACAAATACTGGACACCTGGTAAGTGACTGGATGCAAGTGACAAGTGGGGTCAGAAAATGGCTCCTCCACAAAGCTCTACCTTATGCCGCACCCTTGACCACGCCAATCACTGAAGAGTTATTTTATCCCCTTGGCTGCCAGTAACACTCAATGTTTTTACCCCAGGCTGCCATTATCACACATACTTTATTGATCTGACCCCCATGACCCCCAATAAATACACAGAGCAGTGACTTTCCCCAGTGGCTACATGTAACACACAGATAATTTTAACACCCCCCATGATTCCAAGTAACATATAAGGCACAGATGTTTTTTTCACAGTCTTTAGACGCTAGTAGCAAACAGGTAGCACATGTATTTTTGTAAAGGTTTTACAGGACAGCTTTCTAAAATATTGGACTGTCGGTTGAATACTCCGTAATTAAAATAGTTTAGAGTACAGCACTCAAATGAGGCACAGAACCTGGATCAACCACCTCCAGTAAGTATGCAATAATAATGAAATAAATTTCCAGTCACCAAATCTCTTTAAAAGGGACCTTTATTCAAACATGGAAGGGTCCAAAGTATGTGAAATAGACAACGTGACATAGACAACGTTTTGGGCTTGCAAGCCCGAAACGTTGTTTATTTGACATACTTTGGACCCTGCATTGTTTGAAAAAAGGTCCCTTTTAAAGAGATATGGTGGCTAGAACTCTATTTCATTATGGTTGAATACTCCATACCTGGCAACCCTAAGAGAACTAAGAAAAATTGATAATAGAAGTAAATTGAAAAGTTGCTCAAAATGTCATGCTCTATCCAATCCATTTAAAGGACCACTAATCACGGTAGAATTGCAAAGGCATTTAGTTTGAATTTGAAATGAGAAGTAGATTTTTTCTGACAAAGTTGGTTACATTTGCCATTCAAATGCAAACAACTAATCACAAAATGCATACATAAGTATATCCTGTGAATCCTGCACATGCTCAGTAGGAGCTGGTGCCTCAGAAACTATGCATATAAAAAGATTGTGCACATTTAGATAAAGAAAGTTTAATTCTGACTTGGCTGTCACCTTTAAGTTTAATTTTGACTTTACTCTTCCTTTATATGGACATGAAACCTATTTTTTACTTTCATGATTCAGATAGATCCTACAGTTTTAAACAACTTTTCAATTTACTTCTATTATCTAATATGCTTAGTTCTCTTGGTATCTTTTGTTGAAAGAGAAACAATGTACTTCTGGTAGTTAGCTGAAAGCCAATGTGGCAAATATGTGTAGCCACCAATCAGCAGTTTCTGAGCCTACCTAGGTATGCTTTTCAACAAAAGATACAAAGAAAACAAACCTAATTGGATGAAAGAAATAAATTGGAACGTTGTTTAAAATTACATGCTCTATGAAACTTTCTCATCCGCGGTCCTCAAGTACCCCCAACAGGCCAGGTGAAATAATCAGCTGATGGGTGAGAGCAGGTTAGTAACCATGGTTACCGATCAGTCGATTACTTCACCTGTGCACTGGTTCAACTATAATGAAAACCTGTAGTGTTGGGGGTACTTGAGGACTGCAGTCGAGAAACACTGCTCTATCAGAAACATAAAAGAAAAAAATTGGGTTTGATGTCCCTTTAAGTCATGGAATCTGTTAGAGCCAACTATGACGCTAAACAATATTTCTCAAAATATAAATATTTTCTACAATTGATGCAGATAAAAAATATTTATTGGCATTTAAACAGCATTGTTCGAAAAAATATTGTAAAACTAATTAAACTCTGGAGCTAGAAGCAAATGACTTTGTTAATTCATTTTACATTCTTTTGCCACATGGACAAATTATGCATTAACCTCCCATTCGTTTAAATATTTTTGGAAAAAGAACTTGGTACAATAGGTTAAATACCAGAAGATATCAACCTTGATTTTCTAAAGGGACATTAAACTCAATATTAAATTCCTTATAAAATGTTACATTTTGCATAGTGAAAAAAATCTAGAAATTGTAGGTTTCCACCCAGACAGAGAGACTAAAGTGCATGATCTGGAACTAAGAAATGTTAACCCCCTACATGAATTTGTGATGATTTGTGCAGGAATCAAGTTATCTCTGTCCCTCATTGACTAAAGGAAATAAGATAAGATAAACAACCCTCAGAAAACTGCTGCTCCTGAGTTGAAACTGTCATTGGTCCAATCAGCAGTGCAAACTGCCCAGCTGGGATTTTTCTACATAATTTACCATTATTTTTATAGATAAATCATTAAACTTTTCAAAAGGATTTTGATCAACTCCATAGATACTACAAGCAACAGTTCAATAATAAAATGTATTTTCTTTTCTGCCCTTTTTTATCCCTTTACTGTTGCTTTAATAACTATACAACAGGTCAGACCTGCATGCAGATTAACACAAATTCTGACCTTGTCTACAGCACCATATTTGGAAAAATGTATTTTTGGTTTTGCAAAAAATGTTAATGTAGCAGAAATATTTTCTGTAAATATTTGTGTACCAGATTTAAACAAAAACAGACTTAACAACTCAAGTTTTTTTCCTTTTTTTATAAACAGTTTGGGGTTTTAAAACTGCAGAAAAAAAAAATATAGTTTATTAAATGATAAAATAAACATTCATAAAGCAAGTCTGAATTAAGAGAATGCCATGTAAAGATTTTGTTCTCTTATCATTCTTAGTTGAAAAGCATACCTAGGTAACCTCTGGAGCAGCAGTGCATTATCGGAGCTAGCTGGCGATTGGCGGTAACCCACATATGGTTCTTTTTATAGGTTCACTATATGTTTTCAGCTAGGTCTCATTAGTAAATTGCTGCACTGCGGAGGAGACTTTAACTATGTTTTTAACAACTTTTCAGGGTTAAATACAAAGGGAATGTTCACAAACATTAAAAAAAATCTTATAAAATAATAACGGATTGTGATGAATCCCATAGATATAATTAAGCAACAGTGCAAACAAAAAATGCTGTAAGATGTTACAGCATTTTCTTTTTTTGCACTTTTAAGTCCCTTTAAAACAAGCAATTTGTTTTAATTAATGTTTTAAACTGTGCATTTTAGAGGAAGAAATATGAATGTTTAACATATGTTAATTAGTATCAGAAAGGAATGAATGAGTATTCAGGAAATTGGTCTTGCAAATTGAGCTGTTTTAAGTGGGAAATCCTGTTTCCCTTTTTTAAATCGAGTACAGTTTCTGTATGAGTGTGTTTGTTATAGACTTACTGTGAATATTTCCTACATACAGAGCTTAGTTTTGTTTGGATCCCTGCTGGTGTCACATTAAGAAAAAAAGTTACATCGTTATCATGCTTTAATACACTGTGCTCTATTGCGAGCTATTAACTATTATAGGGACAAGCTAGTCAAAATTAAACTTTCATGATTCATATAGGGCATGCAATTTTAAATAACTTTCAAATTTACTTTCATCATCAAATTTTCTTTGTTCTCTTGGTATTCTTTGTTGAAAGCTAAACCTAGATATGCTCAAATGCTCATTTCTAAGCCCTTAAAGGCCGCCTCTTATCTCAGTGCATTTTGACAGTTTTTCATAGCTAGACAGGACTTGTTCATGTGTGTCATATAGATAACACTGTGCTTACTGCCATATAGTTATGTATGAGTAAGGACTGATTGGCTAAAATGCAAGTCTGTCAAATGAACTGAAATAAGGGGGCAGTCTGCAGAGGCTTAGATACAAGGTAATCACAGAGGTATATTAATATAAACGTGTTGTTTATGCAAAACTGGGGGGTGGGTAATAAAGGGATTATTTTTTAAACAATAACAATTCTGCAGTAGACTGTCCCTTTAAGTGAGCATGAGACAATCAGTAAGGCATGCACAGAAAATAGGTGTCCCAAACAGAATAATGAGGGTCCCAGTCTCCTCCTCCCTTAGGAGTGTGTGTCAAGAGTGCAAGAAGTGTCATGTGACTCTCTGGCATTGGGTGTTTGAAAAAAATACAACATAAACAAATGTAATTATAATTGTCTGAATTTTGAGGACTTTTCCCTAAGTTCTCACAAAGGAAGTATATATTATTCTGCACAGGGCTCAGTTATTGTGTAATACCTATATATCAGTGCACACTTGCATTCACAGTGTGCTTAAGGTGAGGCCAGACAGTTTAAAGGGGTATATTAAGGCTATTTCAACAATGAACCAGAACATGTTTTCTGTGCTGTCCTCACATCTTACACCAAGGTCAGGTGGCAATTCCCAGATCCCTGGGTGCGCAATACATGCCTACAGAAGAGAAGGAAATGATGCCCCTAATTATAAAGTTACATCGCCTTACTGTTTGTCTTGTGAGCACAGAATAGTTACAATTGTAGTAGCTGTTTAATATGTCGTGCTCACAATTTATTACATCTTGTGCATAATGTATTACACCATTTTTTATTTATCATGACACAGACGGGGCTCCTTCATTTTGTAAGTAAAGGAGAGTGAAGTTTTACTTTTAACACTAAAGGTTTTATAGAATTTTTTTCACAAAGAAATCTCCTTTGAAGAGAATTTAAATAAAGGGATAATTTATTAACATTTTCCCTATGTTTACAAAGAACGAAGGGCATTCTTCAGTATGTCATTGTAAAATGGAAAATTACTAAAGAGACTGCCAAGTATCCAAGCAGTGCAGTGGATAAAGCACCTTGCTGCTATATTAAACCTTACAAATTCACATTACACTCAAGCCAGTTAGCAGTTTTCTTTTTTATTAGCCATGTATCAGTGCTCCTACATTTGCACATTAAAATTGTAGACAATATTATTTACACAGAATGTTTGATTTGAATAATGTATGCAAAGCAAATAGTAGACTGATAATAGAATGCAGATGTAACATTATTTTAGATTTTTAAATATTGAACAAAAAAAAGAGTAACATTTTAGTATCCATAAAGCAAAGGATATCACAATGTTGTAACCTTGTCTTTCTTCTCTGCTGAGGGCAAATAGGGACAGCTGTTAAATGGGTTATTAGAGTGTTTAACCAATGACTGTATGGAATACAGCAGTCTGCATTGGAAAGCTCACAATTTTCCGAACTAAATTAAAGGAAAAGAGGACAAAATAAATAATAAAAGTATACATAAATATTCTTTAATTACATATAACTTAACATTTTAAATTACAAATGTCTAAATGTTTAATGTCCCATAGTATTTAGTGTTAATGGCACATTTAAGAAAGTTATGGATTTATATAACATTAACTGGGTAATTAAATATATTTATTACAAAATTAGGTAAATAACAAGAAAAGCACATCATGTTTACACCATGTTTACTCAAATATAAAAAAAAATTGAACTTCAGCAAGTCGTCTTCACCACGTCTAGATGCCTAAATGCATTGAGTTGCTGCCATGTGATTGGCTGATTAGCAATTTGTGTTACCAAGCAATTGAACAGGTGTACCTAATAATGTGGCTTGTGAGTGTGTTTTTATATATATATATATATATATATATATATATATATATATATATATATATATATATATATATATATATTATATATATATATACACACAATTCAAGTAAAGGATATGCACTCTTTAACCCCAGGTTGAGGTAAGCATATACCAGGGTGCATGTGTCAGATATAAACAGTCCAGAGCAAGAGCAAAGACAGCACTCACTGGATTTAAGTAAAAAATAACTTTTATTGAAAAAAAGTTAAAAGCATAGTCCCATGACGTTTCGGTGTCCACAGACACCTTTGTCAAATGGCATCACCCAGCTTGAGGACCGTTGTATAATCCTGACATCCGGGAGGCAGAGTAACATATCTCCTTTCAAGCAGTCTTATATACCCTCAAATGATTTGTCAAACAATCCAAATTGCATGCATCTGTGAGGCCACGCCCCTTCCTGTTTCCTGCTCCTTTACAATTGGATGTAAACACGCTCACACCCCTCCAGTATTTGTTTTGCATGCACATGGCTAATTAGCATATCAGGAACTGTGCAGGTCATCATCACAGCTCCTGGGTGTGAACACATGTAAATGCTGCTTGTAGGAAAAAAAAGAACAGTTTTTTAAAAAGGCAGCTGCTGATGTGTGAACACATTCAACACCGTCATGGAACAGCACATGGTATAGAAAAAGAAAGGCAGACACAATTATATGCATAACCACATCCATGTTATGCAGAGTGAAAGTTATAAAAATTGGCTTTAAATTCCTAAGTCTTTGAATGTCCTTTGTTGAAAAGCGCTTGTGTATATGCACAAATCCCAGCAATGTCCTTTCTGTATGCAGGGATAACTACCACTAATAGATATAGATAGGCGAGTATCAACAGATCAAGAACACTGGCCAGTAAATGGTCCAAAGTCCATTTTGAATGTCCTTTGTTGAAGATCACATGTATGTATGCACAAATCCCAGCAATGTCCTTTTTTGTGTGCAGGGATAACTACCACATATAGATGTAGTGTCAACAAATCAAGAACACTAACCAATAAATGGTCCAAAGTCCATCTTGCTGTTAAGACCCCTTGGGTCTACTGTATCCATGGTATAGATCCACTTGGTTTCGATCTGCAGTAGCCTTCTCCCTCTGTCTCCCCCTCTCTTCATGGGAGGCACATGATCAATGATCATAGTCTTCAGACTGGAGGCATTATGTTTGTACAGAGCAAAGTGTCGGGCCACCGGCTGTTCAGAGGTGCCGCTCTTAATGGCCTCCCTAAAAGCATGGCGATGGTTAGCCATCCTCTCCTTGAAAGTAGTAGTGTTTTTCCCAATGTAAAAAAGGGAACACGGACAAATTAGTAGATAGATCACAAAGTTGCTATTGCAGGACAACCTATATCGGATCTTAAATCTCCTGTTGGGGGGCGGAGCCAACTTTGAAGCCAGACGGTCGCATTTTTCAGCAGCTCCCACCATACTTTCTATAAAGATAAATTTAGCGACCGTCTGTGGCCATCTACCCCAGCTATTAACGTTGGTTTGACAGCACAGCCGTTCTCAACAACCACTTTTACTAGGAGTGACGCCTTATATACAGTCTTCTCCTACCCCGATGTGTTCTTCACTATCTGCGTCTACAGCAGCCATCTTGCGGCCTAACTGACACCTTCACTTGAGAGCAAGTCTACCCAAGGGATTTTATCTTTTTCCCCTACCTTAGGGGACCGCTACCTTCTTTCACCATGGAGGACGCTGAGTGCATTTTGGTGCAAATGCATATATTCCTGGAGGAGTGCAAAGGTGCGTTCAGAAGCAAGCCAGAAACGGAGCCTCAGCAACCAGCAGTGCCACTGTCACCTCATACTGCCTACTCTCTCAAGCCTGCTCCCGAGGATAAAGAAACGGTGGGACTGCAGAATACGCCGCTTAAGAGTCATCAGCCCCTGTATACCACCAGCCCAGCTTGTGAATCACCCGATGCAGCTGCCTGCGAAATAGAAGTGCAATGCCTGATGTCTCACAGTGCCTTTTGGAAGCCGGAGTGGACAGACCGACCCGATGGAGCAGCAACCCAAAGAGACTATCACCTTATACGAGTCCCCCACCCAGAGAGTCTTACCCAGTACAGCCCATGTCTCCAGGGTTGGGAATTTAGGTCACAGCTCATACCTAGCGCAGCACGGCGAGTCGGTGTGGGTTAGAGACTCAGAGACTTATTTTTACTGTGAGTGGTTCAGTGAACTCCGGAGCGCTGAAAAGCGCTGGCGCCATTACATATGCCTCACTGACTATTAACTGATGTTTAATACCCTGGACATTTTGTTATATTGAAATGCTTACCCTAAATTTATACCCGCACTCGTATTGTTATACTTAAGTTGTGTATATTTAAAATGCCACATGGGTGTCTGAAGGGCGGATCGTTATCGCCTAGTTAGTGATTATTGCAGTATTCCCCAGATTTGCCAGGACCCTAACATCCCTATGTTATCACTCTGCTTATATATATTAACTCATACACTTTGAGAGTTTGCTGCACCAAAATATCAAACCATTATATAAGGCTGGATGTAGGTTTTAGTTCTTTACTTAGTTTGTTCATAACAAAATACGAGCCGCAGCAGCCTGTCAATGTAAGATGCACTCAGACCACATCTACTCTGTCTTATACTTTATCACTACAATGAGAGCCACAATTCCTGTACGACTGATATATGTGTATTGGTGCTAATATTTCTTGAGATATATACATGAGGCAATCTATCTTACTCTATAGGTATGGATCTGTCATCAATACCACTACTAATAGAATTTCTGAATGTCGCAGCTAATTTTACACTTTCTGTTCAGTTCGGGGACGCCATATTTAATTCCTACATATTAACACATTAAGCTCTTGATGGTGGGGTCTGCCAGCGGCCGAGGCAGGGTCCTCTACACCATTTTATTTAATAATGTTTGGAATATTCCATACTGGCTCCTCAACAATTTGACTAAGTCTAGCCCTCATTATGTATCTAAAGTGTCTATAGTTAATCATTTACCTTTAGCCCCTCAGCCACATTTATATGATATATGTATCTTTGTTTTTGACTTTAAACATAGTATGATCAACCCCACCCTGATAAGCCTCTTTAGACAGATTTACCCCCAGGTTTCATGATGCGAGACACAACATCAGTGTTAATGCAACTAACTCACTCACTTACATAGACATGACTCTCCACTTTTTTATTACAGTTTAACTACCTTAAGTTAGGGCGCAGCAACTCTCCTTACACTTTATATATATTTATTTTTTCTGGGCTCTTTTTTTCCGGTTTTGTATATTGTTATATGCGCACCTCCAAGATATACCTTATTTAGTATACACCAACTGCCACCTCCCCCCCCCCATCATTCTTACATAAGATACCTCCTTATTTAGGAGGGTTAATAAAGCGGTTTGTCTTGTCTATACCGCACCCTATTTCCCTCTCTTGTACACATAATCAGCAGGGACGCATAACGTTGACCATATCTATCTCTTCTTTGTCAGGCCTGCTTGATCGTTTCAAACTTCCTTGATTACACCATTCAACGGTAGTGTCTCAGAATTTAAAGTAGTATACCCGCATATTTCACTACAGTAATTACTTGCTTATTTTATCACATTGTTTACACAGCAAAACTTTGTATTTACTCTTGCTATTGTTTGTTTTACCGATTAATAGCTTTTCTATAACTGCAGGTCTAAAATGACCATTCATTTTGCTAATTTCAGCTTATATAATTTCTCTTATCTACTCTACCATTAAAGAGAAAAATCCCAACAGTGTAGACTTTTGGGGAAAAATGTTAATGGGCCATGAGCATGGTAAAATAGGCTATGATTACAGTATGTACAGGGCCTTATCGATCTTTTTGAATATCTTAATCTGTATTTTACCACATATGTTTATGTTTACTCCTACCCTGCGTGGTAGAAAACCATGACTTGTGCTTGTCTGCATTGTTGGTTATAAATAAAAGTTAAAAAAAAAAAAAAAATCTCCTGTTGGTGTGGGGGTGTTGGAAGCTGTCACCCGTCAGCATCCCATTACAGGTGATGCAATCCCCACACTTGAAGCATCCCATTCTTGTGGGTTTAAGCCAGGTGTCCTTCTGATATGAGCCACTTGGGTCCGTCTTTACCAGGAAGGATATCCCGAATATTTTGTGCTCTGCGGTATACCACCCGTGGTGGTCTCTTCTTCCACTGTGTTAGCTGTTTGTCCGTGTGTATAATATCCCATCTATTGTGAATGGCTTTATGCACTTGTTCATGCATTGGAGAGTAAGTTGTAATGAAGTTCAAATGTGAGTCCTCTTTAGTTTGTGGCAGTCGGTCCCTGCAAAGTAGGGTCATTTGTGTTTCCTGTGCTAGCTTCACTCTTGCCTTGTCTATATCAGTAGACCGGTATCCTCTTGCCAATAGTTTATTGCACATAGTGTCAAATTGCTGTTGGAGAATTTCAGGCTCTGAGTTATTCCGCACCACTCGGGTAAGTTGTGAGAGGACAATTCCCATCTTTTGGTGATGTGGATGGCAGCTACTGGATAGCAACAAAGAGTTTCTATCCGTGGGCTTGGAGAATAGAGACGTGCCAAAGCGATACCCCCCATTCTCCAAAACCTTGAAAATATTCAGGTCAAGAAAATGAATGCTGTTGGAATCATATTCTACCTTTAGTCTGATAGGTGATTTGGCACTATTCAGATCATAGGTCCACTGTTCAAGTTGCCTCTCAGTACCTGTCCAAACAAGGAACAGATCATCTATATACCTAGTGTATAAAGAGATATATGGATGTGTTAGAGGTTTCATAGTGAGCACCTCATAGCCCAACATAAAAAGATTAGCATAAAAGGGGCGTGGCCTCACAGATGCATGCAATTTGGATTGTTTGACAAGCCATTTGAGGGTATATAAGACTGCTTGAAAGGAGATATGTTACTCTGCCTCCCGGATGTCAGGATTATACAACGGTCCTCAAGCTGGGTGATGCCATTTGACAAAGACACCGAAACGTCATGGGACTATGCTTTTAACTTTTTTTCAATAAAAGTTATTTTTTACTTGAATGCAGTGAGTGCTGTCTTTGCTCTGGACTATATATATATAGTATATATACATACACACAAACACACAACCAGCCTAACCCTTAACTTAACCAGATTACACAATGGTTATCTACACTGTCATTTAATAATATTTGTTTTGCGCAAAAAAAATATATTCTTCAGATTTAAGAGACTAGTAATCCTACACTCTAGTCTTGGTAGATTTCTATGTATCCATTGGGAGATAATTTATACAATTATAAATTGACAAAACAAGCTGCATGGTTTATATTCCTTTAATTTTACTAAAATTGTAAAAGTAAAGAAGTAAATGGCAAAATTGTAAAAACAGAGATCACATAGCATATGAGAAAATGTTCAAGGAATAATGGGAAATGTGTCTGCATTACTCTGACAAACACATATAATGCATTTGTTCTTGAAAGATCGAGTGGCATTTCCAGCATGTTGATAACCTTTACATGGCAAATTTATTTGAAATTGGATTCATTTTTTTCCCCTTCAGACTTTGTGGAAATGGGGACCCCTTAGTGAGTGACTTGTTTTGACCTTTTTTCATGATGATATCCATGTTAATAAAATTGTTGTCTCCTCTTGGGACAGCCCTGCAGAAAAAAACTTACTACAGAGTCAAAACCTATTGTAGCTATCAAAAAAATAAACAGCCACTCCAGTACAATATAGGATCATCTTGCTCTACAACAATGTACTCTTGTTTCACTCTAAAACCATAAACATGTTCAGCTGTTGACCCTGAGGGATATAATCTCAATTAAATTTGCTGCTACTTTGGCTGCTAATTGGCTGCTAAATGTATTGAAAGTGATCATAATATGGAACGCTGGATAGTAGAGTCCTGCTTTAGGTCTAATAACAACTGTCATATTCTTTAAAGGACAGAAGAAAGGCTCCCAGGGTCATGTGACAGAATGTCACTGTTTTTTTATAATTCTTTCTCCCTTTGTATTAACTAGGGCAGGAACATTTTATGAATTTGAGCGTATGCGTAACAGAGTTTTTCAGATATGACAATATTACAGATGTTTTCTGTATGGAGTTAATACAAAACATATATCACATTAATATTTACCTTTACACTTTTCAGGGTCAAAATAATCAAATGCTAGCCATGTACTTATGTATACTTTACCAGAAGGATTACTGGAAAGTTGTAGGGACTAACACTTGACTGGCGCATGTAAAGAACAAATGTGTCATGGACAGCACTTGCATTGTCTAAGCATTGTCTAAAAATGGATAATATTAAGGTAAATAATACTCCAGGGCCAGATGGAATACAATCAAGGGTTTATGTGAATTTAGCACTTTTATAAACAAACCTCTGCTTTTAATTTTTCAAAACTCATTAACCTCAGGCATAGTACCCCAGGACTGGCGTAAAGCTGATGTGGTGTATAGCGACAACCCTGTTATTAGATGTTCAATAGCTCAGGTATTGCTGTAGCTACAAAGTGGTAGAAAAATGTATTATGTGAATCATTAGAACATAAAAGCAACAAAATCCAAACTTATGGATGTTTACTTATTCATTTATTTTTTTGTAGCAACACCATAAAACAGTTTTTGGGTAGCCAAAACTCAGTTTAGCTTATTAAAAATAAAATGATTATACACTCAAAGTAAACCCTATTTACTGCTGCAAAACTTCAAATTGCAATTAACCCTAACTGCCACTGACTTGGAGGGGAATAAAAGGCAGTGAAGATGGTTCTGATGCACTGATACCTAAAAGAGCAGGGGTCTCACTAATTTTCCATCCACATTAGCAAGAGGCCAGCCTGCAACAGAAACAAGCCACCAGCAAGTTAAGTGGGGGAGGCTCACCAGCAAGACACCACAACAGCATGGAAGCCTGCAACTAGTAATCAACAGGTTCAGACTAGTCCAATGGTCTAAGGTTTCACTTATGCAAATAGCTACTATCCATCTACATCAAGGGGTAGATTTATCAATGTGCGGACGAACATGATCCGCTGCCGCCACCAATTGATAAATGCCGACAGCATACGCTGTTGGCATTTATAATTGCACAAGCATTTCTAGTGAAATGCTTGTGCAATGCCGCCCCTGCATATTCACGGACAATCAGCCGCTAGCAGGGGGTGTCAATCAACCCAATCGTATCCAATCGGGCTGATTGCTGTCCGCCGCCTCAGAGGTGGTGGATGAGTTAAGAAGCAGCGGTCTTATGACTGCTTCTTCTTAATTCCTGATTCCGGAGCTGGTTGACAGCTTAATAAATTGGCCCCCAAGAGTCAATGGCTTAAAAGGGGCTGCAGATGTACCTACCGGTCAATATTTAATCTTGTACCATTGTAACTATTATCATTAAACATAATGTACAAGCGACTACAAAAAATATTGTACTGAGTCTCTATATTTTGGAACTTGTGATCTGTTTTTAATTTAAAGAATGGCATTTTTACTATGTACAATTTATTCCAGTCCATCAACAGAGCTATGGATGTTGTCTATCAGCCAGTGAGCAATTAATTAATTGCAGCGAGAAGTGGTGCACAAACAAGTATTTCCTCTTAGTTTCAGACATATTTCAAAACAGTTTTAACTTGACCTTTTAACCCAGTGCTAAGTGCTTTCCCACCTGGGTGCTAAGCTGATTTAAGTTTTTTTTTATTTTTTTAAATATATTTTTTTTTAAAAAAAAAATTCCAGATCCCCAATACTTACACCACTGGAAAGGTTAGGCTATAACTTTTCTAACGGTAGGTCTTGGGAGTCTGTAGCTGCTTAGATGCCTGAGATACAGGCTTCTAAGCAGCATGCCCTCTTTCCTTATTGCCATTTTTAAATAAAGTTGCACGGTGACATCACCGCACAAAACGTGAAGCCCCAGTGATGCTTGTCACTATACAGGCCCGGTCGCTAGGGTAGGAGCGGAGTGGGAGCCCCGAGATCTCCCTCAAGGTGGGAGAATGCTAGCTACGGCTCTGAGCCGTCGTTAGCACCTGAGTGGGAAACTCTGCGCCGGCTCAGAGCCATCGTTAGCACTATTAAGCATGATATTTTTTTGTTACGCTTTCTTTAAGGTCCACAAATCCACTATGCTAAACAAATTTGTGATTATCTCCTTGCAAATAAAAAAAGAGTATAATCAAATGATGATGGATACACTTTTTTTTTTAAATTTCACAATAAAAATGTTTATTTTTTTTTCTATTTTTTTTATTTTTAAATTATGGATATACAGCATCAATATCATCATAATTGTTCTGTTTCTTCACACACCACACATTAGGCTCCATTTATTAAGCAGTGGATGCTGCTTTGGAGCCCCGTCGTAAGATCACTGTTTCTCAACTTGTCCGCCACCTTTTAGGTAGAGGACTGAAATCAACCCAATCCGATCGGAGTGATTGATGGCCCCTGCTAGCTGCCAATTGGCCGCCAGTGAGCAGGGGGCGTCATTGCACAAGCATTTTACCAGAAATGCGTGTGCAATGTTAAATGCCGACATCAAATCATGTCCGCTCGACTGTTGTTAAATCTACCCCCAAGTATCACATTAACATGAAACATTTATCAAAATTGTATCTCAGTAATCCACATACAATGTATTAATATAATTATGCAAGCCATTAATCCAAAAACAGCTTCTTTAAGAAACAGCAAATCAAAAAAGAAAAAAAAAAGAAAGAATATCGAAAAGAAAAAGAGAAAAGAGGAATGAAGAATGAGCAAAACAACAAAGTGCAGAATAGTTCTCTGAATGTACTTATGTACTATTCCCTTTCAAGATGGTTTAGCTTTGAGGCAGGGGGGAAAAAAGGGGGGGAGCAAAAATGTCAATTTATTGGGGATGAAATTATCAATCTCTGAATGGAGCTTGATGCACCTTGTTTCCGGCTTCTAAAGACCACTGCTCCATAACTTGTCCTTCTGCTCTGAGGCGGCGGACAGAAATTAACCCAATCGAATACGATCGGGTTGATTGAATATGCAGTGGGGGGTATTGCACAAGCAGATCACAAGAACTGCTTGTGCAATAATAAATGCCGACAGCGTATGCTGTCGGCATTTATCGATGTGCAGCGGACATAATATGTTACATTGTATCATGTCCGCTCGCACTTTGATAAATATGCCCTATTGACTTTAACTACTACCTATTCTCCCCAAGAGCTTGGTAACTTCTCACTTGAGAACTGCGATATAGAAAAATTCACAATATGTTTATATTACATACAATACATTGAGGTGTTTTCTTATTGGTAGATTAAGCAAATATAACATGAAATGGCTGTGACATAAATGCAAGCTACTTATTTGTATAAAGGGAATTGTGCTCATATTTTTATAGCATGTATATGAATAAAGCAGAAGTTTCATAGTTTATGCATGAAAAGCTTAAAGGTCTTTTTGCATAAATGTTTTGTAGATGATCCATTTATATAGCCCATATGGGAGTGTTTTTGTAAAAATATATAGTTTTGCTTATTTTTTAATAATATTGTGTAGATTTTCAGACTCCTAACAAAACCCTTGTCTTTTCATATGAAGGGAAGGAGGGGGGGTCTTCTCTTTATGATTTCACAGTCCCTTTTTCTGGGTGTCCCAGTCTAACCTCATCAACAGTGCAAAACTGGGAACTTTAAAAAGGTTTTATACAGGATTTTTAGATCAGTTTCTGTGCATATTTTGTCTATTACATGCAGTAATATCAAAATTGGTGTATAATGTCCCTTTAAGTAAAAGCAGTGTACATTTAAAGGGGAACTAACAGGAAGTGCAACTAATACCTAGATATCTATTGCTTTCTGTCTGACATTTACAACGCCCACTGAAAAAGTTGGCTTATTCAGATTATGAATATCAAAAAAAAAAAAAAAAAAAATCTTAAATACTCCTTTTGAAATAGAATAATGAAAAAAAAAGTGAGGATCATGTCCCTTTAACAAAAGTAAAATTACAAACAAGTTTGCACATAGCAGCAGAAATACCTGATGTCTGAGTGTCAGTTTTGCTGCCTGCTAACCTTGCCTTAATATAGAATCTTGACCAATGAAGTATTTACAGAAAATATTGCTAAGACTCCACAAAGAACACGTCACACAAAATATCCATTCTACATAGAGATATGAAAGGATGTCCTTCACAGCTAACTGACATAAATGATCAGGATTTCTGTAAAAATGTAGTTAAACAGGAAAAATACACTGAAAAATGCGAAGGCATAAAGTGTGTATTCAACATTATCATTTGTCACAGCCTTCAATTGTCTTGTTTTAATACAAGAATTTCAGGGACTTTCATAATCTCAAAGAAATATTTACCTAAGAGTATTGTCACAAGCTGTAATAGAAAAGACCTTTTGTTTTTCCTACATACCATTAATAAGTTATCATTTGATCACATATGGTATATTCACTATAATGTTGGCTTTTTTTTATTCAACTATTACTTCTTGAAGCACTTTTTTCAAGAAAATATAAGATGTTTTAAAGGTACAATTGTGCAATTTAATCCTCAAATCCACTAAATATGTTAAGATATAACAAAGGAATTAATTATACAAAATAAAAAAAATGTTAATTTTCAGGCTGAAAAAATAGCCTTTTGGTAAACATTATAAAATCTTCTTCTATACACTATGGGCAAGATTACATATGCAGCGCAGGCTTCAGCGTAACTGCTGCAACCCGCGTCGCCTGTAAATTCACCTCACACATCGGGGAATTACATAAACCGCGGCAGGATTTCATAAACAGTCGTAAGTCGGATAAACTGGCTATGTCCAGAAATGTGCGGAAATACGCATTTCTGGAGTCGCCAGTGACTTACAGCAGTTTTAGAAACTGCCTGTGCGTAATAAAAACACAAAAAAATCCTACATCACCGATAAAAGTCTAATCCACCTCCCAAAAATATACCCGACACGTAAAAACCCCTATATATGCCATCACCCCACATTGCAACTAATAATAAAAGTATTAACCCCTAAACTGCCAACCCCCCACAACGCAATATATCTAATTAAACTATTACCCCCTAATCCGCCATTCACCCACATTGCAATCTAACGAATAAATGTATTAACCCCTATTCTGCCATCCCCCCACATCGCAAACTGCCTAATAAATGTATTAACCCCTAATCTGTCATCCCCCCACATTGTAAACTGCCTAATAAATTTATTAACCCCTAAACCGCCATCCCTCACAATGTAATAAACCTAATTAACCTATTAAGCCCTAAATTGCCAGCCCCCCACAACACAATAAACCTAATTAACCTATTAACCCCTAAACCGCAAACCCCCCACAACCCAATAAACTAATTTAATCACTAAGCCCCTACCTTAACACCCCGTAAATTAACCCTAATTACATAAAATAATAAAATACTAAGTTAAATTAAAATAAAAAATCCTAACAGTACTTAAAAAAAACCTAAGATTAAATTAAAATAAATAAATCTAAAATTAAAAATAAAAAAAGTCTAAAATTTCAGAAAAAAATAAACCAAATTATAAAAAAATCAAAAAATCAAACCTAATCTAATACCCCTATGAAAATAAAAAAGGCACCCAAAATAAAAACACCCCCTAATCTAAACTAAACTACCAATAGCCCTTAAATTAAAAAGCTCTTTTACATTAAAAAATACTAAGTCCCCCCTAACAGTAAAACCCCCACCCTCCAAACCCCCTAAAATAAAAACCTAACACAAAAAAATGGGCATTTGTATGGGCATTGTCCTTAAAAGGGCAATTAGCTCTTTTGCAGCCCCAAAAATCCCTAATCTAAAAAAAAAGCCTCACAAATAAAAAATCCAGTGCTAGAACGGCTACTTGCAGGACATCCTTTATTCATTTAAAAGTAAAAAGTTAAACCAACGAGGGCATAAATACAACAAATTGGATTAAAAACAGTGACATGTGGCACACATCCCCTCATGTGTGCCACATGTCACTGTTTTTAATCCAATTTGTTGTATTTATGCCCTCGTTGGTTTAACTTTTTACTTTTAAATGAATAAAGGATGTCCTGCAAGTAGCCGTTCTAGCACTGCATTTTTTATTTGTGAGATTTCTACTTTGAACCGCTATTGGGCTACCAGGCATCAGCTGGGGAGAGACCGGGCGCATAGCGTCATATCCCGGAAGTAAACTGGAGAGCAAGAAGTACATCGCCAGCAGAGCTATTGACGATCGGGTGTAGCGGTGAAGTAAAACACTAATCAGTGTGATCCTAACAGGTTTTCCGGCTAACCATCTGGCAACTAGAGACCGCTTGGATACAAAGTGAGTGTTCTTTACAATATTTGCATATGCTGTTCTGCTTTACTGTGAAGTGTGGTTTGATAACGCCGGGGGAAGAGGAAAAAAAACACAGTGTTACATGTACCCTTGGCTTAAGGGTAAATTATTAGTGCTGTGACTATCTGTTGTGAGTTCACTAAAAAAAAAGCCACCCCAAAAAAAAAACAACCTAAGTTTAACCCCCAAATAGGTACTCACCGTTCCTGAAGTCTGGCGGAGAAGGTCTTCTTCCAGGTGGTGATGATCTTCTTCCAGGCGGCAATATCTTCTTCCAGTGCGGGGACCACTTCTATCTTCATCCAGGACCAAGGTGACGCAGAGTAGCCAATAGGATGAGAGCTACTGAAATCCTATTGGCTGATTTGAACAGCTAATAGGATTACAGTAGCTCTCATCCTATTGGCTGATTTCAAAATTTCAGCCAATAGGAATGCAAGGTAACCCAAATACAAAATGGGTACTTTGCATTCAATCCTCATTGTGCGGCAATGATCGTACGAAGAGGATCCTTCACGCTGGATTGCTCCACGGTTGCCGGTCCTGTTCTGCGGTCACCTCCGCTCTGCGTCGCCTTGGTCCTGGATGAAGATAGAAGAGGTGCCCGCATTTGAAGAAGATATCGCCGCCTGGAAGAAGACCTTCTCCGCCGGACTTCAGGAACGGTGAGTACCTATTGGGCTTTTTTATTTTTTGGGGTGGCTTTTTTTTAGATTAGGGATTTTTTGGGCTGCAAAAGAGCTGATTGCCCTTTTAAGGGAAATGCCCATACAAACGCCACTTTAGGGACAATGGGTAGTTTAGTTTTTTTTTAGTGTTATATTTATATTTTGGGGGGGTTTAGTGAGTGTTTTTTTTTTTTTACTATTAGGGGACGACTTAGTATTTTTTTAATGTAAAAGAGCTGTTTTACTTAGGGCAATGCCCTACAAAAGGCAATTTTAAGAGCTATTGGTAGTTTAGTGTTAGATTGGGGGTGTTTTTATTTTGTTTTTGTTCTTTATTTTCATAGGGGTATTAGATTAGGTTTAATTTTTTTGTTTTTGATCATTTAGTTTATTTTTTTCTGTAATTTTAGTCTTTTTTATTTTTTTAACTTAATGTTAAGTTAATGTTAGTTTTTTTTTTAAAGTAATGTTAGTTTTTTTATTTTAATTGTAACTTAGTATTTTTTTATGCAAGTGGGGTTAATTTAGGGGGTGTTAGCTTAGGGGGCTTAGCCATTAAATTAGTTATATGCGTTGTGGGGGGTTGGCGATTTAGGAGTTTATAGGTTAATTAGGTTTATTGTGATGTGGGGGGGTTGGCGATTTAGGGGTTAATAATGTAATTATGTTTATTGTGATGTGGGGGTTGGCGGATTAGGGGTTAATAGGTTAATTAGATATTTTGCGATGTGGGGGTTTGCGGATTAGGGGTTAATAGATTTTATTTAGTTACTGCAGTGGGGGGATGACAGTTAACAAGTAGATATTGTGCATGCGTTAGGTGTTAGTTAGAACTTCCAGGGAGTTACGGTACTTATATATTCAGTGCAAGGCTTGCTGCGTCTGCCTATGTGTGGCGAGGAGAAAATGAAGTAAAATGTCTCTATTTTATAAGTCCTTGCACTGAATATGTGATACCGATTTGTAACGCGGTTCTATGTTAGTTTATGGGAGTAAAATTAGCGGGCGACGGGTGAAATATATTTATTTAAATAAATATATATGTGGTGCTGTATATGTGATTGCAATACCGGACTAAAACTGGCGACGCTGGCTTTTGCGGGCAACGTCGCATATGTAATCTCACCCTATAGGTATAATCTAAATCAGTGCTGTGTTGTGGTGTGCTGAATTTTTATAGCCTCACAGTCTTGAGGGCTGCATATATTAAAATCACAATGCAGTAGCCCTAGTCTTTGTTTTTCTGAATAGCACAGAAAACCCTGCCTTTATAAATCAGTGGAAATAATCACTAAGTTAGATATATTTATATATATATATATATATATATAGGAACATCATTTTGAACATGTATCTTTTGTGGCTAAAATATTCTTCTACACATGTAATAGAGATTTGTAGAATTATGACACTTGAAGGAAGGCAATTAAAACTACTCCAATTGTACTTACCGGAGAACGCTCACTTGGTCTTGTGCATTACATCCACAGTGAACAATAATATAATGCACAGAATTATTAAATAAGTATTTTTTTAACAAATGCCTTTTGTGTTCTTGACAACCTCAGCTCACAAACAAAGCCCTATCAGTGTTGTCATCTAAAGAGGGGAAGGTTAGTCTGCTAGTAAAAGGAAACAATGAGAAAAGTTCAACCTGTGATGCAGGGGAAAGAGTACAAAAATCCTTGTTTGGTTGCTATTTCAGGAGCCAATTGCAGGATAAATGCTTGTACTGTTTTCCTGTTTGTGGTACAACTCAAAGCTTTAATCTATTTTCTACAAATAAGTATTAAAGACTGATACAGCTGCAAATAACCTGCAGGATTTGTGACTCATAAAAAGAAAGAAAACAACTAAATTCACTGCTTTTAAGTAACAAAGAACAAAACATTATCCCCCTTCAAAATTATGTTCATTTGCTTTAAACAAAAATGTATATATCATTTATTCTCTTCAATTAACTTCTGAAAAGTGACAGGAGGTACTGAAAGTATTGCAAATATGAAAATGTTATTGTATTTAATTATTAATGTGTTGCTTTGGGCTTTCTGCATGATGCAAAACCAATTAAATTACATTTTAAAAATGTGTTCTGCTTCCATGAGCTGGGGCAAGAATATGACTCTAGGTTTTCTTCACAATAAAACTGCAATATATACTTTTTAAATGGGTGATTTGTAAATATGTGGTACCAATTGATAACTTTATATTCTAAAGATGCATTGTGCATGTTGATGTGAGCCTTGTGTACAGTTCATGGCCATTTCATGAAGCTCTCACAGCAAAGCTCTTGTGCTGATTACTCTGTTAAGAGTGATGCAAATGATGATAGGTGATTTTTTTGGCACTACGTGCTTCAGCACTTAGCTTGCCCACTCTATGAATTTGAGTGGTCTACTACTTCATGGCTGGGTTAATGTTGCTCCTACAGGGGAACATCTAGTTGGGAAGAAATTTCATAAACTGACTTGTGGCAAAGGTGGAATCCTACGACAGTGTCCCGTTTAAAGTTACTGAGCTCTTCAGTATGATCCATTTGTCAGGGTGCCAGGAATCAGACTGAGACGAGAAGTGCAAAAATAATCACACCTTTATTAATAGCAAAAAATAATAAAAAGTCCACAAGTCAAATAACAAGCCAGGAGTCAAAACTAGAGCTGGTAGTCAGACGAGCCGAGTCAGGAGCCAAAGCGAGTAGTCAGACGAGCCGGAATCAGGAACAAGGAGAACAGCAGAGTCAGGAACAAGCCAGGGATCAGGAACCAGGAGGGACGTCAGACAGCCAGGTAATACACAGGAGCTCTCAAAAACAGGTCTGAGACAACGCAAGGGCAAAGCATACTGAACAAAGGCCCTTTAAATAATAAGTGATGACATCACAATTCTGAGACTGCATCCTGTCTCACATGGATGATGTAAACCAGTCTGACCACAAAAGGAAGTACAGGAAGTGAGCAGCATCTCCCAGAATTCACCAAAGTCAGCAAGAGAGGTGAGTAAAATGGCTGCCAGCAGTACATGGCAAACAAGTCAGGAAAAAACCCTGACACCATTGCACTGATAGGGGTATATTTATTATAGTGCAAGTGGAGATGATACGATGTAGCGTATCATGTCCGCTGCACATCGATACATGCCGACAGCATACGTTGTCGGCATGTATCATTGCACCAGCAGTTCCTGTGAACTGCTGGTGCAATGCCGCCCCCTGCAGATTTACGGCCAATCGGCTGCTAGCAGGGGGTGTCAATCAACCTGACCGTATTTGATCGGGTTGATTTCTGTCCATTGCCTCAGAGCAGACAGACAAGTTATGGAGCAGTGGTCAACAAGGGGCATCAAGCATATCAAGGAGCTTGATAAATTGGCCCCCTAATGTTTGTTTGGGAGATTTCATGGCTTTGAGCTGGATTGTATGCACCTGTTAGCAATAGTTTTGGCTTAACCACCAAAACACAATAATTAATAGGAGTGTCCACATTAGTTTGGCCATATAGTGTATTTTATTATATTTCTTTAGTATAGTTTAAACTTTATAAGGCACAATTACCACTGGAATCATTTAAGGGACCTGTCAAACTTTAATGTTCATGATTCAGATAGAGGGCCAGTTTTTGGTATCCTTTGTTAGCACTGTCTAGGTAGTCTCAAATGTGTGAACACTATATAGCAGCAGTATTTGCAAACAATGTTTGAAACAATGTTATACATATACTACTCAAAACATGTGCATGCGTCTGAGGCCCTTTAAAAAGATTTCTATAATCAATTAACTTAAGTCAATTAGTTATTATGTAATCAATTATCAGTGAGATATTTCCAACATGTTAATTTAATTAGTATCTTTCCACGGCATTATACAAAATTAAGCAAACGTTTGCTAAATTCCTTTGGAAAAGTAGTAGTTCAAAAGACAAATATATTCTATTTTCTTTAAAAAGCTTAGCAATACTTTTGTACAATATAACTGTGTATTAGTCCTCAAAGTCTATGGGAATGTTTGTTTCTTTATTCACAAGTTAAATGCAGTATTCATTTCAAGGGCCATTGAGTCAGTGTGCCATGTATCACTACAATGTGAAGCTGTTATGCTAAACTAAAGAAAATACAAAAGTTGATAAACAAGAAATAAAAATAGTGGCTACAATAGTTATGAGGAAGTGGGTCTCCAAAACCTTGAAACATGACTTTATTATGGCATTGAAACTCCCGCTCTAGTTGAACAAATTCCACTTCCTGTTTTCCTTCTAGGCCAGATTGGTCAAATGATTGTTAATACAGAATAGTTATAGCTGATGTATAAACACCACAGTAAATTCAATATTAGACTTTCATGTTTCAGACACAGCATACAATTTTAAACAACTTTCCATTGACTTCTACTATTAACCTTTTTTCATTCTTTTGCAATCCTTTGTTGAAGACTTGACTCAGAAGCAGCAACATTGGAAACACAGCTGGTAAGCCAAAGACAACAGGTATATGTGTGTAACCACCGATCACCAGCTAGTACCCAGTAGTACGTTGCTGCTCCTGAGCCTGTCTAGATATGCTTTTCAACAAAGGATCTCTCTTAAATATATATATATATATATATATATATATATATATATATATATATATATATATATGGAAAAATGAAAAGACCACTGCAAAACATTTTTTCCAAATTCCAAATAAAAATATTGTCATTTTGAGCAACTGGTCAAAATAACAAAAAAAAGATGCAGTGTTTTCAGACCTCAAAAAATGCAAAGAAAACAAGTTGATATATATTTTTAAACCTCACAATACTAATGTTTTAACTTAGCAAGAGTTCAGAAATCAATATTTGATGGAATATCCCTGATTTTTAATCACAGCTTTCATGCAACATGGCATGCTCTCCACCAGTCTTTCACATTCCTTTTGGGGGAATTTATGACACTCCTGCCACAAAAATTCAAGCCACTTGTAAGAGCAGAAGCAAGCAAGTTTTCTTACAGGATAACCTTGTATGTGGCTTGATCCATGCTTCCTTCACAAAGATAAATCTGCCCAATTCCATGTCATCTTCTCTGATGAGTCAAATTTTCAGCTTTGGCCAACACCTGGTCATCTAATGTTTAGATGGAGACTTGGAGAGACCTACAAGCCACAGTGCCTCGCTTCCACTGTACAATTGGTGAAGATCTGAGGGTGCTTCAGCAAGGCTTTAATCGGGTAGATTTATCTTTGTGAAGGATGCATGAATCAAGCCACATACTGCTCTGACAATATTCTTCAATTCTGAGGATTAACTTTCCCAACAGGACAATTCAATGCCACACAGCCAGATCAATTAAGGTGTGGATGGAGGCACATTTGAAACCTCTGGAATGTGATCAAGAGGAGAATGGATGGTCACAAGCCATCAAACAAAGCCAAGCTGCTTGAATTTTTGCACCAGTAGGGGCATAAAGTCACCCAACAGCAATGTGAAAGACTGGTGGAGAGCATGCCATGACGCATGAAAGCTGTTACTGTAATTCAGGATTATTCCACCAAATATTGATTTATGAACTCAAACATTAGTATTTTGCTATGAATATGAACTTGTTTTCTTTGCATTATTCGAGGTCTGAAAACACTGCAAGTTTTTTGTTATTTTCACCAGTTGACATTTTCTGCAAATAAATGCTCTAAATGACAATATATTTATTTGGAATTTGGGAGAAATATTGTCAGTAGTTTATAGAATAAAACAAAAATTGTATTTTCTCTGGGAGCATAGACCCCAGATACATTGACATAATTGTTGTCTCGTGCTAGCTCTAAAATTTACTGGAATATGCAGTTAAAATCAGTTCTTGTCAATATCTATATGTTTGATATATATATAGAGGTCCCCCTATTGGGTTGTATGATTATGTTGTAGCTTATTAATGTTGTATAAGATTCATGTTCCTCTCTATTCCCCTTTCCCCCTACTTTAAAAAAAAAAAAAAAATTAAGTTGTCAAATTGCATTAGATCATGGGATGTATTTGTAATCCTCTGCTGTAATGTTTTATCTCTGAACAACATCAATAAAAAATTATAGAAACAAAAAACACAAAAATGTTAATAAATATATATATTTAAGTTTGACTTCAAGGTCCCTAAGAGATTGTGAAAAAATGTGGCAAGTTGGATAATTAACAACCCAAGCATGATTTGGATAGTTCACTGGGCACTTTGTTCAGTATAATTTATGTGAGTTTAATTGTAGTTATTTTATTAAATATTTGTATTCACACTGACAAAACTATTTTATTATAGGTTAGGTTTTATAATTTTATCTGTCACATAACAAAAATAGTGTATTAGTTCTCCTTTACAGTTCCCTCTAATTTTGGTCTGACAAAAGCTGTATTTTTTATAAAGTTATTTTATTTTATCAAAAAAATATATTTAACCACAACCATGAAGCACTAAAATTGCAACTACTAAGCTTACTCAATTTATCAGCACGTTAAAAAACATTTATACACCCAGACAGGCTAAAACCTAAAAACAGTAAATTTAAAATGCTCATAATATTCATATTTATTATAATAGGAAAACATTGAAAACTATAAAAACGCGTTTTCAAGGTAACTTTAAAAACACTGAATGATATTTACAGAGTTGGGGTATAGAGTGGGTGGATCTCAGTATCATGTAGCCAATCTGTCATATAACCAGCCCACAACAGGTACTTACACCATTACACCATACAGGATGGTAAAGATTGATATTTAAATAATTGAGGAAAGTCTATTTGAATAGCTAGTTAGTTATGGAAAAGTTTAAGAAATTGTGGCCAGACCACAAGATTGGATCTATTGTTAGACTAAAATAATTTAGCCAAGTTACAAACACAAGACCAGATATGTGGCAACTTTCATGAGTAGCAGAGGGAAAGCCAGAGTGTGCATCGTAGAAAGATGGTCTTGTAATTGTTAATAATTATCATCTACCTAGTCCCTTATAGTAGGTCACTTGTGCTCTAAAACAAATGTAAACATCAGATCTTTGCATTTAAAAAAACAAACAAAAAGACTTTTGATGATCGGGGGAATGTAGATCAAAATACTTTTTAGCCCCACGCCTGTTGTATATCTGGCAGCTACACGTTCAACTGTTTTTAGCTGGCTATCTGAAGAGGGCCTGAGGTTCAGGCTTGATATATATCAGATTGATATCCCCTCTTTGTTTCAAGAAGTGGATTCCAGAGTAATTTGCAGGTACAACTGTTTGTACAATTGAGCTTGCATTCTTACTGAAGAAGGGGTCTGTGGTGCACCCTATCAGGTCTATTCAAAATAGAATAAAATATGAGAAAATGTGTGAAATATGGGCATCTGCTTTTTTAAATCAAGTGTAACAGCAGAAATAACACTGCTCCATGCAGCATTACAGGCTTGCAATTTTTCACACCTCAGGAAGCTGTATTGATTAGAATTGATATCCGCGCTAATCACATAAGAAAAGTTCCCTATTTGCTTGCTGAACAAACCATTTGCAAGGGCAAATAGATCAGTTATTCTTCATTAGGGTACCCAGCAACAATAACTGAAGCATAAAAGGGAGCAATTACACATATTTCCATATATTCTCCCAATATACATGAATAATAATAAATTACAATCTTTCATATGGTTTTCATGCACAGATACAAGCTTTTTTATGGTTTTTAAGCCAGCATAACCAGCCTTTATATGATATGCATGAATAGCATTGAGTTTCCTATTGGTATGATAATTTTTTAAAGTTGCTGCAAATCTGATAATTGTATAAATAACAGATGTTTGATTCCTTATTGATTTTGCATTATACAATATATTTCTGATACAATAATCCAGGGTATGTTTATATTTTTTTATTTGCATAGGAGTTGCTTAACTTACTCTTTGACTGTCTATATCTACAATTTTTTTCAGAAAAAAAGGGTATGAGCATATTCTTTCTTTGTGTGAAAATGATCTATGTTATATGAACAAAAAGGTCTTAACTAATGTCAACTATTACCTCAAACATTTCGATTTTGTCACACAAGGAAATACCAAAAATGTTGTCTGCCGTCAGTCCTCAATGATAACCGTTTGAAAATGTTTGAATACATGTAAATAAATAAACACGGTAGCATACACAGATATACAGATAAATACTCAAATAGACACAGTCAAATTCAGTAACATCTGTGTGATTCCTAAAACCTTGCTTACCTAGTAACAGGATGTAATTGCGTAAGTTTGGCCCCACATAAAGTAATTGGCCTTGTGTATTTGCAGCGTTATGCCTTCTCGCAGTATATTGCACGCTTTACTCTGGTGGCACCGGGATGACTTAAAATAATTTAATGGTTCTAGCAACTTTAAAAATTGGATAAAAAAACAAAACCAACCTTTGTAATTGTCTATATTTTAATCTGCATTGATCCTTACAGATCTGAATGATCTACCAGTAGCAGCTCACAGGCAAACAGGCTTTATTACATCTAGTGCACACTGACACAAACTAACACAAACAAATACAAAAACTCTAAGAGGCACATTTACAGATGTACACAATGTAGGCGTGAGTGAACGCATTTGTGTAACATAACTAACAAACATATGAAACACTGTGTCTGGAACTGGAGTAAGGGTGGGTTCTGCTAGTTAGTTTAAGGTGGATCTGTGAAATTAGGATCTGGGCAGTCAGGTGTGAATTTGATGCAAGTGCACAATTTGGCCAATCTGGAGTTGGGTTTGGGCAGATTTAGGATTTTCACAGAGAAACCGAAACTAAAGAAGAGTGAAGAACAATTAGTTTTTGTCTCACAAATTGTGAGACAACTGGAGGTAGGACAGAAAAGTACTTAACACTCTGACATACACTTACATATATGGAAACAGACTCATTCAGGAGCACAAACTAATAAAAACACATTAAACACAGGACATTCAATAGGGCACTTATGGAGATACATGTGTACTCTATTACACAGCAAGAAATAAACAAAAACAGTGATTATGCACATATACATAGGAATTCATATGGACACATATGGGTGCATACATGGACTCTCTACTGTTAATGGACCTATGCACACATACTAACTGTCAGGATATCAGAGTATTATTAAATAATATATGTATGTAACTTTATCTACACATAGATTTGTGATAAGACCAAGAACTATTTTTTTATTTGTTTTATGAAACTGCCTATAAGACATTAGATGCCTGACTGACCACAATTCAATCCTCCCCACTCAATATGCAAAATTACAATGCATCCAGGTGAGGACAAAGGGAAGACATTTGGTCTAGTTAAGCAGTAACTTCAAAGAAAGACAAATTACTTCAAAGTAATATTAGCATTTTGGAACCCTCAGATGTGTATGCCCAGGATGAGTGATAAACTTATCAGACCCTGTAAATAAACAGACATGGCCTAAGTGTATGCAAGATATTAAGTGCCCCCTGTTGTGTAGAATCTACTAATTCTAGACATTACGTCAAGATCAAAATATGAGCTAACAGACACGTGATAATTTAACACAATGGCTCACTAAACTCTTTTGAAGCCTAATTATATGCAAAAGTTAAATATCTCCTGCTGACTGAATACACAGAATATCCCACTTTCCAGACGTGTTGAGAACTTAGATTTTAAATAGCAGAATGTATACTTAAAAAGTCAGATAAATGATTTGTCTATAATTTTCAAGTCTATTTAAAATACTCAAATGGCATATGTGTATGAACCTGGGAGAGGTATCTAATGCATAAGATACCCTTAAATCTAAAATGAATATATTAGTAAATTTAAAATGTGCTCCAAAGATCTCAGAATAAAAAACCTGTTTCTTTTATTGCAGGCATCGGATTAAACAGAGAATTCCCAATGTGAAGAGCTATACATACAATACGTTTCTAAATGTATAGGAATTACTTTGTGAGATGACTATAATACTCATAAGTAGTATCTATAGATACATATTAAATTATATCAAATGGGGTATATATGTTGACCAGATGAGTTTATTAATATCAAGAAATTATAGTATATTAAATAAACATTTTAAAGACCTGTATTTACTGTATAGCAGTGTTAAAAATGAAACTGTTTGACTTGTCTGCTGCCCCCGATGGTCTAAATTCAGAATTACAACCAAAAGACATTTGGCTGTTAAAATGACATTCCCCAGTAGCCAATCCGAGACAAGCTTCTGAAGGGCCTATCATATTGTTTCACCAATGATTAAGATAATATAAGCTGAATGCAAGAGGAGGAGGGTGGCTGACTTTTACTGAACTCTGGACTGATAACCTATCATTGGGAGGCAGTCACTTTTAAGCAAATTGGGCTACTTTTTCTCATCCACATTGCAAATACCCTTATTTTCATATGAGGTGAAACAATGAATATTGAAATATTAAATTGGCTCATGTTGGTAATGTATGAACTCTATAATTTGATATTTTAAAGCAAATACATTCATTATTGCTAAAATCAAACTGCAGTTAGCAGATTTAAAAGGGCACTTAATATTTTTTTGTATTTCATAGTCCTGTGTAATCTTAACTAGTCATTATTGCTAAATAATGTATTTATTAGAGAGGGTTTTATACTCCATATTTATAAGTCAGTTATTATAGTGAACTCTTTCAGAACTGTACATAAACTGGTTATTGTGATTATATTCCTGGTAGTTATTAATTATGCATAGTAAGTAGGTAATCCATATTGAGCATTGAACTAGAGTTATTGGTTAATAACAGAAGATTCTGGTATTTCATTGTGATATTTAAATGCAACTCTGATTTGGAAGATTATTGTGAATAAGGTAACTTTTATGATCTTTGCATAGCATATTATAATAGTTTAAACTTGTATAGTTTTGATTAATATCTGGTTCTCTATGAATATAATTCAATGTGCCTATAAATTTTTACTAATATAAAGAACTTAGGAATTTACATTAATTTTATTGTTTTGTATATGCATTTTTATTGGGGGTTTATTTTAAAGGATAATTATTAAATATATTGTACTATAACCCAGCCATATACTGACATAACTATATACTGTACATTACATTTTAGCAGGTCAATGTAGTTGTATTTATTATTGACCTTATAGTGTGCATAATCATGTCAAAGCCTCTTTATGTGATTCAAAACAAAGGAGAAATAGAATTCAGTTCTTTTTTTATGTAGGAGTAAGACTAATATTATGAGTAATTATCTCATTGGATACAAGCATTATGCTTGTTTACAGTGGCAAAGCAAGAATTAACTATATTTTTTTTCCCTGGAGGGACACATTCATTTATTGATACTGTATGCATAAATATATGTTTATAGTACACAGTAAACTAAATGTCATTTAATAAATTAAGTCAGTGAAGCTGAAAGAAAGTTCTTAGGGCATAACTTAGGACAATGATGACTATGTATTTGTATTAAGAGGAGAAATAAACATTTATCTTTTTAAAACATTGTATTACAAAACCAGTTTGCAGCTCAATGATGTATTTATCTAACTGAGTTTCAGAAACAAGCAGAATTAATGTTTAGAATATTTACTGCTTGCATCACATTTTGTTTTGGAAGATACTTAATATTTTGATCAATTAAAATATTTACACTCTTAGGGGTCAATTTATTAAGGCGTGGACGGACATGATACGATGCATCGTATCATGTCCGCCGCACATCGATAAATGGCGACAGCATACGCTGTCCGCATTTATCATTGCACCAGCAGTTATTGTCAACTACTGGTGCAATATCGCCCCCTGCAGATTCGTGGCCAATCTGCCGCTAGCAGGAAGTGTCAATCAACCCGATCATATCCGATCGGGCTGATTGCTATCCGCCACCTCAGAGGTGATGGACGAGTTAAGGAGCAGCGGTCTTAGGACCGCTGCTTCTTAACTTCCGCTTCAGGCGGACCTGAAGCGGAGTGGGTCAGAAGCATCATCCGCTGCTTCATAAATTGACCCCTTGTTGTATACTTGAAAACATTTTGTCATATAAAGGAAGATTCTGAGACTACCCACCAAAAATATGGATATATATAGTACTAAACACATAATTGCCAGGGACCAAAAAATTTTTTTTCACACCTAAGGACAATCACAAATACATTATAAAAAGACAATGAAATACATCTTAATTTCAATTTAAAAAGAATAGCAGATTTTTTCTGACAAAGTTTCTGTTAATTTCTTTGTTATGTGACAACTATCAGCCAATCACAGACCATATACAGTATGTATTTACTGTGAACTCTTGATCATGCTCAGTAGTAGCTGCTGACTCACAAAGCATGCACATAGATTTAGTGTGCGCAATATGATAATGGAAGTAAAGTTGTTGTTTTTTAATTGGATGTCTGTCTGAATCATGAAATTTTAATTTTGACTTTGCTGTCACTTTAAGTCCATAGGAAATAAGCAATGTGAGTCAATTTAAACTGCAGTGTATAACATAAAGAAAATACTGCAAATTAACATTTTTTAACATATAATCATATGTCCTCACTTAAACAGCAGCTTAGCTAATGTCCCCACTGAACCACATAACTCAACTGCTTCATCAGACCTCCCAACTGTCCTTATTTGAGAAGAATAGTCCCTAATTCCTATTTCTGTCCTACTGTCCCCTCTGAGACAGGCATATGTCCCTATCTGCAAAATTTCCCCTCCCACGTCCATGACATGCCCACAAACCAACCACACACACCCACTGACCAGTCAAACATGCCCATTATCCCACCCAATATCCACAGGTTACCCCACTCCCTCCTGACACAGTCCAGCACACAAAACAAAAATACCTAGACACAAATTTTGGGAAGTTTGGTGAGGTACTTTATTCGATGCACAGGCCAAACCTTCAGCGTTTATTTCTGGGTAGTGTCCATAGAAGCTTAACTGACATAACTTTAAAATGTATATTAATACTTCAAAATGAATATATAACCAAATAGGTAAAAAAACAAAAACCCTTGATTTAACACCTTAACAACCAGGTCTTAACAACCAGGTATATTTTGCCAAGGAAGACCAACATTTTAGTTTGTCATACATACTGTGTTGTGTTATACCGCCTCTGATTGGTTCAGATGGCATGGGGATGGATGACTCCCTGCAAATAAATTATAAAAAAAGTTTGTAAGAAACAATGCAGCTGCGTTTTGTGAAGTGCACAGATCTTGAGATTGTCTCACTGTGTTTATACATCAACATGGTAACATGGTACTGTATTGATGTATATATATATATATATATAATGAAGACAATCTAAAGAGTTTACAAACACTATACACCTTGTATTTACAAGACATTTATATTGTCTTGCTATATAATAACATATCAGTCTGTAAACATTTTAAAACAAATGAACATTTTGTTTGCTGCAACTGTTCAATCCGGGCTTGTTTTCAGATAAGATAAGGCTAGAACCAGTCACAAACCATTTAAAAACTTACTTAGAAGCTCTCAGTTTCAGACTGTTGATGAGGTTAGGCTGGGACACCCAGTGAAAAATGCTGAGAAAGCAGGAAGAGCAGACCACCCCCATTACACAAACAGGAGCAAGCAGGAATCTGTAGACTTGAGTCTACATCTGATACGTTGGGGCTTGTTTAGGAGTTTGAAAATCAGCACAATGTTATTACAAAATAAGCAACACTATACATTGTTACAAAAACACCCCTAGATGGGCTTTATAAATGGATCATCTATAAAACATTTATGCAAAGAAAAATCTAGTGTACAGTGTCCCTTTAACAGCATTGCTTGAAAAATGTTATAATAACTTCCAACTTGTAATATTAGCTCAACTTGAAATATCAGCAAAATGAATAAAGCTTGCGAAAAGACGATTTTGCTTGCACAAAACCATTTGCACCTCACTAGTAATCTAGCCAAATGTCTTTTTTGGCCTTAACGCAAAACGACTTATGTAAACTTCGTAAAGTCTTTTTTTCTATGGGACTTCCATAGCGCCGGTATTACGAGTCTGTCCTGGGATGCCAAAAAGTGAGCGGTACACCCTACCCTGTCAAGAGTCCTAACGCATTTAAAAGTCAGTAGTTAAGAGTTTTATGGTATAACGCCGTAACATAAAACTCATAACTAAAGTGCTAAAAAGTACACTAACACCCATAAACTACCTATTAACCCCTAAACCGAGGCCCTCCCGCATTGCAAACACTATAATAAAATTATTAACCCCTAATCTGCCGCTCCGGACATTGCCTCAACTATAATAAACATATTAACCCCTAAACCGCTGCACTCCCGCCTTGCAAACATTAGTTAAATATTATTAACCCCTAATCTGCCATCCCTAACATCGCCACCACCTACCTACATTTATTAACCCCTAATCTGTCGCCCCCAATGTCACCACCACTACACTAAATGTATTAACCCCTAAACCTAAGTCTAACCCTAACCCTAACACACCCAAACTTAAATATAATTTAAATAAATCTAAATCAAAATTAATATTATTACCTAAATAATTCCTATTTAAAACTAAATGCTTACCTATAAAAATAAAATTATTATAAAATAAACCCTAAGCTAATAGTTACATTGTAGCTATCTTAGGGTTTATTTTTATTTTACAGGCAAGTTTGTATTTTAACTAGGTACAATAGTTATTAAATAGTTATTAACTACTTAATAACTACCTAGCTAAAATAAATACAAAAGTACCTGTAAAATAAAACTGAACCTAAGTTACAATAACACCTAACCTAACCCTACAATTAAATAAATTAACTAAATTAAAAACAATTAAATAAATTAAATGAGATAAAGTACAACCCCCCCCCCACTAAATTACAGAAAATAATAAACAAATTACAAGATATTTAAACTAATTACACCTAATCTAATAGCCCTATCAAAATAAAAAAAGCCCCCAAAATAAAAAAAAACCCTAGCCTAACACTAACCCCCTGAAGATCCAATTACAGTTCTGAAGACCGGACATCCATCCTAAAGGAAGCGGCAGAAGTCTTCATCTAAGCCGGGCCAAAGTCCTCAACGATGCTGGGAGAAGTCTTCATCCAAGCCGGGTGAAGTGGTCCTCCAGACGGGCAGAAGTCTTCATCCAGAGGGCATCTTCTATCTTCATCCATCCGACGCGGAGCGGGTCCATCTTCAAAACAGCCGACGTGGAGCATCCTCTTCATCTGGAGTCTTCTTACTGAATGAAGGTACCTTTAAGTGACGTCATCCAAGATGGCGTCCCTTAGATTACGATTGGCTGATAGAATTCTATCAGCCAATCGGAATTAAGGTAGAAAAAATCCTATTGGCTGATGCAATCAGCCAATAGGATTGAAGTTCAATCCTATTGGCTGATCCAATCAGCCAATAGGATTGAGCTTGCATTCTATTGGCTGCTTGGAACATCCAATAGAATGCAAGCTCAATCCTATTGGCTGATTGGACCACTTCGCCCGGCTTGGATGAAGACTTCTCCCGGCTTCGTTGAGGACTTCGGCCCGGCTTGGATGAAGACTTCTGCCGCTTCCTTGAGGATGGATGTCCGGTCTTCAGAACTGTAAGTCGATCTTCAGGGGGTTAGTGTTAGGTTTTTTTAAGGGTGTATTGGGTGGGTTTTATTTTTAGGTTAGGGTTTGGGCCTGCAATAGAGCTAACTGCCCTTTTAAGGGCAATGTCCATCCAAATGCTCTTTTAAGGGCAATGGGGAGCTTAGGTTTTTATAGATAGTATTTTATTTGGGGGGTTGTTTGTGTGGGTGGTGGGTTTTACTGTTGGGGGGTTGTTTGTATTTTTTTTACAGGTAAAAGAGCCGATTTCTTTGGGGCAAAAGGCCCTTTTAAGGGCTATTGATAGTTTAGTTTAGGCTAGGGTTTTTTTTATTTTGGGGGGGCTTTTTTATTTTCATAGGGCTATTAGATTAGATGTAATTAGTTTAAATATCTTGTAATTTGTTTACTATTTTCTGTAATTTAGTGGTGTTTTTTTGTACTTTAGCTAATTTAATTTAATTTATTTAATTGTTTTTAATTTAGTTAGTTTATTTAATTGTAAGGTTAGGTTAGGTGTTATTGTAACTTAGGTTCGGTTTAATTTTACAGGTACTTTTGTATTTATTTTAGTTAGGTAGTTATTAAATAGTTAATAACTATTTAATAACTATTGTACCTAGTTAAAATAAATACAAACTTGCCTGTAAAATAAAAATAAACCCTAAGATAGCTACAATGTAACTATTAGTTATATTGTAGCTAGCTTAGGGTTTATTTTATAGGTAAGTATTTAGTTTTAAATAGGAATTATTTAGGTAATAATATTAATTTTGATTTAGATTTATTTAAATTATATTTAAGTTAGGGGGTGTTAGGGTTAGGGTTAGACTTAGGTTTAGCGGTTAATACATTTAGTATAGTGGCGGCGACGTTGGGGGCGTCAGATTAGGGGTTAATAAATATAGATAGGTGGCAGCGATGTTAAGGACGGCAGATTAGGGGTTAATAATATTTAACTAATGTTTGCGAGGCGGGAGTGCGGCAGTTTAGGGGTTAATATGTTTATTATAGTGGCGGCGACGTTAGGGGCGACAGATTAGGGGTTAATAAGTGTAGTTAGGTTGCGGCGACATTGGGGGAGGCAGATTAGGGGTTAATAAATATAATGTAGGTGTTGGCAATGTTGGGGGCAGCAGATTAGGGGTTCATAAGTATAATGTAGGTGGCAGCGGTGTCCAGAGTGGCAGATTAGGGGTTAATAAGTGTAAGATTAGGGGTGTTTAGACTCGGGTTCATGTTAGGGTGTTAGGTTTAAACATAAAATGTTTTTCCCCATAGGAATCAATGGGGCTGCGTTACTGAGTTTTACGCTGCTTTTTTGCAGGTGTTAGACTTTTTTTCAGCCAGCTCTCCACGTTGGGGAAATCGTGCATGAGCACGTGTGACCAGCTCATCGCTGACTTAAGCAGCGCTGGCATTGAAGTGCGGTAAGGAGCTAAATTTTGCTCAACGCTCAATTCTTGCATTTTAACGCTGGGTTTAGAAAAACCTGTAATACCAGCGTTGCAGGTAAGTGAGCGGTGAGACAAAACTGCTTGTTAGCACCGCACAGCTCATAATGAAAAACTAATCTAGCCGTAAGTGTTCTAATATAGAAAGATGGATGTATGTGATAATCATATTGACAACATGAAGAAAAAAACAGTTTTTTTACCATATAAAGGATGCTGTTTGAACTTCAACAACTCGATCCACCAAATAACATATTCGGTATGTTAGTTGTTGAAGTTTCAAACATGCATCGTTCCCTGCAATTAAGATAAGGACGGGAGAGATTTTTTTTTTAGAAAGCTTCTGTGTAGAAAGTCTGGATAGACTATCACATCGATTGATATTTACAATGCGCATGTGTTGTTGGATTCGATGTCCTGGAAATTGCGGGATGAGTAACACAGAATGCACATGCGTTATTTGGTCACTGATTTTTGCGCATGCGATTGACTACATAATTATATACAAAAGAGGAGCAAACGATTGGTTATTTTTCGCATACATGTAGGGGCTAAAAAAGAGGGCTGGATTACATGACGTTCTACACTAAAACTAAAAAACGGATTTAAAAGTTTATGAGGCTTCGTTTTGTCAAAATTTTAGGTTTGTATGTTTGATGTCATGCAAGTAATTTAAAAAATGTGTGTTTAGATTAAAAAAAAAAAAAAGTTTGTAATCCTTTACACTAGAATATTGTTTAAACAGTACCTCCTCGTCCCTAGCTCACTCCTTCCTATGCATTGCACCCATTCAATAAACAATAAAGAGGTAAGGACTCTTTCATTTATGGGTAAAGTTTGGTAAATGGTTTTGCACATTTGTAAGAGGGACATTAAACCCACATTTCTTCTTTCATGATTAAGATAGAGAATACAATTTTAAACAAGTATGCAATTTACTTCTAATATCAAATTTGCTTTGAATCATGTTATTCTTTGTTGAAGAGATATCTAGATAGGGAGCGTGCACATGTTTGTAGCATTACATGACAGGAAATAGCCATCTAGTTCTCTTGCTAATGTATAACATTGTTGCAAAACTGCTACCATATAGTACTGCAGACACGTGTACACTCCTAAACTTACCTTCCTGCTTTTCAACAAAGGATACAAAGAAAACAAAAACAATTGATAATAGAAGTACATTGGAAAGTTGTTTAAAATTGGATGTTTTATCTGAATTATGAAAGAAAAAAATGGGTTTTATGTCCTTTTAAAAATACACAAGAATAACTTTAATAAGAAGCTACTGCAAACAGACTAATTTTAGAACTGCTTGTATCTTTTTCCCTGTATTGAACGTTTAATGACCAAGGTTAATCAATGCACAACTAATGAGTCACCACATGTCTCAGAATCATTCTACTTACTTTAGGAAAAATCTATTGCAGTTAAATTAAACCTGAGTTCTGAAATCTGCTGCCTGCAAGTAGGGATTAAAGACTGGGCCACAATGAGCTTAACCCCTTAACGACCAATTATGTATTGGATACGTCCTGCAAAAAAATGCAGTTAACGACCGACGACGTACCCCATATGTCGTTGGTCTTTGAAAGCGGTAGAAGCGATCCTGATCACTTCCAGCCGCTTTCATGTTATTGCAGTGATGCCTCAATATCGAGGCATCCTGCAATAACACTTCTTAGTAGTGATGTCGCGAACCTAAAATTTTGCGTTCGCGAACAGCAGACGCGAACTTCCACAACTGTTCATGAACGGGCGAACAGAGCGAACCGCCATAGACTTCAATAGGCAGGCGAATTTTAAAACCCTCAGGGACTCTTTCTGGCCACAATAGTGATGGAAAAGTTGTTTCAAGGGTACTAACACCTGGACTGTGGCATGCCGGAGGGGGATCCATGGCAAAACTCCCATGGAAAATTACATAGTTGATGCAGAGTCTGGTTTTAAGCCATAAAGGGCATAAATCACCTAGCATTCCTAAATTGTTTGGAATAACGTGCTTTAAAACATCAGGTATGATGTTGTATCGATCAGGTAGTGTAAGGGTTACGCCCGCTTCACAGTGACAGACCAAACTCACAGTTAAAAGGGACAGTCTACACCAGAATTTTTATTGTTTTAAAAGATAGATAATCCCTTTATTACCCATTTCCCAGTTTTAAACGCACACGTGTGAAGGAAACTGACTGCTATTATTTAACACAGTCAAAAAAGTGTTTTTTTTTTTTTTTAAATCTACACTACTGTTACACCAGATATGAGTTGCACTGGGGTGACACTGTGCCCTGGCAGGCAGGCACTTAAACGCACACGTGTGAAGGAAACTGACTGCTATTATTTAACACAGTGAAAAAAGTGTTTTTTTTTTTAAATCTACACTACTGTTACACCAGATATGAGTTGCACTGGGGTGACACTGTGCCCTGGCAGGCAGGCACTTAAACGCACATGTGTGAAGGAAACTGACTGCTATTATTTAACACAGTCAAAAAAGTTTTTTTTTTTTTTTAAATCTACACTACTGTTACACCAGATATGAGTGGTGGCAGTGGGCAAGTGGGCACAGTATACGCTGTGAGCCTGACACACACGCTGGTCGGCAGGCAACTGCAATTAGATTACACAGGGAAAAAAAAAAAAGCAGCCCTAAAAAGGGCTTTTTGGGGTGCTGTCCTTACATCAGAGATCAGATGAGTCCTTCAGGACTGTAGTGGACACGGAATACACTTGCCTAGCTATAGATTTCCCTACTAAATCAGCAGCAGCTACACTGTCCCTCCTCTCACTAACAATGCAGCTTCCGAATGAATCTAAAATGGATGCTGTCCAGGAGGTAGGAGGGTCTGGGAGGGAGGGTCTGCTGCTGATTGGCTGGAATGTGCCTGCTGACTGGGAGGTACAGGGTCAAAGTATTACTCAATGATGACGAATAGGGGGCGGATCGAACATCGCATATGTTTGCCTGCCGCGGCGAACGCGAACATGCTATGTTCGCCGGGAACTATTCGCCGGCGAACAATTCGCGACATCACTACTTCTTAGCCATCCGATGCAGAGAGAGGCACTTTTACAACCATTTATGCCATAATTGCACAAGCTGTTTGTAAATAATTTCAGTGAGAAACCTAACTTAAAAAAATTGTGAAAAAGTGAACGATTTTTTTTATTTGATCGCATTTGGCAGTGAAATGGTGGCATGAAATATACCAAAATGGGCCTAGATCAATACTTTGGGATTTCTTCTAAAAAATATATATATATGTCAAGGAATATTCTGGGATTTCGGAAAGATATCAGTGTTCCAATGTAACTAGCGCTAATTTTAAAAAAAAGTGGTTTGGAAATAGCAAAGTGCTACTTGTATTTATTGCCCTATAACTTGCAAAAAAGCAAAGAACATGTAAACATTGGGTATTTATAAACTCAGGACAAAATTTAGAAACTATTTAGCATGGTTGTTTTTTGGTGGTTGTAGATGTGGAGCAGATTTTGGCGGTCAAAGTTAGAAAAAGTGTGTTTTTTTTTCCATTTTTTCCTCATATTTTATATATTGTTTTATAGTAAATTATAAGATATGATGAAAATATGGTATCTTTAGAAAGTCCATTTAATGGCGAGAAAAATGGTATATAATATGTGTGGGTACAGTAAATGAGTAAGAGGAAAATTACAGCTAAACACAAACACAGCAGAAATGTAAAAATAGCCTTGGTCCCAAACATGTAGAGTAGCGGTTCCCACCCGCTCCCTCCCCGTGCACACGCCCGCCCGCCTCCTCCCATGCATGCGTGTGCACCGGTGCGCGCCCCCGGCGATCCTGCCCCCGATCCCACCCCCCTCTCTCACTTAGACCTCATCGATGGCCGCCCACCCGCCTCCCACTTCAGCTCCCACCCACCAACGAATGCGGCCATTGATGTCCGGTGCAGAGAGGGCCACAGAGTGGCTCTCTCTGCACCGGAGGGGTAAAATTTGTTATTGCAGGATGCCTCGATCAGGATCGCTTCCAGCTGCTTTTCAAACCGAGGACATGCAGGGTACGTCCTTGGTCGTTAAGGGACTTTTTTTAGAGGACATACCCTGCACGTCCTCGGTCGTTAAGGAGTTAAAGTCAAAGGCCTCTATTTATCAAGCTGTCAACCACAAATACGCTGGAATTCCGCAGCATATTTGTGGCGAGCCTGATTCGCCTTAGTTATCAAACCCTACAGACCGGCAAAAGTAGAATTTTATGACGTAACATACTATCTGCCGGACTCAGTCCGACACAGATCGATGCTTATGTCACTACAGATGTTCCGAACGCAAGTTCGGCACAATCTGACTACTTTTGGAAGTTATCAAATTCCTACCAGGTACGCTTGGCACATTTCTGGCCCAGCGTACCTGGTTTTCAATCTGCCGCCCTAGAGGCGGCGGATGCCATAGGAATCAATGGGAGTCTGAAAGCAGCGAAAGCTTATGTTCGCTGCTGCCCGATATCCCATTGATTCCTATGGGAATGTGTACACCTAACACCCTAACATGTACCCCGAGTCTAAACACCCCTAATCTGCCCCCCCTAAATCGCCGCCACCTACATTATACTTATTAACCCCTAAACCGCCGCCCCCGGACCCCGCCGCAACTAAATAAAGTATTTAACCCCTAAACTGCCGCTCCCGGACCCCGCCACAACTAAATAAAGTATTTAAACCCTAAACCGCCGCTCCTGGAGCTCACCGCCACCTACATTATACTAGGATTTTTCCTTCCTTAATTCCGATTGGCTGATAGATATCTATCTGCCAATTGGAATTCAAGGGACGCCATCTTGGATGACGTCACTTAAACGGAATTCAAGTGGAGGACCACTTCTGCCGGCTTCGTGGAGGACTTCGGCCCGGCTTGGTTAAGATGTCTCAAGGTAGGGTGATCTTCAAGTGGTTAGTGTTAGGTTTTTTTAAGGGGGGATTGGGTGGGTTTTAGAGTAGGGTTGGGTGTGTGGGTGGTGGGTTTTAATGTTGAGGGGTATTGTACTTTTTTTTTCAGGTAAAAGAGCTGATTTCTTTGGGGCAATGCCCCGCAAAAAGCCCTTTTAAGGGCTATTCGTAAGTAAAGCCCTTTTAAGGGCTATTCCTAATTTAGTATAGGGAAGGGCTTTTTATTATTTTTGGGGGCTTTTTTATTTTATTAGAGGGATTAGATTAGGTGTAATTAGTTTAAAAATTTTAATTATTTTATTATTTTCTGTAATTTAGTGGGGGGTTTTTGTACTTTAGATAATTTTATTTAATTGTAGTTAATTGTAGTTAATGTAGGTAATTAATTTAATTGTAGTGTAGTGTTAGGTGTAATTGTAACTTAGGTTAGGGTTTATTTTACAGGTAAATTTGTATTTAATTTAGCTAGGTAGTTATTAAATAGTTAATCACTATTTAATAACTATTCTACCTAGTTAAAATAAATACAAACTTGCCTGTAAAATAAAAATAAATCCTAAGATAGCTACAATGTAACTATTAGTTATATTGTAGCTAGCTTATGGTTTATTTTATAGGTAAGTATTTAGTTTTAAATAGGAATAATTTATTTAAATTATATTTAAGTTAGGGGGTGTTAGGGTTAGTGTTAGACTTAGGTTTAGGAGTTAATACATTTAATATAGTGGCGGCGGTGTAGGGGGGCAGATTAGGGGTTAATAAATATAATGTAGGTGGCGGCAGTGTAGGGGGGCAGATTAGGGGTTAATAAATATAATGTAGGTGGTGGTGGGCTCCGGGAGTGGCGGTTTAGGGGTTAAACACTTTATTTAGTTGCGGCGGGGTCCGGGAGCGGCAGGAAAGGGGTTAATAACTTTATGTAGGTGGCGGCGGTATAGGGGGTGGAAGATTAGGGGTTAATATGTATAATGTAGGTGGCGGTGGGCTCCGGGAGCGGCGGTTTAGGGGTTAATACATTTATTAGAGTTGCGGTGGGCTCCGGGAGCGGCAGTTTAGGGGTTAATAACTTTATTTACTTGCGGAGGGGACCGGGAGTGGCGATTTAGGGGTTAATACATTTATTAGAGTTGCGGTGGGCTCCAGGAGCGGATCTTTAGGGGTTAATACATTTATTAAAGTTGCGGTGGGCTCCGGGAGCGGCGGTTTAGGGGTTAATAACTTTATTTAGTTGCGGCGGTGTCTGGGAGCGGCGTTATAGGGGGTAAACAGTATAGTGTGGGTGCTTAGTGACAGGGTACCAAGAAAGCTGTAAAAAAGCTGAAGAGCAGCGAGATCGATGACTGTTAGTTAACAACAGTCCGCTGATCATCGCGCCGTAACTGGTGCACGGCTTTTTGACAGCTTTTTTGATAATTTTGGAGACCGTATTCAGGTCAGCGGCAGCGATGTTAGGCAAATTTAGGTGAGCGTATTGGTGCCGTCGAATGCAGGTAAGTTGACGGCTTGATAAATAGAGGCCAAAGAGTCTGATAAAATTATAAAGACATTAATAAAAGGGCATAACCTGCCTATTGGCACTCTACCAATAACTGATAATAATAAAAATAACCTAGAGGGGAGAGAACACTTCAATAAAAGCAGACCCAGTATTGCATGAGAGAGCAAACTCTGATATAAGTTCCAAAATAAAGATTATTGTTTTATGTAGAAAATTAATTTAAAAAAAGCAAAAATCTGAAACAATTAAAGACCAAGTACTGCTTCTCATAGCAATCTATTGTGTTTCTTAAAGGGACATTTTAATGGAAAATGCCATATTCTAATTTGTTAGTGCATGTAGTTCATATTTACTGACCCTTGATAACTATGGCTTAGTTTCCATTGCTGATGTAAACTGGTGGAAATACATCTCCAATAAAGTCTATGGAGATGTTTTCTGTTACCACCAGTTAACACAGTTTACAACAACAATTAAAACTAGGCCTCAGTTTTTAAATGTTGCTGTGTCAGAGGTGAAAAACCCATGCTGACTCTCACAGGGGCTGCCCTCAAGGAATTCTATTAACCCCTTAAGGACCAGCGACGTACCCTGTATGTCACTGGCCTATTTTTGGGACTTGATTGTTTTATAGCGCGGTCTTGCCACCAGCGTGGAGACTGCTCTATTCCACAAAGCCTGCTGAAGGGAGGGCATTAATATAGTGTTCTTGCTAGATTTGTGCTATTATGTCCTGAAAAAACCCTTAACGACCAGTGACATACAGGGTACATTGTGGTCATTAAGGGGTTAAAAAAGGGTCTGTCCCTGCAAGTTGCAAGATGTCTCCCATAGAAAGTAATGGAGCTCGCTGGAAAGGAAAATGTCACAACAGGAGAAACATGAGCAGGGGGCGCACATTAAAAATGAAATTCTTCAACCAATACAAATCATATTACTCTGCTTGCAGCATATAATACCTTACGGTCGCCTCTATTTTCCTATGGAAGTGTTTTTCTATTAGAGTAATACATGTTTTGACACAATCTCACAAACTGTGAGATCTGCATGAGAGAAATGTTTACAAAATAAACCAGACCTGGAGGAGAAATTTTATTGACCTCCCCTGTTTGGCTTATTTACATGTAAAGTGTGGTTTTATTATGATTTCTACCGTCTACCTTAAATTGTTTATTTACTGCACAATTTCAATACAAATGTTAATTTGTTCATAAAATAAGATTTTTACAGAACAATTTCATTACAATTTTTTATGTGAATAAACAATACAATTTCTTGCTGCATTTCTTTTATTTCATTATTTAATTTATTCATTTTTTATATGGTTTTTAAATTATGATTTTTTGTGAGTCCTATTGTAATGTATGCATCGTCTTCATATATTTAAAAGTAGGCGCACTGTTCTCAAGGTAAAAACTGCCTTTACAGAATTAGGACAGGGCAGGGTTGGCTCCAAGGGGGCCATTGGGGGGCAATGCCCACCCAAATAGAATGCTGTGCCCCCTCAAAAAAATATTGATATGATCATACGCTTTAAAAATAATAAATAAAATAATGAATTGTTATGTAATGCTGCATGCTGGGGGCGGAGTTAGCTGCCGAGCTGTGAGAATGAGTTTAAGGGTTTTGGATCATGGTGATTAAGGGGAGAATTATTTTTAAGGAGCTATTGCACTGGGGGTCTTAAGTTTAATGGCTCTGTTTTAGTGCACTGCATAGGATTTAGACTTCATTCTTTTACCTAGTGATTTAGCACATATTCTCCAAATGTTAATATTGGGGGATAAGCCAGCCAGAAGCTACACTTTCCTGCAGAATATGTAGGTCTGCTCTTATTTTGACTCATACATGCTTTGTAAATGTGTGCCCCTTGTGAAAATAAAATGCCCCCCCCCCCCCATTTCATTTGTTCTGGAGCGAACCTGGGACAGGGGCTTCTTAGTAATGGTGATATCTCTTATTTAATCTGACAAGCTTTAAAGAATTGAGCCCCTAGCTAGAACCATTGTAGCTCCAGAGCAAACAGCCAGTGAGCCAATCAGGATTAGCAGTTTCTTGACCTGTCAATCATTGGCCGAGTCCTGCTCCAATGCATTATTACCTAGGGTCAACAATGCAAAACATATATGCTCTAATGAATTAGCATTTCTGCACTAGAATGTCCCATTAATAATATGTGTGGTGTGTTTAACACACAGCAATATATAAGCTCATTTAAACCTGGAATGCTATTGAAATGTGACTGTGATGTGTTGATAAAGAAACAGGAACTGTAAAACTTCTTGTTGAATTGGAAACATGTGCATAACTGAAAGAACTAACCCCTATATCTCACCAGTAAGGGTGCAATGGGGGACTTATCAAGTGTGTATGCTCATAAGTCACATGATAAAGGAAAAGGGTGCGGTTACATTTAAACTTAGTATTATATGCAGAGACAAAATTAGCATTTATGGGGCCCTGGGCAAGACAAATTGTCTCATTCCCCTCCCCTGTATGCCCTGCCCCCTGTATAGCCCACCCCTGGCCAACATTCAGTGTTACCCATATAAAGAATAACAGTATATATTACATCTTCTGATTAAAAAAAACTTCTTCATAAACCAAAAACAAGATATTTACTGTACCTTCTCATACCCTCACCCCTGAAAGTGCTGGGTCTCCCAAAGTGTGGGTTCTTGGGCGAGTGCCTCTCTCACCCTACCCAAACGGCAGGTCTGATTATATGAACCTGGGTGATTTTCAGGCGCCATCTTTCCTGGTACTATTCAGGTTTAAACCCCTCAGTGCATTATAAATTGATATGGAACATGATTATGCTAACATCTCTATAGTAAAGCTTTACACTTCGTGAATTCACATTCTATATCACATATTTAATTTATGCTGTCCATTGAATGTATTTGCTCTGCAGGACACATTTCCTTTGCACAACTACATGTATTTTAGCATATCAGCAACCAGCAGTGTCATGTATAAAGTATGTTATTTACTGTTGCTGTTAAATCTAAACTGAGACCCAAAACTACATACAGAGACACAAATCTAATAAATATAACGACTAAATAGCCAAGATTTATAATGTTTTAGAGAAGTGTTTTAATGGGGGGGGGGGGGGAATGGGGCAGCAGATCCTTAATTGCTTATTAGATGCAATTTAAAGGGCCATTATAGTGAGAGAAAAAACTACATGCACTAACCCATTAGAGAATGTCATTTTAAGGCCATCAACACTGCAGAAATACCCGTGATGCACTGCTGGTCCCAAGTGGAACTCACCACTGATCCAATCAGCAGCAATAGTTGCATGACTAGCACTGCTGATTGGATCAGCGGCAAGTTCCGCTTGGGTCCTGAGCAGCGGTTCTACTTTGGGTTTACCCTTTTGCAGGAGTTAAACACAAAGTACTGTAGACGATAGTCTTAAAATTACATTGTCTAACTGGTAAGAGCATGTCGTTTTTCAACTATAATGGCCCTTTAATGGCTGTAATATTAAGCCTCAAATTAAAAAAAAGAGCATCATGCCAAAGTGAATTTTTGTTGTCATGGAATTAAGTTAAAGAGACATGAATCACTTTTTACAATTATGTAATTTTGTGGGGAAAAAATGACTTTGCAAAATACATTTATTATATATTTTACTATAAAAAATGTTTTATCAGATTGTGCAAAGTCTTTTTATATGCACACAATGGTGCCGAATTATTAAGCACTGTATGGTACAAAATACATCTGTTTCCACGTGAGCATTCAGGCTCGCCGGAAACAGCAGTTAAGAAGCAGCAGTCTTAACCTCAAAATGGCGGACTGCAATCAACCAGATTCGATCGGGTTGATAGACACCCCCTGCTAGCGGCCAGAATTGTTTGTGCAATGCTAAATGCAGACAGAGTATGCTGTCGGCATTCAGCGATGTTTGTTGGACATGATCTGCTGAGCGGATCATGTCGGAGAGACATATGATAAATTGTCCCCAATGTCTGAGGTACCCTCTTCTACTGAGCAAATGCAAGAGTTTCCAATAGATACATATATACGTCTGTGATTTGATGATGGCTCTTGCATGGTATATTGGGCAGGGAAACAGAAGGAAATTTTAAATATACTCAAATGTTTTAGTCTAATCATTAATAAAGTGACAGTTTTAAAATGTTTTTAAACCATTTAGGGCTAGATTACAAGTGGCGTACTAAAGTTAGTGTTAAAAAGTAAAGTTCGTATTACAAGTTAAAAGTAAACGGGTGCGCTCCAGCGCAAACAATATTTGCGCTCATCAGATTAGCGCCAGTGAAGACCTTGAGTAAAGTAAAGTATAAGACCTTGAGTAAAGTATAAGGGTTATATAAACTCCTCTTCAGGGCTCTGCATTCACTTTTCCACAGTCAGCTGCCCAGGGTGCTTTTAACAGTAATTCAGGAAAGTGTAATGAAAAGCACTCACCGGGTCTATGCCAATACAAACAATTCTTTTTTTCACTCATGGTAGTGACGTTTCGGGGGAATTTAACCCCGTCCTCAGACCACATAAAGTAAAAAAGTACACATACCTGACTCCATATATACCCTCCACCAAATATCCACGCCGCTGTACCGGAAACTGCCCGGCGTCCTGACCGCACCACTGCGCAGGCTCAGTCCGCTGCCATGGTTACCGGATGCGGCGCAGCTAAAAAGTATTAAAATAACAGAGACATAATGAATAATGCACAATAAATGCTATACTTAGCTAGACATCAGTTGCTATCTAATCTACTAGCACAAACTGATCACAAATTGTATCGTCATTAACATGTGCATATTAAAGGGCCAGCTATTGCCCAAAACCAAAGGGTCATTAAAACCACAATTCGCTCACTAAAATAACATACACTGGCATAAGGCATTATGTAACGCTCAGATAAACAACCCATATTGTCTATAAAAACAGGACAACTGAAAATGGACAGTAATTAAAGGAAACAGTGCTAGTCCAGGTGCCAAGGTTGAATATCCACCTGGACTCACACTGAGGTGGGATGTGATCAATGATTGATCACATATCTCAAATCAGCGACGGTATGGCCAGTCAATGCAAAACGGCGAGCTACGGGTTGTTCAGACCCCTTTTTGTCTATAGCAGCTCTAATAGCGGCACAATGGTTGGCCATACGTGTCCAGAAATCGTCTACTGTTTTACCAACATAGAATAACCCGCACGGACAATGTAACAAATATACAATAAATGTCATCGTGCAGGTTACTCTATGTCGGATAGTATATTTATGGTTGGTACCTGGATGGGTAAAGAACTTTGTAGTTAGCAAACCATTACAAGTCGTGCACCCAGCACATCTATATCAGCCGGGTTTCACAGTCTGTAGCCAGGTAGTAGTCCGATAGCTGTGAACAGGGTCCACTTTTACAAGAATATCCCCGATTGATCATGATCTCCTAAATCCCACTTTAGGGTGCTGCGTCCCTCTTAACGGCAAGTTCTTGTCTGTTTCCATGATGTTCCAATTTTTCTTCACAAGTTGCGGTAAGCCACTCTTATCTGATGTATAAGCTGTTGTGAAGATCATTCTTCCATCATGGCCTTGTGATGTGGAGGTCCATAAAGCTGTTTCTTGGTCCATATTTTCAAAAGTTTCGAAAATGCTGATTGATGTGTTTTCCACTATACCCTCTTTGCATAAATCTGGACCTTATTTCTCCTAGCTGTTCCTGTGCTTGTCCCATCTAACTATTATTTAGTATGACCCTTTTAAACTGGGAAATGGGAAGAGCATAAAATGGGAAGAGCATTCTTTAGTGATGGTGGATGACACCTCCATGTCGCCTCCAAAAGGGAATTTCTGTCCGTTTCCTTTCTGAATAAAGTAGTATGTAATTGACCTTCCTCAATAGATATTCTTAAGTCCAAAAAGTCAACCATTCGGTGATGACAGGTCATCTTAAATTGGAGGGAAGGAATTGTTGCATTAAGATCTTGAAACCAGTTTCGCAGCTCCAATTCAATACCACTCCACAGCAGAAACAAATCGTCAATATACCTCCTAAAGTACTTGATATGATGATGTTTGAAGAGATCAGTGTCCCATTCTTCAAATTGAGCCATATATAAATTGGCCTACGATGGGGCCATATTTGACCACATCACCGTCTCCATCATTTGTAAGTAAAATGACTTTTCCAATTTGAAGTAGTTCCTGGTAAGACAAAGTTCGAGGGGTTCTACAATTAGCTCCACTGGAGGTCCCACAAAGGGATAATGACTGAGATGTTTCTGAATAGCAATGAGCCCCTGTACATGGGAAATCACTGTGTACAGGCTCACCACATCAAGTGTCACCAGTAATATGGGTTCTTCAAATTTCGGGAGCATTTTCATCTCCTTAATCAAGCTGATGGAATCCAGAAGGAATTAGGGCATATTATGTACTAATGGTTGCAGGATGCTGTCAAGAAATATGGCAATCGGTTAAAAAAGGGACCCAATAGAGGACACTATAGGTCTACCCGGTGGCCGGGTGGGATGCTTGTGAACCTTTGGTAAGGTGTAGAAGGCAGGGATGCGAGGATTTTGCACTTTCATAAAGCTGACCTCATTTTTGTCAAGCCATCCGTCTGGTTGAGGACCTGATCTATCTGTGACTTGAACAATTAGTGGGGTCATGAGACAGAAGTTAATAGGTATTTCCATCCTCCAGTTGTGAGAGTATTTCTTGTTGATAATAAGCATAATCAAGTATCACCAATGCACCTCCCTTATCAGCTTCCCTGAACACTAGGTCTTTTCTGTTGCTTAGTGTTTCCAAAGCCATCCTCTCTTCTCTCGACAAATTATTTCTGCACTGGCATTTGGCTAGTGCACACATCTCATTAGTCTGTTCTAATAGCAACCTAATATAGGTTTTTATGCTAGGATTCAAACTCATAGGATCATATCGACTCTTTTGTTTCAACTATGTGGCTTGAATCCCTACCAAAGTGCTCCTTAAGTCTAAGATTCCGTTCAAATTTTTGCACATCAATAAACATATCAAATGGATTAAAAAATATAGTAGGAATAAATGAAAGTCCCTTGTTTAAGATACTAGACTCCAGAGAAGACAACTGGTAAGAGCTCAGGTTAATCACAATATCAGGGGTTACATTCTGCATCTTGCTCTCGGTGGTCTTCCACATACCACCCCCTCTCCTGATATGTGTCCTGTGCCGCCCAGGTTTTTTGATCTTGTTACCACTGCATTTGTTTCTGCTGTGGAGTGGAACTGAATTGGAGTTGCGAAACTGGTTTCAAGATCTTAATGCAACAATTCCTTCCCTCCAATTTAAGATGACCTGTCATCTCCGAATGGTGACTTTCTGGACTTAAGAATATCTATTGAGGAAGGTCAATTACATACTACTTTATTCAGAAAGGAAACGGACAGGAATTCCCTTTTGAAAGCGACAAGTTGTCATCCACCATCACTAAATAATCCTTTTCCTATTTCCCAATTTAAAAGGGTCATACTAAATAATAGTAAGATGGGACAAGCACAGTAACAGCTAGGAGAAATGAGGTCCAGATTTCTACAAAGAAGGTATCGTGGAAAACACATCAATCAGCATTTTCAAACTTTTGAAAATATGGACCAAGAAACAGCTTTACGGACCTCCATATCACAAGGCCATGATGGAAGAATGATCTTCACAACAGCTTATACATCAGATAAGAGTAGCTTACCGCAAATTGTGAAGAAAAATTGACACATCATGGAAACAGAAAATAACTTTTAGAGGGACGAATTGATCACATCCCACATCCTGTGAGAGGGGGGAATACGGGTAGAATGCTGCTTCAGTGCGAGTCCAGGTGGATATTCAACCTTGGCACCTTGGTGCCTGGTTATTTGAATACACACCTGGACTGGCACTGTTTCCTTTAATTACTGTCCATTTTCAGTAGTCCTGTTCTTATAGACAATATGGGTTGTTTATGTGAGTGTTAAATAATTCCTTATGCCAGTGTATATTATTTTAGAGAGTGAATTGTGGTTTGAATGACCCTTTGGTTTTGGGCAATAGCTGGCCCTTTAATATGCACATGTTAATGACGATAAAATTTGTGATCAGTTTGTGCTAGTAGATTAGATAGCAACTGATGTCTAGCTAAGTATAGCATTTATTGTGCATTATTCCTTATGTCTCTGTTATTTTAATACTTTTTAGCTGCGCTGTGTCCGGGTAACCATGGCGACGGACTGAGCATGCGCAGTGGTGCAGTTAGGATGCCGGGCAGTTTCCAGTACAGCAGCGTGGATATTTGGTGGAGGGTATATATGGATTCAGGTATGTGCACTTTACTTAATGTGGTCTGAGGACGGGGTTAAATTCCCCAAAACGTCACTACTATGAGTGAATAAAAGAATTGTTTGTATTTGCAATGACCCGGTGAGTGCTTTTCATTATGCTTTCCTATATATATATATATATATATATATATATATATATATGTGTGTGTGTGTCTAGATATGTGTAAGGTTGTATATATGCATATATGTATCTGTGCATATACAGGTATGTGTATACATCTGTATTAATGTGGTTATATATGTAAAAAAATAAAATCATTTTTCATCTTAATATTTTATAAAGTGTTTTATTATGTATTTAATGTAAATATTTTACATTCCTATGTTCTCCAATTAGAAGAAAATGTTCTTAGTATTTTTAAATATATATTTCTATATATATATATATCTGTATCTATTTTTATGCATATATATTCATATAGATATATATAGGTATAGATATATATTTTACAAATATATTATTTGATATACATATAGAAATATCTATTTAAAAATGAAAAAAAAATTCTATTTCTATTTTCTATTTCTATTTGAAAAACATTTTAATGTAAGATAAGCATAACTACCTTCGTGTTTAGCGCTATAGACCTTACGCAGTGTCGGTATTATGCAAGCTTTTTAGTGTTAGTTTTTGTTTTTTAAATCACACTCCATTGATGTTAATGGGGAGAAGTTAACGCAGTCACAATATCCAAAGTCCTCGAGTTAAAGCGCATCGGGTTTTACATGCATACTTTTTAGTTTTAACTTGTAATACGCACACAAATCTGCCCCACGTTAAATTTTAACTTTCTGCGGTGTTATCGCTAGAGCAAAAAATAGATTTAAAGCGTCGCTTGTAATCTGGCCCCTTATTTTGTATGTAGGACATTTGCATTTTGAGACTTAATTGTTAATAATTATAACAATAATGAATCTCACTTTAGAGAAATATAAAAATCATTGCAAATAAAAATAGAAATATTATTCAAGCACATTTGAGCTTCAGTGTTGCTTGTTAAAAATGATGACTAGACAAAAGACCGATTGCACTCAGAGCATACTTATAAAGCACAAGCGTGTCTGCAGCCGTTTGCAAGCACAAGATATTATTCTCGCAGTCATAACTTTTAAACATTAGCATTTCTGCAAACACGTCTATAGTGAAACCTGTTTTATAATTGTAATGAATGCTCTTGTGACATTTCAAATACAAATCTTATGTCTCTCTGACACAATTAATGATAACTGGTGTGTGCTTAAGCTTGGAGCGTCATTTCCTAATTAATACTCCAACCACAAAGATTAAATCACAGTCTTCAAAAGATTTATGTAATAAGGATTTGTTTTCTGGGGGGAAAAAACAAACAAAAAACACAGGACATCAAAGGTACAAAGAAAATGAGCTGAACAGATTAAGGATTTTTCACTGATATTGTAAAAAACAAAACTTTTACATAGTAACATAGTAACATAGTAGATAAGGTTGAAAAAAGACTGAAGTCCATCGAGTTCAACCTATACAAATCTAAAATACTTACAAAAAGCTCCAGTTAAGCTTAAAGGGACATGCCAGCCACATTTTTTCTTTTATGATTTAGAAAGAGAATGCAATTTTAAACATCTTTCTAATTTACTTATATTATCTAATTTGTTTTATTCTCTCAATATTCTTTGATGAAAAGCATATCTAGATATGCTCACTAGCTGCTGATTGGTTGCTGCACATAGAAGCATTGTGTGATTGGCTCACCATGTGCATTGCTTTTTTTTCAACTGAGGATATTTAAAAAATGAAGCAAAATAAATAATGGAAGTAAATTGTAATGTTGTTTACATTTCTATTCTCTATCTGAATCATGAAAGAAAGATTCTGGGTTTAGTGGCCCTTTAAATAACCCCATTAAAATGTGACCCATTTAATACTAGCAATCATATCCATGAATTTTGTTTATATACAGAAATGTATCCAGACTATTTTTAAATGTATCTATGGTATTGGCATTCACTACCTCCTTTGGTAATGAGTTCCACAATTTTATTGCTCTTACAGTGAAAAAACGTTTCCGTTGCAGGAGATTAAATCTCCTTTCCTCCAACCTTAAATTATGACCTCTTGTCAGAAACAATTTTCTTGGAATAAACAGAGCTTCTGCCATCTCTGTATATGGGCCTTTTCATTTATATATTAACTGAAATTGTTAAATAAAAGTCTATTATGTCAACACTTTAAAAGTACACTTAGAGCACAATCATTTTGATAGAAAATTGAAGGTGTTATTAAACTCTTAAAATTTCCCATAACACATTCCTTATGCATAGTAAAACAACTTTATAAAGTATTTTTACTCTTTATTTTGCTCTAACTATAAAACACTTTTATTGCAACTTACGTGTATTTGTTTCATCTTCTCTAGAGACAATGGAGTGAGTACATCCTGCAGATCTAATACCATGACCGTACAACATGCTACACAGTGAGTTATTGATTGATCAATACAGAAGCTTATTTATATCTGCATCAGACTGCAGAAAAGGAGATACAATAGTATTTTAAAGGGGCATAAGATTCTTAGCATATGTATCAGCTATTAAAGGGTCATCAAACTCAAAATGCCTCATAAAAAGTTAGATTACAAGTAGAGCGATAATTAGCGATTTTGCGATTTTGCTAGAGCGCTAACTGCACTATCAGTAAGCCTTTTGCACTTGTCGGGTTGCACTGATATTATGAGTTGAAAGTTAAAAGGTATCACTCCAGTGCTAACCTGACGAGCGCAAAAACCTAAACTTACACTATTGCGAGCAGAATAACCTTTTGCCACATAGGAATCAATGGAGAGAAAAAATTGGGGGAAAAAACTAACACCATACTTGTGTGCCAACCCGATCGCCATAAGCCCCTACTATAATAACCCCTAAACCACCACATAGCCCCCTGCAAAGTCCCCACTACACTATTAACCCCTAAACCACCAGCCCCCCAACACATAGTAAAACACTACACTATTAACCCCTAAGCCGCCAGCCCCCAAAATAACCCACTAACATCTAAGCCCCCTAAACCAACACCCCAAAGTTAACCCAAAATAGACTAACCTTTACCAAAAAAAAACAACTACCTTTAAAAAATTAAAAAATACCTATGAAAGTAAAAAAATCTAATCTTACCTTAAAAAAAAATAACTAAAATTATTATAACATTTAAAAAAAATACCATTACCAAAAAAAAAATGACATTACTTAAAAAAACCCCTAACATTACTAAACCACCCCCCAAAAAAAATAAATACAAAAAATAACAAACCCTCAAATTACCAAAAATAACAAACAAATTACCAAAAAATAAAAAAAGAATTATGCCTATTCTAATACACCCCCCCCCCCCCAAAAAAAAACACTCAAAAATATAAAATAAAGCTTCCATTCTATTGGTTGATTTTAATTTGAACATGCAAATCAGCCAATCAGCCTATATAAAAGGGGTACCTCGCATTCCAAATTCAGTATGTGGCCATTGACCACATCAAGAGGACCTCCATGTTCATTCTCTAAAGATGAAGACCACCGCCGCCGTTGGGATGAAGATAAGAAGGAACACCACAGGGATGAAGATGGAGCGCTGCCATCATCATCTTTGGTGAGTACAATCTTGGGCTTTAGTGTTAGTTTCTTTTTGTCTTTGTTTTTTTTTCCTTGGGCAGCAAAAGAGCTAAATACCCTTTAAGGGCAAAGCCCAACCAAGTACCCTTTTCAGGGCACTTTTTAGATTAGTATTTTTTAAGATAGTTTTTTTTTTAAGTAATGTTAGTTTTTTTTTTTTTTTTTAAGTAATGTAATTTTTCTTTTGGTAATGGTATTTTTTTTTATTTAAAGGACCAGTCAACACTGTACATTTGCATAATCAACAAATGCATGATAAGAAGACAATGCAATAGCACTTAGTCTGAACTTCAAATGAGTAGTAGATTTTTGTTAAATAAATTGCAAAGTTATGTCTATTTCCACTCCCCCTGTATCATGTGACAACCATCAGCCAATCACAAATGCATATACGTATATGCTGTGAATTCTTGCACATGCTCAGTAGGAGTTGGTGACTCAAAAAGTGTAAAAATAAAAAGAGTGTGCACATTTTGTTAATGGAAGTAAATTGGAAAGTTTTTGAAAACTGCATGCTGTATCTGAATCATGATGTTTAATTTTGACTTGCGTGTCCCTTTAATAGTAATGTTAGGTTTTTTTAATTTAATAGTAATGAGAGTTTTTTTGTTTTTTTTTAAAGTAAGATTAGATTTTTTTTACTTTCACAGGTAAGTTTTTTCATTATTATTATTTTATTATTTATAAAAAGGTAGTTTTGTTAAGCTAAGGTTAGTCTATTTTGGGTTAATTTAGGGGGTGTTAGGTTAGGGGGTTTAGATGTTAATGGGTTACTTTGCATTATGGGAGCTGGCGGTTTAGGGGTTAATAGGGGTTAATAGTGTACATAGGTAGTTTGCGATGTGGGGGCTGGTGGTTTAGGGGTTTGTAGTTAAGTGCAGACTTTGCGATGTGGGGGCTGGCGGTTTAGGGGTTAATAGTGTAGAAGCGGTGAGGGTGAGGCAGTTTAGGGGTTAATAGTGTACAGAGGTAGTTTGCAATGTGGGGGTGGCAGTTTAGGGGTTCATAGTGAAGTTTAGTGCAACTGTTTCATCCAAACTCATTATGCACCCTTTCAGGTCACGTAAAAAGTTTTAACAGTATGAACGCATATTACTATTGTGCGCTATCTATATAAAACATAGTGAGTGTAAATTACAGCAAGTTCAAGCAAACAAATTTACGGTAATTTAAACAGCACGACACTTGTAATATGGATTTCATCGTAAAGATCCGCTGCAATCTTGCGAATGCGTTTACGCTCCTCATGCTAACTATAGCGCTACACTCGTAATCTAGGCCAAAATCTTTAAATTGTGTGCAATTAAATAGAATTTGCAATGCAATGTAATTTTTTTTTTGCCTGCTTTATCTATAATTTAACTTTTCAAAATGTAGCATTTCCAGAGTGGCTGGAGTGTTTTCCATCAAATTCAGAACCCTGATCCTCCCATGTGCTGCACAGTGCTTGATAGATATATTCAGAGCTCGGTTATATCTGATCCCAATTGGCCACTATAAAGGAAGTAAGATAGAGAACATTCAAGAGACTTTTTGTTAGAAATGGGGTCTCCATTTGTCAGTCGGTTTGCATCCTGTCCAAGTAGGGACCCTCACTCAAGTTAGGATAAGGGAGATACCCGCTCAGATAACCCCTGCTCACCCCCCTGGTAGCTTGGCATGAGCAGCAGGCTTATCTCAGAAGCAATGTGTAAAGCATTTGCACATAACACACAGTAACACAGTGAAAACACTACAAAAGGGCACCACACCAGTTTTAGAAAAAATAGCCAATATTTAACTATTTAAAACAAGACCAAATACGATCAAAATCCAGCATACAGTAATAAAAATATGAATGCTGCAAGATGTATTCAAAAACACAGTTCCTTGCAGTCGATAGCTCCACCTGGGGCTATCACGGCGTCATGATACACAAAACCAACAGTTCAGGCCGGCCGTGGCGTCTCGGGCCAGCTACGGTGTTGGGAAGACCTGCAAACAGTACCTTGGATTTGCAGGGCATCGTGATCCTTGCGATGAGCTCCGGAGAGCGGCGTCGCTTCCGGAGTCGGTGCAGGAGTCGTCGGGCCCTTGGTGTTCACACGCGTTGTGGATCGAACTCCGGGCTGATGAAGTCAGGTGCGCCGGCGTCGGGGCTGCGGTGCGATGCGGGACAATGCGATGTGAGGTGCCCACTGGTTACGGTGCAGGCAGCGGCTCGGTGACGGCATCCAGCGGTGTCGGTGAGACCTAACCATACACTGCACCCTGCCCATGGGGCTACCTAAGGGTGTCTTACATGTAAGAAAAGGGAAGGTTTAGGCCTGGCAAGTGGGTGCACTTGCCAAGTCGAATTGGCAGTTAAAAGCTGCACACACAGACACTGCGGTGGCAGGTCTGAGACATGATTACAGGGCTACTTATGTGGGTGGCACAACCAGTGCTGCAGACCCACTAGTAGCATTTGATTTACAGGCCCTGGGCACCTCTATTGCACTTTACTAGGGACTTACCAGTAAATCAAATATGCCAATCATGGATAAACCAATCAACAGTACAATTTACCTAGGGGGCACTTGCACTTTAGCAGTCCAAAACCAGGAGGTCAGAAGGTAAAAAGACAGGGGAGACACGCCAAAAAAACTATACATATTTTTCTAACAAAATGGTAGGTTTTAACTATTTTTGTATGCAGAACTGTTGCAATACAGATAATAATTTCTGCTGCATAAATAAAAAAACATGACTTTAAACTCTATTTAAAGGGCAATTATAGTAAAAAAAATGCTCTTATCCATTAGATCATGTCATTTTAAGACTACCAACCCTAGATTACTGCTTCTAGTAAAGGTAGCACTGTTTCATTTCAAGAGGAAAGTATCTGAATTGCTTTTGGGTTGCAAAACATCATAAACTGGGATAAGAAAATTAATTGAATAAATTATTTTAAAGCTGTATTTTGTGATGCAACGGTTAAAGGTCCATTATAGTCCAAAAATTCTATGCTCGGATCCGTTAGAGTAAGTCATTTTAAGTTTATCGACCCTAGATTACTGTATGTTTAACCATGCAGAGCCTTGTTAGTCTCGATTGGAAAATGCTGCTGATTCAATCAACAGCACTAGTCACATGACTCGGATGTGGAACTAGCGCTGCTGATAAGATCAGTAGCATTTTCTGCTCAGGATCAGCAGTACTCTGCAAGTACCGAGCATGTAATTTTTGGACCATAACAGTTAGGGGTCAAGTCCTACAAAAAAAAAACTTGTGGGAACTCACCAAGACTTCCACCCCCCCTCACAAGTAATATTGTTTTATACACATACACTTACATACACACACGCACTGTATTTACATGTATCTAATCTATACCCTCTGGTTAATGAAAGCAAATTAAATCCAATGAAGGGTTGAATGGTTGCCTTTGGGCCTGAGACTCCTCCTCTGTCACAGAGTCTCACCTACTTAAGGTGTAATAGTCCTATTTCTGCTGAGAGGAGCTAAATAACCCCATGCAAGCCACACAGAAATGTAAGCACCATGTATTCCCCACAGTGCGGGGTGATCACACAGGAGGACCGCTGACAAGCTTGCATTTAGTGTATTGTAGGAAGTGTTACTGCTCATTACTAGAGCATCTCGCTATCTCTATAACCAGACTGTGCTACAGCTCCTCCCACCAACAGCAGCAGTGTTTACTGAAGTGTTTCTGTTTTCTTTCCAGGGGGAACTTAGTTCCACCTGCAAAAATAGTGCAGGAACTCCGTTCCCATGCGTTGCAGCTCAACTTGACCCCTGATAATGGTCCTTTAGCAATCATGTATCAAGTTAATTTTCTTAGCCCAGTTTACAATGTTTTGCAACTCAAAAGCAATTCAGGTACTTTCTTCTTGAACTGAAGCAGTGATATATTTACTAGAAGCATTAGTGCAAGTGTAATGCAAAAATATACTTCTATTGAAAATTGAAGTGCACTTCTGTGCACTTCATCTTTGGCTGGTATAAAACCTTTAATACAAATACCATTACTAGTTGCTTGCTATTATTCTTTTTCCTATGTTGCAAAATGCTAATACTTTTTGAAAACTTTGAGTTTTATGATTGATTTGGAATAAGGCTATGCAAGGCAAAATGTGTAATATGTGAAAGTGTCTGTCTATTTTATTTTGAAGAGAAAAGAATTATAACAAGATAATTGCTGTATAATTTGCTTGTCTAGGGGTACAGCAGTAAATGTAATTCCATATTTATGCATGGATTTTATTTAAGGTTTGCCAGAGCTAAATTATTATATTATATTTGTAATTGAAAGTAAAGAATCTTTGGGGAATTCTTTTTCATAAAGTGGAACAATGATTAACATGTTTACATATAAAAGTAAAATATATATACCAATATTAAAGAAATATGATACAAACTGCTTAGTAAAAATGTAGAACAAACACCAAGTAAGATTATTTTTAGATAGAAATAACTTTTTATTGAGGTTTGTAAAACATACAGGATTCAACAATCCAGGAGCCAGTTATTTGTGGCACAGTATAAGAAATTGCAACTCTATTGACATAAAAGAATATTGATACGATATAGGTATCATGTTGGTATACAAAAGAAAGAAAAATCAGGTATCCATCACTGGATCATAGCAAGCCCAACTGAAGGATTGTGCTCTGTGAGTGAATTTTCTTAAAGGCACCACAAAAAATACATTGAAGGACATGAACCAATGGCACTACTTACTATACAAAGTTAGACAAATGTTCCCATATGTGTAATTACCTAATGGTAAATTGTGTCTTGGGGATTGGTGCTTGTAATTATTTAAATTTGAGGACAAATCAGCAAAGGACTGATAAACAGAGTACAAATATAGCACTCACAACGTTTGATAAATATATAATTCAAAGTTTAAGCAAAAAGTGATGAAAAAAATAAAATATTCTTAATAAAAAACCTAAAGGTGAGGGAATAACTTAAAATTACAAATGCTAATTCAGCAGAGACATGACCTTTAAAGTCGTCAATCCCCGGCCTTAATCTTATAACCATTGTAAGTTAAAATAATAACATAAATAAAGAGTTACACACAGCTTTGGTATAAAATTTGGCCGCAGCCATTTTATTAACAACACAATTTAAATATTGAGTAATAAATATTTTCAAACATTTCCAAACATTTTTCCACAGAACATACCTGATGTTCATAAATAACATTACTGACAAATAAAACATAAACCACAGCGGTGCTAGTTCCCAAACCCACAAAAACAAGATGGCCGTTATTCAACAACTGGACTCAGCTATATCCCTGTTGAGTCCGTCCAAGTACACCTAAACTTTAATAGGGAACCCCTTGCCCCTATAAAACCAGTTGTCCACTCACCCCATGGAGAGGCAACTACTTAAAATCCTCCAAATCACTTGGCCATATTGCGTACCATATTTGTCTGGGAACTAGCACCCCCGCCACCGACTGGACTGACCGAACAGCCCAGTCCCGCCAAACCCAATATTTTTCCCAAAGCTTCTTTTATATCGAAAATAAATAGCTGCAGCCCAAATTGGTTAAAATGAACACCATCTTTTAAATAAAATTCCTCAGCCCCATCTACTTCAAAATCTGGGTGGAAAACTACGCCTCCCCCCAACCTCTTAACAAAAGAGCTAATTATTTTGTTAATTTTTTTACGACTCTTTTCTAGCCTATCATAATCCCTCGCTGATCTCCAAACCAACCTAGGAGTAATCTGTGACCAAATTATTTTGATTTCAGGATGAAGTTCCTTTATGTTGCCCAGATCTCTTTTGATTCTTCTAACTAGTTCCTTTTGAGGAATCATACCTAAATCATTTCCCCCCAAATGCACTATCAAAACCTGAGGACGAGGAAACATTCTGCCAAAATCTAGAAACAACGGAAAAAAGAGTTCCCAGCACATCCCCCTAATCCCAAACCATTTGACCTCCCATTGATCCACAGGACACCCAAGCTGAAGGCCGCCCATTTTCTTACTGGCCTCAGCATTGGCCCAGTATATAAACGAATGCCCCATCACCCATACGATCTTTACACCTAAAATAAGAGAAAAAGGAGTGTTCAGGATGATTACAACTCAAACATTCCAAAACATACATTCTATTCAAGGTTTTTTTTTTTTTTTTTTTTTTTTTTTTTATATCCTTAAATCAGGCCTAACATAAGATTTATAACGACTTGAACCCCATCTACCAATCTTTTTAACTATATCCTCTCTGAGACCTAACATAGCGGCTTCAGTAGCAGCTCCAATCCGGAAAGAATGAGATCCAAACTCTAAAGGATTAAGACCCAATAAAACAATTGAACCTCTTAAAATGGCTCTAAATTGATATTGTGATAAAAAAGAACCGTCTGAATGAACCAACAAAGGGCCATCCTGCAAAGGCCGTATGGACCCATAAAGCATCATTACCTGACATGGACATATTTCACCACCACTAGGGAATAGCACTATGTTCTTGCCTTTCCCATATATGTCCGTTTTACTATTTCTCAGTAATATTTCTACTCTGTTATCATTCCATATTACATCTTCTTTTTGTAAACCACCTGACACTTTTTTGCTAGGGCTTACCAATTCCGAAACTCTAAATGCCCCGAAAAAGGCCAATACAAAGGCCGTTCTAAATAATATTAATTCAAATCTTGATGCACAAATCTCTGCTAATACCACCCAAACTTTTTGAAGTAAAGAAAATGTAATAGGTCTTCTCTTATCTCTAACCTTTGTCTTTTTCTTCAAGCCTTTAAGAACCTGACGGACCCAAAAAACCTTTGTAACATCAGACAAACCTAATAAGCGAAATCTAAAAGCAAGGGCCGCCAATCTTCTTTCCATATTAGATGGTGACAAACCCACATTTCCCCAATGCCACATCCATTCCAATAAGCAACCCATGACATCATCATACCCTTCTTTAATTTCAGATTGACATAACCACATTTCCCATTCCTTCCAAACTGATACATAGGACGTCCAAGTACCTGGAGCCAAAGATTTTTTAATTAATTCAGCCAATCCTCCGTCCCAAGCTTCCAAAGTTGGACGGGAAACGTCGCTCCAACTACGTCCACCTGAGGCGCCAACTCTCGAAAGCGAGACCACTGTGAACGAGATAAAGAATCTGCTATCAAATTAAGCTTACCAGGGATATGATTTGCCCTGACGAAAACATTCATACTTAAGCATTTCAGGACTAGCACTCTTAATAAACGCAAAACTGGTAATGATGATGCAGATAAAGAATTAATAGCAGAAACAACACCCATATTATCTGTATGAAACAATATGGATTTATTCATCAAATCCACTTCCCACACAAACAGAGCCACCAGAATAGGAAATAGCTCAAGGAAAACTAGGTTCTTGGTTAAACCTAAATTGACCCACTCTTGAGGCCACACTTCAGCGCACCAATGCCCTTGAAAATAAGCCCCGAAACCAACACCCCCAGCTGCATCAGTTATCAAATCCAAATCAACATTAGAGACCCTAGCTTCCATGAATATTGCAACACCATTAAAATTTTTAAGGAATTCCAACCAAACTTTCAAATCATCCTTGTGACCTTTTTTAATCCTTACAAAATGATGAGGCTTACTAACACCAGACGTAGCCAATGACATTCTTCTAGAAAAAACTCTACCAATAGGAATGATTCTGCAAGCAAAATTCAACTTTCCAAGTAAAGATTGCATTTTTCTCAAAGTCACCTTACGGACCACCAAAAATTGCTGAATCATTTCTGACAAATCCACAATCTTTTCCAGAGGTAGCCTACATTCCATACTTTCAGAATCTATTGTAATACCCAGAAATTTAAGGGCCGTAACTGGACCCTCAGATTTTTCCATTGCAATAGGAACCCCAAAATCAGATGCCATTGAATAAAAACAATCCCTTAATTTCAAACAAACGTCCGAATCATGGGGACCAACAAAAAGAAAATCATCCAGATAATGAACTACTGACGAAAATCCAGACCTGAATTTAACAACCCATTCCAAAAATGAACTAAAGCATTCAAACAGAGAACAAGAAATAGAACAACCCATCGGGAGACATAAGTCAATGTAGAGAAAACCCTCAAAACAACAACCCAGCAAATAATGTGAAGAAGGATGAACTGGAAGTAACCGAAAAGCCGCCTCAATATCTACTTTAGCCATTAAAGCGAATTGCCCAGCCTCTCTAACCAACTTAACCGCCATGTCAAATGATGTATAAGACACAGACGATAATTCATCCGGAATATCATCATTAACAGATCCACCTTTTGGAAATGATAAGTGGTGAATTAAACGAAATTTACCAGGCTCTTTCTTAGGAACCACTCCTAAAGGAGAAATACGCAAATGGGGGATAGGAGATATTTTAAAAGGACCTGCCATTCGACCCAAAGAAACCTCCTTCTCAAGCTTACTCCTAACAACCTCAGGCCATTCCCTAGCAGACTTAAGGTTACCCCTGTAATGAACAACGCCTCCAGAAGATGGAATTCTGAAACCAAACTCAAAACCATGTAGCAACAACAAGGCCTTATCACCACAACCTTTCTGTTTAGCGTAAAGGACGAGCCACAGCTCCATCCCGCTTAGCCTCACCAGAGTTAATCCCTTTTTCAGGGAGCTCCTGTGTTCCTCCCAATTTGTTCTTTTTGAAACACTTACTGGAAGGGTGGGATCCACCACACCCAGAACATTCGTGTCTGAATTTACATGATGCTCCCCATTTACAGAACTTTTCATTGAAAGCAAAACAGAAACCTTTTTTGGCTGTTGCCGACGAACCGTTTTGAAGAGATCCGCCGGCACTCCCTCGAAAGGGCTGCGAAGACCTTAACGGAGTCATCACTTTTAGCCATAGACCCATATCACGATCATCCCATTTCATCTCAGGCTTAACCGACAAACGTTGTCTAAATTGTTCATCATAATACCACCAAGCCATACCACCATATGTTCTCTGAGCAGCTGCAATTTCATCTAAATAACAAAAGAGGGCCGCTCCTTGATCAGGGAACTTAACAGAAAATACACTAGCATAAATAACAAAAGCCTGGAACCAGTTAGTAAATGTTTTTGGCAATTTTCTGTAACGTCTTTTCCTTTCCTCCTCTTCCTTCTTGGCCGAATCCTTTTTTGAGTCTTCAGGTATCTCAAAAGACTGATCAAGAGGAAGGAGAGAAAATAATTCAATAAAATCTCTCTTGTATATCTTTTCTCTTAACTCTACCGTCAAATGCATGCCCAAAGGCCCAATAGAACACAAACAAGACCTGGCCAAAGCCGTGTCAGCAATCTTCAGCTCAGGACCCCCATCCGTTTTATTATCAACATTAGTCCCCTTTTGCTGAGATAAACCGACCATTTGAGATTGAGGTACTGACCCTACATCCTTTATTCCCTCACCACCAATCCCTAATACCCTATTTTGGTTAACCAATTCTGTGGGAACCCATGAATTGGCGACTCCCCCCGTGACTTTTGCTCCTTCTAATTTGGCTAACAAGTCCCTTAAACCTGCTACAACAGTTATAGATAAGGGATCAGCATGCACACCAACTGTATCAACCCCCACATTCAGATTCACAACACCAGATCCCTCATTACCTGTACTCGGGTCCTGAGGCACTGCAGACTGAACCCTTTGAGATGCAGCCGTAACCTTCTCTGTATTCTGGAAACCAGTAGCCCTGGGATCCGTGTTAGTCATTAATTGCTGCCCTTTTTCCGTCTGTAAAAAAGAAACATGTGACAAACCCCCAGAAGGTGCCCAAATTCCAATGCCCCTACTAGCTGTAGACATACCCAACCTACTATCCACTGAAACACCCTTACCCTTCTTAGCTGATGGGACCTCAAACCCTTCCCCCCTTAAATCCCCATACCTCTTGCGTTGTCTACCTCTACCTTGTATTCTCCCAATCCCAGACCTGTTTGGACGTTGAACAGAGTTAACCGAGCTATGAAATGTATTATTAATACTCTGACCCATCATGCCCTGAAGACCAAAATTAAAATTGTTGGCCGTACTCACCCTTGTTTCTTCTCCCTTTGCATTAAAACGTTCCACCCCTGGAACGCCGTCCTCAATATCCAGCCTGATATTTTCCGTCCAAGATTCCTGAAGGCCATAAGCCTCCCCACTTAGGCCGTCATTTCCCACCATTAAAAGACCCTGGGAATTCTCAGGCCGTGACCCAGTTTCATTCCCATCTAAAAGAAAAACATCATTAGTGACAGGTAAATTTTTAATTACTTCAACATTCCTATCCCTCAAATTTCTTAACTCGCCCTTTAAAACTGGATCACCCGTGACCCTGACTGACGTATTAAACTGGCTAATAGTGTTAACTACATTGGGAGAAGGAGGAATAAAATCCTCCTCAGAAGAATCTAAATATAAATCTAATTCTACCACACCGTTATCAACCTCGGTATCATGATGACTATCGCTGGCTTCAGGCCTTTCAACCCTCTCGTCTAACACCCGATAAGCCTGATTTTCCGTATTATTGCAAGGTCTTAAAAACTGAGCCGACTTAGAAACATTATGTAACTGTTCTGAAACTGCCTGAGGTATTTCAATCGGCCCTGATACAATCAAACCCTCACCTTTCTTTTTCATTAAGGCGCTACCTAAACTACATATACTCGCTTGTTCATTACCCTCACACAGAGAAATAGGCCTCGGCAGGCCGTCACTTTTACTAGCTTGCTTTTTCCCTCTAATTACTACTTTCTGGCCTAAATTGGCCGTCTTACCCTTAGGCAAAGAATCACCCTTCATTACAGGCTCAGAGAATTGTTCCGTAATGGAACAAGTGCTCCCGGACTGCGTCACATTATCAGCAAACTCCGCTCCGGTCTGCCGACTTCCGGAGCTCGAACTTGACTTCTTCCTCACAGACGCCCGGACTGGGGCTGGATTTTCTCCGACCGCTATTACCCCCTTCAGCATCCGGATCAGAATGAACTGGAGGCCTCGAACACCTCAATGTTTTTGGAGCCACCTCAACGATATCCCCTCTGGGTTCGACGACCGGGCTAAGCAATGGACGTAATTTTTCTTCGAGCCAGGTAGGGCCCATTTTTGCAGCTTCCAACTTAAGTTGGTCAAAAATCGCATCAAAATGCGACATCGCAGAATTCCTAACTAGCAAGCACAGCACTTTCTAGAAAGGTTTGATAATTATTCTGATGACAGATTCTCCCGCTCTTTCTTTAAATGCGTAACAGCGCGTGCTAAGCCCGCCCCCTACAGTAAATAACCAATCACACCCAAGGCCTAATTCCTCCAACGGTCAAGTCCCCATCCCGTTACTTCGAACTCCCAGGGGTTCCCATTTCTTTGAAAATTTCAGGATCAAAAATATCTCTTAAATTGGCTTCCTTATAATTACTTGATCCTGATATTTGTGATATATTTAGTAATCTCAAAGAAACTACATATCAGAAAAGATACAAGTGTAAATTTACTGACAGGGAGTCAGTTGTTGCACTAATGACACCGAGAATCTATACCTTTGATATCCTGAAATTACAGTGTGGGACCAAATTCATATTAGTCGGTAGTCATTGGCCAACGATCTATATTAAAAAATTACCTCTGTTATGGCATAGGACTTGATTGTATTGATAAATACTGGAGTATAATTATCTATAGAGCTGAAATCCTTTATTTGGGATATGAAGTATAAAAATGAATGCTATCTATAAGTAGAGATTTACACTCCAGCTCAACTATAGTATTGGTATATATTGGTATATATAGTATAGTACTGACTCCCTGTCAGTAAATTTACACTTGTATCTTTTCTGATATGTAGTTTCTTTGAGATTACTAAATATATCACAAATATCAGGATCAAGTAATTATAAGGAAGCCAATTCATGAGATATTTTTCTCTGCTGAATTAGCATTTATAATTTTAAGTTATTCCATTACCTTTAGGTCTTTTATTAAGAATATTTTAATAAAAGTTAAGTTTTATTTTTTTCATCACTTTTTGCTTAAACATTGAATTATATATTTATCAAACGTTGTGAGTGCTATATTTGTACTCTGTTTTTCAGTCTTTTGCTGATTTGCCCTCAAACCACGAAAAATACACTAATATAATGTTGTCTGAATGAAAATGACCTCATTTTTTTTTTTTTTTAATAATATAGATAGCCTTATGGTAACTATAGCTCAGGCCTATTAAGGACTAAAGGTGAAAGGACTCTTATAAAAATTAATGATAATCCAAAGGGTCATGTTAGGGTTAAGTGGGGAATATATAATTCCGCAAGAACTTCAAGCCGTATAAATGGTGAACATAGTTAATTAGCAGGGTAACAGGTATAGGGGTACAGCGGGCAAGAGCCACTCAAAGAAGGGTGGGGGAGTAATAGATAATTAAGTATATGATATAATATAGTGCATTCTTTAACCTCAAATGATAAACTATTATAGAGCACCAGTGAGGGATGGCAATGAGAGGTATGTTGGGACCTTATAGTTAATAAGTGTCAATAAAGCAGTAGCCGTGAGCTGTTTAAGTGGACTCCATAATGCGTACAGGTTAGGGCTTGGCTTAGGAAGGTGGGAGAAGCCACAGCAAGGAGATTTTAGGAACAGTTAAATCCTCTGTGTGACCTAGGGTAAGAGATGACGGCATATTAGAAAGTGATAGTTCGGCTCTTACCTTATTCTACTTAGGTACTCTTAGAGTAGGCAATACTAAGTTGGAGGAGACTAATTTGTGAGACCAGCACTAATGAAGCAAGGTATACTGGAAGCTGTGGTACGTAATAGATGTATAGACAAAAGAAACATTTTAGCGTGGTATATAAGGATAAAGATAAGGAACATTTTGGCGTGGTACATAGGAATCAGTCGCTGCATATTTTCTGGACCAGAACCACATATGTATACAAACAGAATATCTAACATAAACAGTTCTGCGTTAACCATGAGACTTATTAACCTTTTAAAGCCGTTATGCCGTTCCATTCCGTCATAATTAGACTGGGCTTTAAAGCCGTTATGACGGAATGGAACGTCATAACTAACGGCTGTCCTGAAGCCTTCTGTGCTTCAGGGATTTAATCGCGGTCTGGAGGGCGTTCCTAGGATTGTAGGGACGCCCCCCAGATGCGATCCAATAATTGAAATCTCGCGATCGTATGCACGATCGCGTAGTTTCAATTTGTCTACATCGGAACAGTTGTTCCGATGTAGGCACTTTAACCCTGTCACGAAAGGGTTAACATTATGTTGTCTGATTCAGACTCAAAGACAGAATTTTCTAGTGTTCCTTAGCCTCTGCTAGTTTGTTAGCCACTCAGAAGATCTAGGCACATAAGAAACACCGTACTACAGGTCCTAAGGATAGCCTTTACTGAGGGTTCGTAGTACACTTGAGGGAAGAACGCAGATAGCTTACATTTGGCAGGATTACCTGATGCCTCGGGGGGGGGGGGGTTGCTGTATTTACATTGGAAGGCGGCCTCCTGGATATGAACCGGCCTAGTTCTGGGTCCCGTAGTTGTTAGCTTAGTTAAGTTCGTTTAGCTTCCCATCACTTGCTCTAATCAATTCGCAATATTATGTGGCTGATAATGATAATGCGACTCAGATAATGCGACTGATCATGGCCTCTACTTGGACACGCCCCCAGTAAGATTACTTTTAAGGAAAATGACAGTCAAAATCAAACTTGCTTTTAATAAACGTTTTCCATTTACTTCTATTATCATTTGCTTTGTTTTCTTGGTATTCTTTGTTGAGAAGCATATCTAGGTTGGCTCAGGAGCAGCAATGCTGGGAGCTAACTGACAATTTCTGGCTACACACATTCATCTTTTGTTACTGGCTAAACAGATGTGTTCCACCCTTTGCATTGGGTAAACACATTGCTATATGCCAGGATGGTTCCTTACTTTTGTTTCAGATAGATTAGATAGATAGATAGATAGATAGATAGATAGATAGATAGATAGATAGATAGATAGATAGATATGCAGCACTGGAGTATGAATTACTTACAATATTTTAAGTAATTTCACTTATTGCAGTTGCTCATCTGTTTGTGGGAGTGCTGCTGAGAACGAGCTTTGTAAGCTAATTTTAGGTATAGGTTATTGAAAAGCCACAACAGACCAGTCATGGTGTGATTAGTTAAAAAATAAACTGCTCTAGTAATAAATATATATATATTCAACTTAAATGTCATCTTAAAAGTAAAATATAACTGGGTGCATTACTGTACATGATTATTTTTAACCAATGCTATAAAGCACAATATTTGACGAAAAGCACAAATATGATGAAGTAACAACAATAAAGGAAAACTACTTATTCAGTCAATAAGCCACAGGCCACAGCTAAAGACAAAACAGACAACTAATTTTATGTGTGTGTAACAAACATTACATTTTGTGGAAATACTGTAATTTAACTAAGATATTATTTAGATACTATTATTTGAAATGTTTGAAAACATCTTTAAAGAGATGTACTAGAAAAAATATATATTTAGCTAGAGTATTTTATTGTTTTTTTTTTTAGATATTCTTTTATCGAGGATTATTAGAATTATTACAGATACAAAAAGTCTCGTTACAAAGGTTACAATGAGACTGAAAGAGAGATCAGGACACAGTGACATATTTCCACAATCATAATTAATTTGAAAGCCGTATCTGAAATGGTACTATAATAAACATCTAAATGAAATCCTCGTTTTACAAAATGTATACAACAGAATATAAGTAGCTATTATTAAGGACCAACAGGTCCAACTGAACTCGAAAGTAAACTTAGCAGCTACAAGGGGAACCCGTATTGATCAATAAATAACAAACGTCCGGATCTCCTGGAATCCACCCAGAAAGAAGGAATATAAGCTGCTTACATGAAACCTCCAGTAAATGGGGAAGAAAAAGAGGGAAGAGGAGGAGGAGAGAGAAAAAAAAGGGGGGGCAGGGGGGAGTGTATGGAAAGAGAGTAACAACTCGGTGTCGGAGATGTATGTGATCTATGAAAATCTATGTCAGATTGAGTTCATTCCAATTACTCCATAGCTCATGATATAAATCTATTTTGTTTAGAGAACGAAAGGCATACTCTTCCATATTTTTATGTAATCTACAATAGCTCTAACTTTACTTAATGTTGGGGGAGCAGACTGTTTCCAGTTTCATGTTATAGCCAGTTTTGTGGCCATAAGTATATATGAAGTCAAAATTCTTTCAGCCTCAGTCAGGTTTGGGTAGCCATGATGCAGGAGACCCAGAGCTGGATCAAATTGAACAGAAACCTCCAATGCACTCAATATTATTTTGGGACACTCCCACCAGATGTGTATGTGCATCCCTAGGTTGCCACAGTCTCTCCAGCATAGGGGAGAGGAAGTACGATAATATTTATGTATAGTGACCGGTACCAGGTGCCAACGTGTTGTTAACTTATAGTATAATTCCCACAGTGTTGCACAGTGTAGGTGTTTTTTGGATCTAAGTAGTATTTTATTGTTTTTAATATGTGTTTAAAGGAACAGTAAACACCAAGAGATTAAAATATTTAGGTATGCATAGTGAAAAACTGCAATATACCAGCATTATTTATTGTGCCCCCTTTTCACATATTTCCGCTCTGAAAATTTAGCAATTTCTCATTCTCAGAATTTGAAATGTACCTGCTGAGATTTCAAGGCTGACCCTGCTACTTATCTGCCACTAATTGACTTTATCAGATAACAACTGTACTAACTTTATGAACGTGGCTAGCCTTATTGTCTGTGGACTAAAGCAAATGGTGGATGGAGTTTGGCTACTGAAAATAATTGCAATATAATTGATATTAATTTGTTTTAATTTGTTTAAAAAGGTTAAGATTTGTATAGAAACACAACAGAAATGTCTTGTAATTACAAGGTGATTACTGTGCCTTAAAGTACTGCAAATTGGTTAATTACAAGGTCAAAGTTGTGCGCATGTGTTACTCCATATGAGTAAATGAGACGTAGGCATACCTGTGTATGCTTCAGTTACGGGTCTTATCATCATATGGAGCAGAAAAGGTCTGTCTCAACATTGTGTTAACCCTTTCTCAATAAGACACTTAGCTAAAGGGAATGTGATTAAAATAAAATGCTCTAACAAAAAAGAACAGCGCTTTATTTTTGTGCTTAAATGTTCAAGTCTAGAAAATATTTGCTGACCTTGTACCTCTAAACAAGTTAAAAATGTTTTTGAATGTATTACAAACTTTCATTTAAAAGAATATGAATTAATTTAAATTAAATTCAAGGTCAAAAAAGGAAAATAAACAATGCAAGTTGCAAAAGTTGCATCAATAAGAAATCAGAATATACTTAAAAAAAATGTACACACTGCAGTTGTAAACAACATACTTTAGGCCAGACTTATCAAGCTCAATGAGAACTATCCATGTAATTCTCCTATGGGTTCTCTTCAGCTCTTCTTTAGAGAAGCACATCTGTTCTCTCAAATTTATCAAAAAATTGTAGTTTTTTCTGCTTCTCCATAGGAGAGCCAAGGAGATTTCTCCAGTGGGATTAGTATCTGCACCTTATTTATAATTGAAATTAAAGGGACATGAAACCCACAATTTTTCTTTCATGATTCAGATAGAGAAAACAATTTTTTTTTTTTTAAATCATCTTTATTAAACTCCAACAGATTTATACCTTTTCGATAATTTCCAAAACAAAGAATAAACAGTCAAAGATACATCAGCAAGCAAAAGAAATAAAGAAAAAATAAAAAAAAGAAATAAAATAAAAATACTATGAATTAAATTCCATTCTGTCATTCCTAAATGCTTATAATTTCTCTGTTGGAGTATATTTTATCCCCATTTTTTTTTTTCCCCTCCCTCCCCTCCCCCCAACAGAACCGTCAATATCAATATCACAACTATGGCCAGGAACAAAGCCAGGAGCAATCTTTCCCTCTCCCCCCACCCCCCCCCTCCTCTGAGCATATATCGTCATCCCTGGAGATTTACATTGAAGGTCATGTCTTGTAGATAAGATCCTAAGCTATCTCAGGTGATAGTAATATCAACGTGTTCAAGGTTAGTCTTGCGAGGGGGAAAAAAAAAAAAAAAAAAAAAAAAAAAAAAATATATATATATATTTATAAATATATAAAAATAAAAAAAACAAAAGGATTCTCCTGTATCGTACCAGGAGAAAGAGAAAAGATAATGTGTCTTGCTTTTACCATAATCCCAAAAGTACCAGTTCTGAGTTTTGAAAAGGAAATATTACTTGATCAATTTCTGGCGGTGTAAGGGATTTAATAAATGGTGCCCACTTATTAAAGAAGGACTGAATATCCGATTCCTTATCAATATTGGTGTCTCGCTGCTCTATAATGCATTGCTTTTTAAGAAAATTTTTAATCTCTGGTACTGTTGGTAAGTTTCTTGACTTCCACTTCTTGAAGATTAAATACCTAACTGCCAAAATAATTATGGTAATTAACTTTCCATTGGGGCTATGTTCTTCTGGATTATTTAAACAGAATATAACCTGAACCAGTGAAAGACCCAGAGGGGAGATTTTAAGTGACGTTCTTGCCCAGAATTCAACTTTATACCAGCATTGTCTAATCAATGGACAATCCCAGATCATGTGTCTCAGGTCTGCGGCCTCCATGTAACACTTAGGGCATTTATCAAAATTTAGATTCTTGAACTTAAATGCTTTCTCAGGGGTATAATAATATTTATGTAAAAGTTTTAGATGAGCCTCTCTCCAGGTGGCTGAGATTGTGGCCTGAGATACTCTACAAATAGAGGTTTTTATGAATTGGCTGTCAATGTGCTCTTGTGGCAGGACCAAGCTCCAAGCTTGGGTTAACTTTCCAAGGAGATGTTCCCCTTTGCCTTCCCCCAGTAGATGGTAGCATGGGGTAATTGACATTAACCCGTTCCTTACCAGCGTCAGCCAGAGCTCCAGCCTACCCAGGTCACACCGCCAGTTAATTGGTCTCATAGTATCTGTGATGTAGTGCCTTACCTGTAGATAGGCAAAGAAATCCTTGTTTGAAAGATTAAAGTTAGTTTTAAGTTCATCAAATGCTATAATACATTTTCTCTCTTGATCCACGAATTGTATAAGTCTGTTTAATCCTGATGCGTGCCAATGTTTAAACACCGCTGAGTCTATGCCTGCCTGAAATTTAGGATTACCTATTAACGGTAAATATTGAGATATCTGGCAGTTAAAATCAAAGATCTTTCCTATTTTCTTCCAGGCCCTCAGGGGATTTGAGAACATTTTAAGTGCTCTAATATTAACTGGCCACTCTTTAAGTTCACAGTGTAGGAGAGCTATAGGTGTGTATGGATAGCAAATTTTCTCTTCTAATTTGTTGTTCAGGACATAGTCTCTGGAACAGATCCAATCCGCCGTTATTCGCGCTAAGAATGCCAGATTATAAAACTTTATGTCCGGCAATGCAAAGCCTCCACAAGCTTTAGAAGATGACAATTTGGTCAGGGAGATTCTGGGTCTTGCTTTTTGCCAAATGAACCTCCGAAGTAAGCTATTAATTACTCGTATGTCCCTGTCCAAAAGCATTATCGCCGTGTTCTGTAGAACATATAACAGTTTTGGAAAGAGGACCATCTTGAAAAGTACTATCCGTCCAGAAATGGAGAGTGGCAAACTCTCCCAGTTTCTGAGCTTTTCCCTGAATATTGATATGATTGGTAGGATGTTAAGCTTATAAAGATCTTTGGGATCACTCGGGATGTGGATACCCAAATATTTAAATGAATCTTTTACTAATCGGAAGGGAATATTACTGGGAGAGGAACTGTTTTTTTTAAGCCAGCATAGTTCTGACTTTGTAGTATTTACTTTATATCCAGAAAAGGACCCAAATTGATCAATGATTTGTAGTAATTTAGGAAGATTTTTTTTACTGTTTGATAGATAAATTAGAATGTCATCTGCATATAGGGCTAACTTTATTTCATAATCCTGTATTTTAATACCTTCTAGTTGTTGCCTGATCGCAGTTGCCAAAGGTTCAATGCAGATGTTAAAGAGGAGAGGAGAGAGGGGGCAGCCCTGACGGGTCCCCCTGCCCAGTACTATCTGGGATGACAACAAGTTATTTACGATTAGCCTTGTATAAGGCTGTTTATAAAGATTTTTGATAAAGTGAAGGAAATTACCTGTGAAGCCAAACTTCACTAATGAAGTGAAAAGATGGTCGTAGTGAACGGAATCGAAGGCCTTCTCGGCATCAACCGAGATGACCGCTAGATCTGGTGAGGTCCTTCCCCCTCTTCTCCCCTCCTCCTCATTATTAAAAAGATTAGAGAAAACAATTTTAAACAACTTTCCAATTTACTTCTATTGTTTAATTTGCTTCCTTTTCTTGTTATCCTTTGCTGAAAGGTTTATCTATGTAAGATCAGGAGCAGAAAAGAGCCTAGATTCTAGCTGATGATTGGTTGCTGCATGTATATAGCGATTGTCATTGGCTCACCCATTTGTTCAGTTAGAAACCAGTAGTGCATTGCTGCTCCTTCAACAAATTATACCAAAGAATTAAGCAAATTAGATAATAGAAGTAAATTAGAAAGTTGTTTAAAATTGTATTCTGTATCTGAATCTTGAAAGAACATTTTTGGGTTTTATGACCCTTTAAGTAACTATTCTCCCCTGTAAGTCATATATAAACCAAAATAAATATTTGTACAGCCCCACTAGCAGTTTTGTTAACACCCCTCCTCAACAAATTGTAAAGCAAGAAAATAGATCTGTTTTCATTGTTTTTGTGCTTTTATTTTAGCATTTTTTATATATTATTTTTGTGCCCCGGAAAATATTACTTTTGCTCTCTGTTATATTTTATTTTTCTGCCCCTAAAGATATTATTTTTGCACTGTTAGATATTATTTTTTTGCCCCAAAAGATATTATTTTTGCACTATGTTATATGTTATTTTTCTGACCCAAAAGATATTATTTTTGCACTCTGTTAGATATTATTTTTGCGCTCCAATATACATTATTTTTGTGCTCAACTTATTAATATATTTTCTACAAAATTTACCTTTGAATTTGCAATATTTGCAGAAAAGCATTTGATAATATTTTCTTAATTATTGGAATATATTCCATTCTTGTTATATACATGTAAATGCAAAGGATATACCGTATAATTCCTTAGATACATTTTAATGGGATAGGGTACCTTCTGGAATGAAATAAATTAATTACAAATAGACTGTTTACCATTATTTGGTCATTTTAAATAGCTGTTTTTGTCCACTGTACCCCCACTTATACTGAAAATGAAAATACTTAAATAATGGTTATAGAACATGCTATGTATACAAGAATATTTAGAAGTAATCATGATGCCAGTGGGGGGAAGGGGGATGTAACCGAGAGGTACTTAAGTGTTCATTTTCCATTATTTTCTCTAAATATTGAGTAACAGTAATACATAAAAAAGATGACTTTGTGTAAAGAGACAAATAAGATAAGGAGGTCTGTTCTCCCTACAAGGCAAGCCCATTTTATTGGGTTGCTTGAATTATCAGTAACAGCTTTTTCATATACAACAATATACATAAAGTAGCAATTTTCATAAATGTTATGATCTGCCTGCAGCTGGTATAGCAAGTCATTGGAAATACATTAAAGGGAAACTGAACCCATTTTTTTTCTTTCGTGATTCAGATAGAGCTTGAGATTTTAAGCAACTTTCTAATTTACTCCTATTATCAAATTGTCTTCATTCCCTTGGTATCTTTATTTGAAATGCAAGAATGTAAGTTTAGATGCTGGCCCATTTTTGGTGAACAACTTGGGTTGTCCTTGCTGATTGGTGGATAAATTCATCCACCAATAAAAAAGTGCTGTCCAGAGTTCTAAACAAAAAAAAAGCTTAGATTCCTTCTTTTTAAAATAAAGATAGCAAGAGAACGACGAAAAATTGAAAATAGGAATAAAGTAGAAAGTTGCTTAAAATTGCATGCTCTATTTGAATCACAAAAGAAAAAAAAATGGGTTCAGTGTCCCTTTAAGAGGAAAGCAATTTAACAGTACACTGTCTCTTTAAGCATGCAATATATTTAGGAGTTGATAACCTTGACATAGCACTAAAGACAATAACAATACTCAAATACTTAATAAACTGTGAGTATATAACTGTGAGTGTATAACTGTGAGTATATAACTGTGAGTATATAACTGTGAGTGTATAACTGTGAGTGTATAACTGTGAGTGTATAACTATGAGTGTATATACACATATTCCCATATAACATTCAATGACCCAGAACATACTTGAAATAGAGAGAAATCTCAATGTATCCTAATAATAATAATAATAATAGTAATATTTTATAAATAACATAATGCATGTATGAAATTAATAGAAAAAGACAAACAAATTTGTTTACTTACTGATTGTAAGTTTCAGTTTTGTTCAGCAAAATAGATGTTTGACTTATGTTTCCCCCAGCTAAATAAGCAAGACACTGGTGACAGTAGAGTGACTTGCAGTTCTGCTTTGAGTTTTCAGATTTAAAGATGAAGATGAGTAATTAAGTATGCAGACATACCAGCACGTGGGTGAAACTCATGAGGAAGTATTTAAAACAGTATCCTTTTATTACCATGTGATTAAAAAAAAAACAGGAAAGAAATCCTCTAAATCAACTGTATAGCAAGATATACTTTGGCTGTTAACATTTATAATAATAACAAATTTCACACACAGTATTAACAATGGATTTTTAATAGAAAAAAGAAAGGTTGTTTAAGGTAATCAGCCTATAATACTGAAACAGAGATTGGAGATAGAAAAATGCACCTGAAGACTTAAAGGCTGATTATCTAAAGCTCTCTGGCCTGGCGAGATTTTTTAAGAATGCTCTGCAGTACTTCTTTTTCCCTGGTGGAATTATCTAAAGCCACTTTTTTATATGCCCCTCGCTAAGGGGCATATACTGCATTTTGTAGGAAAATCATAAATAAAATAATTAAGGTGCATCAAAAATTGTAACAAAATTGTTCACCAAAAAAATCACATTTTATCAAAAACGTAAATTTTTTATATAAAGTACACAGGAATAAATCATATTAAATATGCACAGTATAATACACTTAAAAGCACATAGGAATTAATACTAAAGAGTAATTGTTTTATTGTAAAATGGGCTAAATATGGCCGTTACATGGGAGTGTATGACATTTTTTCTCAAATCCAAGTGTAATTATTTAAACATTTCCGCACTACAGTTCTCACTGTTTTTTATTGCAAACTAAAAGGTGGCGAGGTTGTGACGAAATATGCAAAATACTTAATACTCTAAAAAAAAAACACAAGCATACGAAAATAGAGGTGACTGTACGATGCTCTATGCAGAAAGCAGCCCAATGTGTTTATTTTTTTGATGCAGGGTTTAATTTTTAAAGTGCACCCCGGGTCACTACTAGTCACTTTGCCCTACCCAGTGAAGTTTCCCTTTCCAGCGAGCTCCATTACTTTCTATAGGAGACATCTCACCACTTGCAGGGACTGCCCCTTTTTTGTAAGATAATTCCACCAGGGCAACACCTGCGAGGGTCGGCGTGAAAAACCACTTTGGAATCGGTGAAGTTTGGATAATCGGCCCCTAAGACCATTGCTTTTTTGAGGTATAACTATAGGAAGGTTTAATTGACTATAATAACTTATAAGCCCAACTAATTATAATAAAGGGGTTACTTAGAGGGACAGTAAACACCTTGATATTTTTAAATAAAATGTTTAGTTATGTGTAATGAAACAATAGTGCAATTTATTCTCAGTATTTATTTTGTCCCTATAATGTAATTTAGCTCTGACAATGTAGCAATTTCTACTTCTCAGACTATGAAACTTACCCTGCTTGCTTCTCAAAGCTAACACTGCTACATATCTCACTCATTGGCTTTAAATAATAGCAACTGCAAAACAGACTACTTTATACTAACTTTATGACAGTGCTTAGCCTTGTTGTCTGCAGACTAAAGCTCAGATTGGCTTCTCCAAATAAGTTAAATGGTGGGTGGAGTTTGGAAACTGAAATATAAATGCAGTAAAAAGCATGTTAATTTGTTTTAAAAATGTTAAGACTTGGCTGATATGTTTTTCTATAGAAACACAACAGAAATGTAATTACAAGGTGTTTACTGTCATTTTAAAGGCACATAAAGTGAATCTGAAATGCATGGTTATGCATTTCAAATTCACTTAAATGAAAATGTATCAAGCTTCAGACGCACAAGTTCTCAACCAGAGAACCTGTCGGCTTGTAATCAAAACTTAAAGTGAATGTAAACTCAGGTAGTTTGCTATAGTTCTGCGTAACAGTTAGGTTTAAATAACATGAGTTTAATTCATGATTTTTTTTTAAACATCGTATTTACCATCATTTTTAATCTTTATATCCTTTCCCCCGTCATCCGTATCCTCCGCCCGGCATTTTCGATTCATCATTGTCATTTTTAGTCACGCTCCTTACAACCAATAACGTTATTAACCACGGGGGGACCCACCCCCTTTATATGTCGTCATGCGTCTGTATTGCGCTTGCGTTTGACAGCTCTTTCAATCATCTTATATGAAGCTCGTTCACATTTTGCGCATGCTCATTTGAATACTTCACGGACTTCATCCATTCTACAAATATTATAGTGCCCGATAAGTATATTTTGAAATGGGCTTCGTATATCTATTAGATTATATTGTAAAATATCATGTTGAATTATTGTTCCAAATTTAGAAAGATTTATAAACGTAATGATTGCAAAAAAGACGTTTCAAACTATACTTAAAATCGTATTTTTTACACAAGAAGCTTCTGAATATTACGGTAATTCGGAGGAGATGCTTTGCTTCTATAGCCAACAATAGTATTCAGTGAATGTATTCATTCACTGAATACTATGTTGAGTGACAGCGGAATCGGGGTTTGACGCATGCGCAGTGTTGAGCAGAGACGGGAGCGCGCATTGCCACTACGTAAACAGCGGGTGGGACCGCTGTATACGTAATATTGAACATAATAAGGAAGTTGAGAGTGGGAGGAGCAGGTATACACAAATATCGATATTTGCAAATGTATATAAAACTTTTATTATACATCTTATGACAAAATGAAAGTTACGGTTCAATTAATATACTTATTAGCTATATAATCATACTTTCTGAACTTAAAAAATTGACATTCACTTTAAGATGCAGCATTGCACAAATAAATTTAAAGGGGCATGAAACGCACATTTTTTCTTCCATGATTCAGACAGAAATAAAAATTTAAAAACTTTCCAATTTACTTCTATTACCAAATTTGCTTCATCTTCTTGGTATCCTTTGTTGAAGGAGCAACAATGCGCTACCTGAACATATATTGTAATCCAATGACAAGAGTCATATATTTGCAGCCAAAAATCAGCAGCTAACTCCCAGTAGTTTATTGCTGCTCCTGAGCCTACCGGATACCAAGAGAACAAAACCAATTAGATAATAGAAGTCAATTGGAAAATTGTTTAAAATTGCATGCTCTATTTAAACCATGAACGCTTTATTTTAACTTTCATGTCCATTATATTGAAAATACAGACCCCAAAGTAGAAACTTTTACTATTGTTTTTAATTTTACATAAGAACAAATACCATATTGTTCAACATTTATATTGAACAGGGTTGTATTTCACTTATTTTGTATACTGGTGACTAATAATTATTTTGAGTAGACAGATAGATAAATGATAGATAGATAGATAATTAGATAGATAGATAGATAGATAGATAGATAGATGATAGATAGATCATTTAAATAGATAGACAGACAGACATATAGACAGATTAGATTGATTAGATAGATGGATAGATAGATAGATAGATAGATAGATAGATAGATAGATAGATAGATAATTTAAATAGATAGACAGACAGACAGACAGACAGATTAGATTAGATAGATAGAATGTTTGAATTTGCAAAAATATTCTCCTACTGGTATATAACACAGTGTAGCACATGCATAAGAAACTTATCAAAAGAACTGTGGTAATGAGAAACATTTATTTAATAAGAACATATATCTGCAAGATCTACTTAGTTAAAAATGTAATATTATTTACATAATATTGTAAGCTGGGTCCACAACTCTTCCAGTATTAATTTGTTTATTTTATTCTGTTTTATGCATTTGTGTTTCTTTTTTTATTATGAATCAGTATTATTGGTCTAGATTCATAGACACCCAACAAGTTTCTGAGGGACCTTAATGTAAACCTTAAATAATTTTTGGACTTTATTGAGCCTCACTTAACCTTTCTTTAAGTAAGTATTGTTAGTGGGCTGTTCCTGCCGTTAACATCTATAGTTGCTTTAAATTCCTGATACCTTATATCTTGCAAATGAAACAAGAACCTATTGCTAAGCAATTAGAACAATTATAACTGCAACAACTTCCAAAACAGGCGTGAAACATTTTGTTATAGAAAAGTAGTTTTGCAGGATAGAATGAAATGCGTCTCAGAAATCTCTCAGACATAACAAGAAGCTGGGGGTATGCGTTCTGTGGACGTAATCAGAGTATTCACCAATTTTTTTGCCAAGCAAGATAAATTCATTGTGGCGCTATCAGTGGCATATTTAGGTTTTCTGCTGGCCTAGGCACTCTAAATTCTGCTGACCACCACCACAACATTTTAGGCCTTTTATTGCCATAACATTTTTTTGATGAGGGTGTAAAGTGACTTTTTTTTCATGACATTTTCAAACAAAATGTTCATGTTCAAGTGCGCATGTGTGTATATATGTGTGTCTATATGGTGTGTGTGTGTAGTGCAGTGTGTGTATTTGTGTGTGTGTGTAGTGAGACTCAAAAAGTGCTGTCCCCCAAAAGCTGCTGCCATAGGCAAGTGCCTTGTTTTCCTGGGCCAAAATATGCCCCTGGGCGCTATACAAAAAAATATTAATAATAATAATATCAATAATCAGTCTTCCAATACATTTCAGGCTGATGTGTTTGCATATGTGCAGCAACTGTCCTTCAGATACCTGAGAGAAACCTATATTTCAAAATAGTGGCCCCCATATTAAGAGGAAGGTGCACAAAGTGGTAGTTTCCCTTTAAAGGTAAAATAAACACAGCAATGTTCCAAGACACATATAGAACATACAAATAAAATGTTTTTCCATTATCATTTCAACACATTAAAATATTTCTTTCAGTAGCTTATTTTTTATAGACCATTTTTAAAAACATAGAGTGACATAAACATTCCAAATAAAACCAGTAAGTTTATGTTTCAGTGCAATCTTTTTTTATCAGGCTGGATATGTGCGTAATTACTGTATAGATATGCAGGATATATTAGGGGCCAGCTTATGCACAGAATAGCAAAGAAAATATCTTGCATAATGATGAGATAAAATGCCCCTTTTGTATGCTGCCAGGCGGAACCACTGTTGTTTACGTCAGTATATTTATGGAGCTGTAAAAATAAATACATAAATAAATCTTTGACTCTGTTGTTATATTTTAGTTAAGATTCACAGTTAAAAATGGGAACCAACAAGACCAAGGACTTGTACTTGCACTAGCTTTTGTAATACTGCCCTATATGGGGAATATTTGTGGTATTCTATAATTAGATGTAGGAGTGTTTTACAAGAAAATGCTTTAAGGGATGATGTGATCACTTTTTAAAAGTAAGTTAAAATAACAGCATTTGAAGCCTGATGAGTTCCACTTCCTGAGCATTTATGTGACTGATTTAAATCATATATGTCAGTAATTATTTCAGTTGTATTAGTTTGTTATTCAATATGTTTGGTTAAGACAATAAGAAGGAACCAGTGAAAGCTAATGGGTTCTGCCCTAGGAGTTTACTAGATATTGACAGACCCATTAGAGCTATTATGTATTTTTCCTCAGGGTTAAGAAATAGAATTCAACAATTTGCTTCATGTAGGTAATACAAGCAAAAGCAATATGTAGTAATTGCCCATGGGATATTACATTCTTCCTCAATCAATATTTTCCAATTGGATGCACATACTTTACTATTTTGTAAAGTAAACAATGCTTTACTAGAGGTTTAGAAAAGGAAATGGGATGAGGAAAATGGTGCCTAAAGCTTGTCTTTGTAATTTATGAAGCAGACTACAGATGCTTCCTTATTATTTGCATTTTTTTCATAGTGCTTACAACAAAGACTGTTTTAGAGTGTAAACAGCCAGTGATGTTTTATTGTTCAGCTGTATTCATTGCAAATTCTAAAATTATCATTTGTATATGGAAAACTATAACACGTGTCAGAGATTTAAAAAAACAACAAAAAAATCAAGATCAAATAATATCTTAAATATATATATATATATACAGTATATACACACACATACACAAATATTAGATTTAGCATTTCAAGAAAAGGCAGAAAGTGACATGTGACTTCCAATTTTATTTTTTATTTTAATCCAGCAGACATATACAGAATTTAATCAGGTACTTAACTATTTTCCCCATACTTTTCAGTGGTTTATAGCTAATTAAGAAGCCCTTACAACTCCACCTCTCTCTTTAGCTTTGCTTGGCATACACATTCATATGGAACCAAATAAAGAAAATAAGTAGTATGTATTAAGGTGCGATAAAACTGGTTGAGATCTGTGCATATCCTAAAAGGGCTAATTAATTAAAAAATGTTTGCATAAAAAATTGTTTAAAAATTGCTGGCCAGTATTTTAAAATAATTTTCAAAAGTAAGCAAAAATACTAAAATAGTCATGCAGTCTGGAGCAGTCTACTCCACCCTCCTTATCAGTGTTTAGACACAGGCATTGTAGTTCAATTGAGTTTACAGCTTCTAGGCATGCTCCAGCAGATAATCCCTGTTAACTTCTGCATTCTACCAAAACAACAATAGATACAGATACAGCCATAGAAGGAAATGTGTGAGTTAGAGCTTTACAAATCGGAAATTAAATAGAAAGGGTTAATGGCGAGGCACTGCAGTATAAATTTGCAGGTAAAGTAATTAAAGTACATATTATATTTTGTCTCTATCTCAACTTGTTGTATGTCCCTTTAAAGGTACATAATTTGCTCTTCATCAGACAGGAGCCCTTCTGAGTGGATTAGATATTCCTATTGCTTTCTTTGCCTCATAACAGCTGTCATTTTTGCCCAATTGCAAGTCTCAGGTTTATATCACAGAAGAAAAATGTTTCATTCACCAAGATTCATAGACACTGACAAGGTTGAGGAGGCAATGCACTGTGAAGGTGTTGTAAACTGATTGTGGCTTGTTTCACCTATGTTTCCCATTAATATATATCGTTGTGATGGGTGCACAATTAATTAAATTTCACATTTGTATAAAATAAAGTATATTTGTGAATATGTATGATGTGCTGGGTGAACCACACTTACATATTTACCAAGGGCCTAAGGTCTATATAAGGTCTATATAAATATCACTTATTTTATGTGACGTTATGAATATGAGAAGATATATTAGATATGTAAGAAACCTTTCTTTAATAACTGATTAGTGACATTTACAATGTAATATAATGAGATGACTATGGGCTTTAATTAAACAGAAACTACATTTAAATGTAATTAAAATTTAAAATTAAAAAGAATCACTGTGTATGTGTTGTATTTTCATGCATATACACGGCCTGATATTTGTGAGAATGGCAGAGTTTTAAAGCAACACTTGATAAAGAGTCAATTACAATATGCGGAAGTATTTGGGACATTGTTTAATTGTAAAATGGAAAAGACTCATTACCTTACTCAGGATAGCTTAAGAGACTTTTGTAAAGTTTTGTTTTTAAAGGGACATTATACACTAGATTTTTCTTTGCATAAATGTTTTGTAGACAATCTAAAAAAAATGTAGTTTTGCTTATTTTTAAATAAGATTGTGCTGATTTTTAGACTCCTAACCAAGCCCAAACGTTTTAGGAGAATACTGATATATTCTTCCTCCAGCTTGCTACTGTTTGTGTAAAGGGTCTTTTCATATGCAGAGGAAGGGGGGAGGGGAGGTGTGTCTGCTTTCCCTGGGTGTTCCAATCAACCTAATCAAAAGTGCTAAACTGGGAGCTTCTAAGTTAGTTTTAAAAAGGTTTTATACTGGATTTTTAGATCAGCATCTGTGCATATAATTATTTATAGTAGTGTCTATTACATGGGGTTATATGAAAATTGGTGTATACTGTCCCTTTAAATGAAGAGGTCCTTGTTTATTTTCCAGTGATAATTGTATTCACTGTCATGGGTGGGCACAAAAAGGTTATGTCTTGAACTTCTATTATAGAAGTACCAAAACCAGTAATGCATTTTTTTCTTAATTGATTGAGAATTTAAAGTTTAACATATATATATAAATGATTTTACAGTGGATAGTGCAAATTTGAAAAAACAGTGAATACTGCAAAACTATCACTATAAACATATAAATTAACTGCAGCAAAACTTCCTCTTTGTATCTGTCTAGTTATGAAATAATAGTAACATATTGCTGGCTGGGCCTAACTAATAACCAGTTACATTTTAAACAAAGAGACTCTTAAAGATAGCATTGTCTATGCACTAGGTTATCGTGTAGCAATGTAGCACTTAATAACTGCACTTAAAGTTTTAAAGTCGGCTAAAAGAAGAACAGTTAAAGACAAGTGTAAAGTTTATATATATATATATATATATATATATATATATATATATATATATATATATATATATATATATATAAAAGAAAAAAACATTTTCAATATATATTTATTGTGAATTTAGGAAATATGTTGAAACAGGATGTGGATGAGACTATACAACACAATGTAAGTATTCATTTAAATACAGATATATTAATGTCTGTGCCACAGCAAGATTTCAACAATTAAAAGCAATCCATTATAAATAAAAAGATGAATAAATCGCAACTTAGCTAAACATTGAATGGTTGACCAGTATTTTAATGTAATACAACATTATGAAGACACAATCTTAGACGCACACTTTCAGCGCACACTGATTTAATTACCATTGAGCTGTATTTATTAACATCTGAACATTATAGGAAACTGGCAATAAATATTTTTAGTCAATTTGTGGTCAAAATGAGTGCATAAATATATTTCTATATACAGATGAAACTCGAAAAATTAGAATATCGTGCAAAAGTTCATTTATTTCACTAATGCAACTTAAAAGGTGAAACTAATATATGAGATAGACTCATTACATGCAAAGCAAGATAGTTCAAGTCGTGATTTGTCATAATTGTGATGATTATGGCTTACAGCTCATGAAAACCCCAAATCCACAATCACAGAAAATTAGAATAATACATGCAATCAATAAAACAAGGATTGTACATAGAACAATATCGGACCTCTGAAAAGTATAAGCATGCATACTGTATGTACTCAGTGCTTGGTTTGGGCCCCTTTTGCAGCAATTACTGCCTCAATGCGACGTGGCATGGAAGCTATGAGCCTGTGGAACTGCTGAGGTGTTATGGAAGACCAAGATGCTTCAATAGCGGCCTTCAGCTCTTCTGCATTGTTCAGTCTCATGTCTCTCATCTTTCTCTTGGCAATGCCCCATAGATTCTCTATGGGGTTCAGGTCAGGCGAGTTTGCAGGCCAATCAAGTACAGTAATCCCACAAACATTGAACCAGGTTTGGTGCTTTTGGCAGTGTGGGCAGGTGCCAAGTCCTGCTGGAAAATGAAGTCAACATCCCCATAGAGCTCGTCTGTGAAAGGAAGCATGAAGTGCTCCAAAATCTCCTGGTAGATGGCTGCGTTTACCCTAGACTTAATGAAGCACAGTACACCAGCACCAGCAGATGACATGGCTCCCCAAATCAACACAGACTGTGGAAACTTCACACTGGACTTCAAGCATCTTGCAGTGTGTGGCTCTCCATTCTTCCTCCATACTCTGGGTCCTTGGCTTCCAAATGAGATGCAAAATTTGCTCTCATCAGAAAAGAGGACTTTGGACCACTGAGCAACAGACCAGGTCTGGTTTTCTTTAGCCCAGGCAAGATGCTTCTGATGTTGTTTGTTGTTCAGGAGTGGCTTGACAAGAGGAATATGACATTTGAAGCCCATGTCCAGGATCCGTCTGTGTGTGGTGGCTCTTGATGCACTGACTCCAGCCTCAGTCCACTCCTTGTGAAAGTCCCCAACACTTTTGAATGGCCTTTTCCTGACAATCCTCTCCAGGCTGCGGTCATCCCTGCTGTTTGTGCACCTTTTTCTTCCACACGTTTCCCTTCCACATAACTTTCTATTAATGTGCTTTGATACAGCACTTCTTTTGCAATTACCTTTTGAGGCTTTCCCTCCTTATGGAGGGTGTCAATGATGGTTTTCTGCCAGGTCAGCAGTCTTTCCCATGATTGTGATTCCTACTGAACCAGAATGAGAGACCATTTAAAGACCATTTAAAAGTAGCCCTCCTGCTTCCAGTTTATTTATATCCTTCTGGAGATATGGCCTCCAGAACTGCACACTCTACTCAAGATAATGTCTATCTATTCTGCTGCAAATACCTCTACATGTACTCTACATTTATCCACCAATCAGCAAGTGCTACCCAGGGATCTGAAACAAAAATGGCCAGGCTCCTAAGCTTACATTCCTGCCTTTTCAAATAAAGATACCAAGAAAAGAAAAAAAAATTATAGGAATACATTAGAAAGTTGCTTAAAATTGCATGCTCTATCTGAATCATGAAAGAAAAAATGTGGGTTTCATATCCTTTTAAATATTTATGCAGATAGCAGGGATTTAACTTCAGTTAATAAGCTCAAAAGGGCCATGTGATTCATTACTTAATTAGTTTATATTTCAAAACCAGTGTTGTGAGTCACATGTTTTTATTTACAGTTATATTCTAGATCTTTTAACAAAAATGTGTAACAATGCGTCGTAAAAAAGAACTGATGTTTTTGTATTGCTACATATATTTATTTTACTTATTATTTTCTAGCTTTAACAAAACTATAGAAGAAAACTTTTCCTATAATTAATGTTATCAACACATTATAGGTCATTTCCTATTCCATGAATATTTGGAGGAAATTAGTGACCTGTATTTCAAGGATATGCATCTCTGACGTATGTACAGGAGACATGAAGCCCTATTTATAATATGATGATGAATTCCATAGACGATGTGCATCAAGTGGCCAATGGGAAAATGTGTTATACAGGATAGCAAATAGTTAATCCTAATTGTTTTCTTTTCATTGATGACTTCAATTCCTTTATAAAAAAAAAAAGTAATCAAATGAAAACATTCTGTGATAAAACAGTATCACTCAAACCAGATGCATAGCTAAATTGCTAGCACAGTAATTATTCTTCCTTCTGGCTACAGCAGAGATTAATTTGATCCACACTGAAATCATGGGGCCTACTTCTCTCAGTTATGATGTCAAAAAGAAACATAAAGATTGGCACGCTTCCAGCTGTGGTGTCAGAGATAACTTATGTTCCACTTTTGTTTTTATACTTTTTTTTATCAACAGGAACAATAGTTAAATGATTGGTATTACATACAGTGAATCATACATTCCTATGATTCTCAACATATCCTGTGGTATATCTATAGCAGGAAAATGTATACAGCATGCAGTAAAAAATGAAGTAACCAGGATAAGAAAAAAAATCTAAATTAAAAATATAAAATAATAATAATAATATATGAGATCTTACAAATGAAGGTATGATATCCAGATCATGCCTGTCAACACAGTGCCCCTATGGTTTTGGTCCTGGAGGATCAAGACTGAGTGTGAGCAATCCAGAGATGTTGATTGGGGGTTGGGTGGCATGGCGTTAAGTTGGACAATGCCAGGAATGCAGTCTGAGTGGGTCAGAAGCACAGAAGACCGACTGGCTGCTGATGAGTAATGGCATACCCTTTAACTCATATTTCTTTATCCCTGATTTTTTGAGTGTATTTTATCATTTTTTAATTAATAAAGTTACCACATTCTTATACGATTCTCGCTGGATTTGTCTTTGGATTTTGGGTCAGAAGCATGGCTGGCCAGGGCAGGAGGGGGTTATAAACATTTATAAATTAGTATTTAACAGATAATGCTCAAACTGAAATTATAGTATGCATTTAATGTATTGACTATAAACTAATAATCGTGGTGGAGTAATTTAATAAGGGAATGTACAACTTTTTTCTAATTAATTTGTCGCACTAAAAGGAACACTAAGTCAAATTTAAACTTTCATGATTCAGATAGAGCAAGCAGTTTTAAGAGACTAATTTACTTCCATTATCAAACAGTGCACAGCCTTTTTTCATATGCACACTTTCTGAGGCACCAGTTCATACTGAGAATGTGTAAGAATTCACAGCTATATTAGTGTATGCATGCTTTGTACTGAATATTTTGTCTTCAAAGACAAGAAAAATGTCAGATTCTGGAATGTGCTTAGATTCTAGAATACAGCTTTGGATGGTGAGGGTATAGAAACTCTAATACATCAAAGGGACTGTAACACCAACAATATTATTGTTTAAAAAAATAGATATTCAATTTATTTACCATTCCCCAGTTTTGCATAACCAAATCTGTTATATTCATACACATTTTATCTCTCTGATTACCTTGTATCTAAGATTCTGCAGACTGCCTCCTTATTTCAGTTTTTTTTGACAGATTTGCATTTCAGGAAATTAGTGCTGGCTCTTCAAGGGCGTGAGCACAATGTTATCTATATGGGACCCATGAACTAATGTCATCTAGCTGTGAAAATGTTTCAAATTCATTCAGATAAGAGGCGGCCTTCAAGGGATTAGAAATTAGTATATGAGCCTATTTAGGTTTAGCTTTCATCTAAGAATACCAAGAGAACAAAGCAAATTTGATGATAAACGTAAATTGGAAATTTGTTTAAAATGACATGCCCTATCTGAATCATGAAAGTTTTTTTTTTTTTTTTAAATGTGAAGTTTTTATCATCTTAAATTCATATGATCATTTTTGGTATAATTTGATATTAAACGAAAAATATTGAAGAACTTAGGTGGTGTCTTGTTGATCATGAATTCCTCCCAATTTTTTTTATCCATATATCTTTATTTCCCTGACAAGTCAAACAAAAAACCAAGAGGATAAATAGCAAACACAAAAAAAAGGCATATACAATAACATATACATCCCATATATAACATATGCCTCCTAACCATACATCTTCAAACAACTAATTCTACTTTTGTCCTCCTTTTCTTAGTACATAAAATAAACCATACATTGTCAGGTTTTATTCGTATTTTCCTATTTCTACATTTCACCTTAGATCAGTATTATTGGTCATGCCTCGTCCTGTCCATCCCCCCTGGTCCCAACAGAAAAAAAAATTAAAAAAAATTCCCTCACTGACATCCTCTATCTTATATTAAAAATATTTGCAGTTATTTCACCTCTCAATATCATTTCGCTGACATACACTGAATATCGAAAGGGCCATATCAATTTTTTCTGAAGATCCTCTGGATAAATTTTAATTAAATCAACCCACTTCTGGAAGAAGCGGGTAATATCCATTTCTTTCTCTGAGTCTATTGTGCAATGTTCGATAATCATATAGTTATATACATTATTACAAAATTCTGCAATAGAGTCTTCCTATCAATCCATTTCTTCAGAATCAGATTCCTTCCTATCATTATCATATAATTAATAAATTCTTTGTTTCTATATCTATTATTCTTTGGCAATAAAAATATCACAAGCTCTAATCGTATTTGTATATTTTCAGTTAATATTTTCTGTAACCAGTAATTTACCTTCATCCAGAATTGTTTAATTTTGGGGCAGTGCCAGAAATAATGCAACATCTCGGCCGAAGGGCATTGACATTTACTACATTTATCTGATCTTGTTACATTTCACCTATGTAATAGTGATGGTGTAAGATAGACTTGTTGTAGAATATTCAAATGTGCTCCTCTAAAATTAGTAGCTTTGGCTGCATCCTGTACACTATCTATACTATTCTGGATCATCTCTGTATTTACTTCAGATATTCCTTTAAGATGCCATTTTTAAAACTAATTGATTCAGAGCAAACCTTCCTTCTTCCTTCATAATAATATGATACCATTTCTTTATTGAAGAATTTCCTGCTTTGCATATACCTAAATCGGCATCTATTTTGTCCCAGCTCTCCTCTGTCTTGTTAACTCTAAAAGATTTATCAACCCAATGCCTTAGCTGCAAATAAGCAAAAAGATCTTTATTCATAAGTCCAAATTCTCTTTTTAAATTTTCAAAAGATTTCATCCTTCTCACCCCTTCTTCTTGCTCTAGTGCTTGATATATATAGTTCAGCCCTGCTCTTCTCCATCTGTGAAATACTTCAGCTTTTAATCCTTCTGGGAATAATGGATTCCCTGTTATTGTGCAATATTTGGAAAACTCATGAGATAACCCCACTTTTTTATAGAAAATTTGCCAAGCCCTTATTACTGTGAAAATCGTTCTAATTTTTTTACATTCCTTGGGTAGTAATCTATTATCCACATGTAATAATGCTTTTGTCACATAGGGTTTTACCAATATCTCTTCAAACTGCCTATCTGTAAAATATTCTGCCTCTATCAGCCATTCTGCCGCTATTTTGACTAGGCACGATATATTATAATCCTGTAAATGAATCATGAAAGTTTAATTTTGACTTTACTGTCCCTTTAAATAAACTTTATTGTATTTGCTAATTAAAGCAGTTGTTTAGGTGTGATATATTAACTTCAATTATATATTTCTGATGGGAAATTTCTAAACCATAATCTCAAAATCACAAAGTAATGGCACAAATACACAAAGTAAAGTGTTTTACTATCTTCATAGAACTTATCTGGTTGCATTCTAAAAAACAGATACATCTTCTGCAAAGCCTCTGATCCTTATAATAATAGTAGTACAGGCCATATTTGAACAAGTTGGATCTAATCTAGTGGAATACAGGGAAAACTTTCTATGTATTTCTTAAACAAACAGGACAGCGAGTTTAAACTTCCTGAAATGGGTATACAAATGTATAGTAAATAAATGTGGAACAACAGAGCAGCAATGCACTACTGGGAGCTAGATGAACACATCTTATAAAATTGTATGCTCTGGCCTCATTTATTATGATCCTTGTGGAGAAGGTTCTACACAGGGAATATGTCCACATAACTTTCATTCTTCCAACACAGCATTAGCTGCCGGAATTTACCACTGCATGAGCAAAGGGCCCTGCAGCCCACAGCTCCCACCTCTCCTGCTCTCTCACAAACAATTGCATGAGAGCAGGACTTGTCAGTCATCCCGAAAGAATGAGTCTAGGTTGTCTGACATTTTGGTTTGTCCTGATTGTAACAGGCTGGTGCATCTTAACTTTTTGGGTGCAGGCTCACTCATGCACTAAAATGTCCCTGAAGCAGCTTCATAAATGAGGACCTCTGTCGGAAACATGGAAGTTTACTTTTCACTTTCATAACCATTTCATTGCTGATATAAAATATGCATCTCTGACTTTAAGGTCCCTTTAATTACATACTAACATAGTAGATGAGGTTGAAAAAAAAACAAAGTCCATCAACCTATACAAATCTAATATACTTTAAAAAAAAAGCTCAAGTTGAGCTTAAATTAATCCCACTAAAAGGTGACCAATTTTATACAAGCAATCATATCCATGAATTGTGTTTCTAAACAGAAATGTATCCAAAAAATGTTAAATGTATGTAGGGTATTGGCATTCACTACCTCTTTTGGTAATGAGTTCCACAATTTTATTGCTCTTACAGTGAAAAAACTATTCCATTGCGGGAGATTAAATCTCCTTTCCTTCAACCTTAAATTGTGACCTCTTTTCACAAACAATTTTCTTGGAATAAACAAAGCTTCTTCCATCTGACTAAACTTTCAGACAATAATAAGAAAGCTCTGTACGTGTTTCATTAAGGTGTGATTTGAGCAATTTATTTTAAATTTTCTACTAAACTAGAATGTAGTTGTTTGCTCACAAGAATCAAGTATGATCGAAAACGTATACTTAAAGGGACAAAAAGTTTTTTACATGGTCAACTTAGTTACAGCTGTTGGAAACAGAAGTATTTAACCCCTTAATGACAACTGACGTACCAGGTACGTCATGCATTAACAAGCAGTTAATGACAATAGACGTACCTGGTACGTCAGTTGTCTAACAGAGTGCTGGAAGCGATCACAATCGCTTCCAGCAGCTCTGAGGGTATTGCAGTGATGCCTCCATATGGAGGCATCCTGCAATACCCCTTTACAAGCCTCCGATGCAGAGAGAGCCACTCTGTGGCCCTCTCTGCACCGGAGCGTCGTTGGTGGGTGGGAGCAAGGCAGGGAGGTGGGTGGGCGGCCTGCCAAGGGCCTGTGATTTGGAGGGGGGCGGGATCGGAGGCCGGATCGGATGCGGCAGTGTCCGGGGGCGCGCACGGACGCGCGGGCGAGTGCACGTGGGCGGCGGGCGGGCGCGTGCACGTGGGCGGGAGCGGGTGGGAACTGCTACACTACAGAAAACATGTATTTCAAAATTGGGAGAAAAGGGGGGATTTTAATTCAATAAATGATCGAAGGGTTCTGGGGGGGGGGGAAGCTACACTACAGAAAATGGGAAAAAAGTCCAAAAAACAATAAAAGCATATTTTTTTTAAGAAACTGGGTACTGGCAGACAGCTGCCAGTACCCAAGATGGTGCCCATTAAGTTAGAGGGGGAGGGTTAGAGAACTGTTTGATGGGGGATCTGTGAGTTTGGGGGCTTAGGGGGGATTCTATACAGCAGCATATGTAAATATGCTATATAAAAAAAAAACAAATATACCTTTTTATCTTAGTACTGGCAGACTTTCTGCCAGTACTTAAGATGGCGGGAACAATTGTGGGGTGGGGGAGGGAATATAGCTGTTTGGGAGGGATCAGGGGGTCTGATGTTTCAGGTGGGAGGCTGATCTCTACACTAAAGCTAAAATTAACCCTGCAAGCTCCCTACAAGCTACCTAATTAACCCCTTTACTGCTAGCCATAATACAAGTGTGATGCGCAGCAGACTTTAGTGGCCTTCTAATTACCAAAAAGCAACACCAAAGCCATATATGTATGCTATTTCTGAACAAAGGGGATCCCAGAGAAGCATTTACAACCATTTGTGCCATAATTGCACAAGCTGTTTGCAAATAATTTCAGTAAGAAACCAAAAATTTAGAAAAATGTAAAAAAAAAATTTATTTGAACGTATTTGGCGGTGAAATGGTGGCATGAAATATACCAAAATGTGCCTTGATCAATACTTTGGGTTGTTTACTACACTACACTAAAGTTAAAATTACCCCAAAAAGCTCCCTACATGCTCCCTAATTAACCCCTTCACTGCTGGGCATAATACAAGTATGTGTGCAGTGGCATTTAGCGGCCTTCTAATTACCAAAAAGCAACGCCAAAGCCATATATGTCTGCTATTTCTGAACAAAGGGGATGCCAGAGAAGCATTTACAACCATTTTTGCCATAATTGCACAAGCTGTTTGTAAACAATTTCAGTGAGAAACCGAAAGTTTGTGAAAAAATTTGTGAAAAAGTGAACGATTTTTTGTATTTGATCGCATTTGGCGGTGAAATGGTGGCATGAAATATACCAAAATGGGCCTAGATCAATACTTTGGGATGTCTTCTAAAAAAAAATATATACATGTCAAGGGATATTCAGAGATTCCTGAAAGATATCAGTGTCCCAATGTAACTAGCAGTAATTTTGAAAAAAAGTAGTTTGGAAATAGCAAAGTGTTACTTGTATTTATGGCCCTATAACTTGCAAAAAAAGTAAAGAACATGTAAACATTGGGTATTTCTAAACTCAGGACAAAATTTAGAAACTATTTAGCATGGGTGTTTTTTGGTGGTTGCAGATGTGTAACAGATTTTGGGGCTAAAAGTTAAAAAAAAGTGTTTTTTTTCCATTTTTTCCTCATATTTTATATATTTTTTATAGTAAATTATAAGATATGATGAAAATAATGGTATCTTTAGAAAGTCCATTTAATGGCGAGAAAATGGTATATAATATGTGTGGGTACAGTAAATGAGTAAGAGGAAAATTACAGCTAAACACAAACACCGCAAAAATGTAAAAATAGCCTTTGTCACAAACGGACAGAAAATGGAAAAGTACTGTTGTCATTAAGGGGTTAAAAATTGTGCAAAAATTGCTGTGAAAAGTGTTTCCTGATTGCACAGAATACTATTAGTCTTAATGTATCTAAGTGTTCCTAGAGCAATTTTGAGCATCTATTATAAACCCATATAAAATTGGGTTTTCTGAAAGATTTGAATGTCTTCACCCTGCGAAAAGAATTTGGGGCATAAAACAGATACAAGCTTCATGTGGTTGCTTGTAAAAGTAAATATATGAAAATATCAGTATTGTGATTACTGGGTGTCATCTATCTGAGTCATTCACCTTAATGTTTTTTTTTTTTTTTAATAATTACTCTCTAGCAAATAGCTGGTCTTCAAAGCACAAATGTGTTATTATTGCAGAATTATACACAGAACAAAGGTTACACAGCAGAGATGATTTTTTTTCTTGCCACTGTATATTACTGTAAAAAGGTAAAATAATATTTAATATCCGCAACAAGAATTTAAAAAACTAGTTGGGAAATTTCAATTACAATATACTGTTTTGCAAAAAAAAATTATAATTTGCCAGTATAATAATTCAGTTAAATTTAAATCAAATTTTAGTATCTTGGTTTGATGTGTTACTATTGCAACTAAACTTGTAAGTTTGGATATTTTCATGAAAACATTTGAGAATAGTTAGTAGTTAATTTTAAATCACCAAACAATTGACATTTTCTTGTGTAAAAATAAAATGCTTATTTTTTTCTGTTTTGCATTTAACAATTTCAAAGAGGTTAAACAAGCCACCAATTTGCACTCTGGAATAGCCCTATTCTGCTTCAGATAAAGATCTGGCCAGTGATTTGAGCATACACATGTATGCCTACTTCTGATTCATTCTCTGGCTGTATCCACCAGTGGGTGGTACAAAAGCACTTTAGGTCAGTTCCTCTAATGCTTTCTGGCATGGAGTTAAATCCTCTTGTGTTTATAGCCAACTCAACTCAAAAAATTGGGTCTGGAAGGGGTGATCAACTTTCTATAAAAAGTAATGAAGCTCTCTTCAATAGAGAATCTTACAGGGGAGAAGGAATGTAACAGGCAATTGGCACTGCTAGCAACATTTTTTTTTACAATTTTCTACAAATCAAATTGTGCTGTTTTTAGCGTTCCTTTTGAATTTACTTCTGTATTTGCATACATATCTTTTTTTTTCTTCCAGTAGTGCATTTTGTATTCAGAAACAAACTAGCCAGCTTTCATTTGGTGAGAAAAAAACAGTGAGATCAGCAAGCGTAAATCTCTTAGAGAATATGATGAACCCACTCACTCTCCAAGGCTGTGAGATAGAAGAATAAAGTACACTTTGTATTTTGTATTTTTCTGTATTTTGTTTTAAACTGTATTTTATTTCTGTATTTTTTTTTTAAATTAGAATGTATTTTATTTCTGTATTTTATAAAACAAATTTAGTCTATTTTATTTCTGTATTTTTTTAGACTGTATTTTACATCTGTCTTTCTTTTAGTATTTTTTTTAGACTGTATTTTACTTCTTTTTTTTTTACTGTATTTTATTTCTGTATTTTTTGTATTTTGTACTTTTCAGTATGCTTTTAATTTTGTATTTTGAAACTACATTGTATATTGAATACATTTTTAGTGTGTATATTAAATTCAAATTTTTACTGCATGCTTTAAATAAGAATTTTCCAGCGTAATTCACATTTTCCTGCATACTTTTCATGCAAATTTTACAGCTATTATTAATATGATTTTTAATTACTTTAAATATGATTTTAAAACGGTTTATTTTATTGAGCACTGTACCTAAGTATCTATCTTGTATGTAGCTTATTCCTCTTAGCCAGATACACAGCTATCAAGGTAACATTTGCATAAAGAGAATTACATACAGGATCTGGTTCTGCTGGGAGTATGTTTTAGAGAATCTCACCTGAGAGGTGAGTTTTAGGGAATCAGACCTTCTGACTATAGCCCAGATGATAAAAAACTCGCTGACATGGAGAGAAATCACACAAAATATTTGAGATTATGGGGTCGATCCGATATAAAGCGTCGCCCGCAAAAGCCGGCGACGCCAATAATTGCGCGGATTTGGTATCCTATATACGGGGTAAGCTAGAAGTTACGCGCGTATATTTCTGCCGTCGCCCGCAGTTTTTTGGGCCATAGGCAGGTATACCAAACCCGCGCAGTTTGGTATCCAATATGCAGCGTAAGGACTTACGTGGCGAAAATGGAGAAAACTTACTCCATTTTCACCTCGCCACAAAAAGCAGCCGTAAGAAGCCTTACGCTGACTATTGGAGCCCCGTAACTTCCTAAACTGGCTGCTAAAATAAACCTAACACCTAACGCATGCGCAATGTCTATCTCCCTGTCAACCGCGATCTGCTAAAATAAACCTAACACCTAACGCATGCGCAATGTCTATCTCCCTGTCAACCGCGATCCCCCCCCCCCGAAATCCCTAATAAAGTTATTACCCCCTAAAACGCCGCTCCCGGACCCCGCCGCCATCTACATAAACTAACCCCCTACTGTGAGCCCCTAAAACCGCCGCCATCTACCTTATCTATCCCGTAATCTGACCCCTTACACCGCCGCCACCTATATAAAAATGATTAACCCCTAATTTAATCTACCTACCCCGCCGCCAGCTATGTTATCTATATTAACCCTAAGTATATTATAGTTAATATAGTTATTACATTATATATATTAACTATATTAACCCTAATTATATTAGGGTTAATATAGTTAATATAGTTACTATAGTATTTATATTAACTATATTAACTCTATCTAACCCTAACACCCCTAACTAAATTTATATTAAATTAATCTAATTAATTTATAAACTAAAATATTCCTATTTAAATCTAAATACTTACCTATAAAATAAACCCTAAGATAGCTACAATATAATTAATAATTACATTATAGCTATGTTAGGGTTAATATTTATTTTACAGGTAAATAGTTAATTATTTTAACTAGGTATAATAGATATTAAATAGTTATTAACTATTTAATATCTACCTAGTTAAAATAATTACCCAATTACCTGTAAAATAAATCCTAACCTAAGTTACAAATACACCTACACTATCAATAAATTTAATAAACTACAAACATCTATCTAAAAATACAATTAAATTAACTAAACTAAATTACAAAAAAAAACAAACACTAAATTACAAAAAATAAAAAAAAGATTACAAGATTTTTAAGCTAATTACACCTATTCTAAGCCCCCTAATAAAATAATAAACCCCCAAAATAACAAAAATTCCCTGCCCTATTCTAAATTAAACAAATTTCAAAGCTCTTTACCTTACCAGCCCTTAAAAGGGCCTTTTGTGGGGCATGCCCCAAAGAATTCAGCTCTTTTGCATTCAACAAATACAATCCCCCCCCCCCATTACAACCCACCACCCACATACCCCTATTCTAAACCCACCCAAACCCCCCTTAAAAAATCCTAACACTACCCCCCTAAAGATCTCCCTACCTTGTCTTCACCACACCGGGCCGAACTCCTGATCCGATCCGGGCGATGTCGTCCTCCAAGCGGCAAAGAAGAAATCTTCCTCCGGCGATGTCATCCTCCAAGCGGCAAAGAAGAATTCTTCCTCCGGCGACGTCTTCCTCCAAGCGGCAGCAAAGTCTTCATTCTTCCGGCGGCATCTTCAATCTTCTTTCTTCGCTCCGCCGCCGCAGAGCATCCATCCCGGCCGACTGCTAAACTTGGAATGAGGTACCTTTAAATGACGTCATCCAAGATGGCGTCCGCCGAATTCCGATTGGCTGATAGGATTCTATCAGCCAATCGGAATTAAGTTAAAAAAATCTGATTGGCTGATTGAATCAGCCAATCAGATTCAAGTTCAATCCGATTGGCTGATCCAATCAGCCAATCAGATTGAGCTCGCATTCTATTGGCTGATCGGAACAGCCAATAGAATGCGAGCTCAATCTGATTGGCTGATTGGATCAGCCAATTGGATTGAACTTGAATCTGATTGGCTGATTCAATCAGCCAATCAGATTTTTTTAACTTAATTCCGATTGGCTGATAGAATCCTATCAGCCAATCGGAATTCGGCGGACGCCATCTTGGATGACGTCATTTAAAGGTACCTCATTCCAAGTTTAGCAGTCGGCCGGGATGGATGCTCCGCGGCGGCGGAGCGAAGAAAGAAGATTGAAGATGCCGCCGGAAGAATGAAGACTTTGCTGCCGCTTGGAGGAAGACGTCGCCGGAGGAAGAATTCTTCTTTGCCGCTTGGAGGATGACATCGCCGGAGGAAGATTTCTTCTTTGCCGCTTGGAGGACGACATCGCCCGGATCGGATCAGGAGTTCGGCCCGGTGTGGTGAAGACAAGGTAGGGAGATCTTCAGGGGGGTAGTGTTAGGATTTTTTAAGGGGGGTTTGGGTGGGTTTAGAATAGGGGTATGTGGGTGGTGGGTTGTAATGGGGGGGGGGGATTGTATTTGTTGAATGCAAAAGAGCTGAATTCTTTGGGGCATGCCCCACAAAAGGCCCTTTTAAGGGCTGGTAAGGTAAAGAGCTTTGAAATTTGTTTAATTTAGAATAGGGCAGGGAATTTTTGTTATTTTGGGGGTTTATTATTTTATTAGGGGGCTTAGAATAGGTGTAATTAGCTTAAAAATCTTGTAATCTTTTTTTTATTTTTTGTAATTTAGTGTTTGTTTTTTTTTGTAATTTAGTTTAGTTAATTTAATTGTATTTTTAGATAGATGTTTGTAGTTTATTAAATTTATTGATAGTGTAGGTGTATTTGTAACTTAGGTTAGGATTTATTTTACAGGTAATTGGGTAATTATTTTAACTAGGTAGATATTAAATAGTTAATAACTATTTAATATCTATTATACCTAGTTAAAATAATTAACTATTTACCTGTAAAATAAATATTAACCCTAACATAGCTATAATGTAATTATTAATTATATTGTAGCTATCTTAGGGTTTATTTTATAGGTAAGTATTTAGATTTAAATAGGAATATTTTAGTTTATAAATTAATTAGATTAATTTAATATAAATTTAGTTAGGGGTGTTAGGGTTAGATAGAGTTAATATAGTTAATATAAATACTATAGTAACTATATTAACTATATTAACCCTAATATAATTAGGGTTAATATAGTTAATATATATAATGTAATAACTATATTAACTATAATATACTTAGGGTTAATATAGATAATATAGCTGGCGGCGGGGTAGGTAGATTAAATTAGGGGTTAATCATTTTAATAGAGATGGCGGCGGTGTAAGGGGCTTACATTAGGGGTTAATAATTTTAATATAGATGGCGGCGGTGTTAGGGGCTCACTTTAGGGGGTTATAGATATAATATAGCTGGCGGCGGGGTACGGGAGCGGCGGTTTAGGGGTTAATAACTTTATTAGGTTGCGGCGGGGTACGGGAGCGGCGGTTTAGGGGTTAATAACTTTTTTATTGTTAGGCTAGTGAGGGGGGATAGCGGATAGAGGGTTAGACAGTGCGGGCTATGTTAGGGAGGCGTGTTAGACAGTGCGGGCTATGTTAGGGAGGCGTGTTAGACAGTGCGGGTGTTTTAGACTTTAGTCAGGTTTTATAGGCGCCGGCAGATTCTAACGTGCCGCAAGTCACTGGCGACGCCAGAAATTTGTACTTACGCAGATTTCTGGACATCGCTGGTTTGTGAGACTTACGGCACGTTAGCATCTGACGGCGACTTATATGGGATGGCTCGAGTTGCGAGCTGAAACTGCGGGCGACGCCGGTCTCCTCGCTTGCGCCGCAAACTGCGATCTATATCGGATCGCGCCCTATATTTATATTGTGATGTAGGAATCTCTCCTTCACATATAGAACCATTGCATAGTGAGATAAACAGCTATCAAGGTAGAATTTAAAGGCACTTGAACCCCACATTTTTTTATTCCCTTATTCAGATAGAGCATGCAATTTTAAACTATTTTCTAATTTACTTCTGTTATCACATTTTCTTTGTTGTCTTGGTATGTAAAAGATGAAAACGCAGGAGTGTGCACGTGTCTGCAACACTATATGGCAGCAGTTTTGCAAGACTGTTATCCATTTACAAGAGCACTAGATGGCAGCACTTTTTCGTGCAATTTAGTTCTCCAGACATGTATATAGGTATCTCTTCAACAAAGAATACCATGGGGATGAAGCAGATTTGATAATTGAAGTAAATCGGAAACTTTTTTTTACATTGTATGCTTTAAATCATATAGAATATTTTTGAATGTCATATCCCTTTAAAGGGACATTAAACACTTTGAGATGGTAATATAAAATGATAAATTGTATATATAAAACAACTCTGCAATATACTTTCATTATTTATTTTGTCCTCTTTGCCTGTAATTCCATTCTGAAATTGTGAGCTTTTCAGTTCCTGGTAGAAATGGAAGTGCAGAACACTGTTAAATCCAGCACAACCATTGGCTGCACACTCTAGTGAACTATTTATAACGGTCCCTAATTGGCCACAGCAGAGAAGGTAACACAAGTTACAACATGGCAGCTCCCAGTGTGTTATAGACACTAACAGGCCCATTTATCAAGCTCCGTATGGAGCTTGAAGGGCCGTGTTTCTGGCGAGTCTTCAGACTCGCCAGAAACACAACTTATGAAGCAGCGGTCTAAAGACCGCTGCTCCATAACCATGTCCGCCTGCTCTGAACAGGCGGACAGGAATCGCCGGACATCAACCCGATCGAATACGATCGGGTTGATTGACAGCTCCCTGCTGGCGGCCGATTGGCCGCGAGTCAGCAGGGGGCGGCGTTGCACCAGCAGCTCTTGTGAGCTGCTGGTGCAATGTTAAATGCGGAGAGCGTATTGCTCTCCGCATTTAGCGAGGTCTTGCGGACCTGATCCGCAGTGTCGGATCAGGTCCGCAAGCCCTTTGATAAATGGGCCTGTAAAACTTTACACTTATTTTGTCACTTTTTAAACAACTAATGAAACTTTGAAAAATACATCTACATGTTAGTCATGGACTAATCTTTTCTTTGAATGCATCATTCTATCTAGCTTATATTTAGTGTTTAATGTCCCTTTAAGGATTGAGAGTGAACTAAGATGAAACTCATATGTCTAAAAGAAAATGCTTAATTAGCAACAGACAACGCTTGTCAGCGTGATACATTGTGTAAATCCATGCTTAGTTTTTTTTTTCTTTTTGGTAAAAGGTCTTATTATTATTGCATCTTACACATAACTTGGATTCCTGTAATGAGGGCAGATGCATCTGAGTCAGACTTTTACATTTTTGTGGGTAACTCCAACCATCATCAAAACAGAGATAACGACTCAGTCAAAATATATGGGGCAGCTGGCCAAACATTCAACAAATGAAGTGATCAGACAAGTTCCCGATGTTTTCTATCAAGACTTCATGTGTAGAAACTGAAGAGGTCTAACATTAAACTGATACAAAAAGGATTTTTTTGCTCTGTAGCATAAAAGAGGGTAATGTAATATAAAATTAAATATATTATTATTATTATTATGCAAAATGAATTTTAACTGTACTGATAAAAAAAATGTTTTTATTCTAATGAGATGTCTCACTGTCCACAAAAAAAGTAGCGTGTTATGCTTATCAGCCATTGGGCAATCAGTCCTTAAAGTGAATGTAAAGTGCGCATCCTGACAAACGTTACCCTTAATGTGTATTAAAAATAAATAGTAGTTTCATTTATCGATTTTCCATATTGTTGTTATATACCTCTTTTTTTTATTTTTATCGTTGGCTCCCGTTATTTTTATCCTCCACCCGGCACGCGCGCCTACTTCTGGTCATTCTGATTGACGTCTTACTAACCAATCAATGCTCTAACCACAGGGGGACCCACCCCCTTACGATGACGTAACTACTCCTTTTTGCACCTGCGTTGTAATCATGTTCAGACGATTTCCTTTTACGCTCGTGCACATTTCGCGCATGCGCAATAGTTTTCATTTGTGGAGCCCTGTCATTTCTGAATTACTTTACCGCTCGGAAAGTACATCAGTATAAGGGCTCCGTATTTTTTAATGACAGCTTTCCTTCTTTCCTTTTAATGACAGCAGATCCTTTCCTTCTCTTCTCAATGATAGTATTCATTGAATGTATTCATTCAATGAATACTATTGTTGATTGACAGCGGAAACAGCATTTCACGCATGCGCAATGGGAAATGAAAACGGGAGCGCGCATTGACAAGACGTAAACAGCGGGTGGGACCGCTGTATACGTGATATGGCTAAAAATAAGGAAGTAAACTGTGGGAGGAGCAGGTACAGTGAATTGTGGATATTTCAAATAAAAAATAAACAACATATTAATTTTATAAAAAATTTATAGTGGCGGTTAGGTTAATATAAGGATTGACTACAGGAATATGTTTTCAAATCCATGAAAATTGACAATCACTTTAAAGCCCAGTTGTACACAGTCAAAATCAAAATGCTCTTTCGTATGCAAATATCATTTTTTAGAGTTTACTATTTCTTCAAGGAGATATCAGACACATACTCACAGCACACAGCCCACTGGAAATGTTGTACGTATCTGTGGCACAGTGGCAATTACAATAGAATAGCATATCATTCATGTGTAAAAGTGATCATTCTATAACCCCACAACATTCTGGTTAATCTGGTAAATCAGTATCCATCTAAATATTATTAGCTACAGTAAACACTTTCTTTTGTTCTTTTCCAGTACCTACTATTATTTAATAACTGCATTATTAGTATGCCGTATTCGTTTTCAAAATAAACTACACAAGGTAAAAAAAATGCTGGTTTTGATGTTTACACATCATGCTAATGCCTCATATATTATAGGAACTTTGTAGTGGGAAGAAACACATACTTTAGTGTGTTAGAACATGTCATTTTCTATGGGAATTAAATACATAGAGTTACATGGTAGTAGTTAAAAAAAATGACAACAAATTGCAGCGTGTATTTTTTGACCGCTGCTTTTCAACTAGTAGCCTGCCCCACTAGGGCCCCAAAGCAGCTTCTTGCTGCTTAAAATAATATGAAACCCCACAAGTTTAAACAACTTTCTAATTTACTTCTCTTATCAAATGTTCTTTTTGTATCTTTGGTTGAAAAGCAGGAGAGTAAGCACAGGAGCCGGCCCATTTCTAGAGCAGTATATGGCAGCAGCTTTGCAACAATGTTATCCATTTGCAAGGGCACTAGATGGCTGAACTATTTCCTGCAATATAGTGCTCCAGACACTTACCTAGGTATCTCTTCAACAAGGAATATAATGAAAACAAAGCACATTTGATAATAGAAGTAAACTGGACACTTTTTAAAAATTGTATGCTCTGCCTAAATCACAAAATACATTTTTGGATTTCATATTCCTTTAATAAATGGAGCCCTATGTGTTTAAAGGGACACTAATCCCAACATTTTATTTAATGTTTTAGGAAGAGAATACAATTTTAAACAACTTTCCAATTTACTTCTGTTATCTAATTTGCTTCATTATTTAGATATCCTATGTTGAAGAAATAGCAATGAACATGGGTGAGCCAATCACACAACGCATTTATGTGCAGCCACCAATCAGCAGCTACTGAGCCTATCTAGATATGCTTTTCAGCAAATGATATAAAGAGAATAAAGCAAATTAGATAATAGAAGTAAATTAGAAAGTTGTTTAAAATTGCATGCTCTTTCTAAATCATGAAAGAAAAAGGTTGGGTTTTGTGTCCCTTTAACTGCCACACAAAAAAACATGCACTTACAAATTAGAGTATATAATTTCAGTACTACAATGTTCCTTTAAATGATTAACCGAGATCAACATTAATAAAAGCTCTTTCCAGTCTCTCCAGTCTTACTGTGCAAGAGACAAGAAGTATAAGGCCCTAGGTCATGTGACATCACATTCTGTTGCTCATATAGTGCAGATTCTGTTGCGCATATAGTGCAGATTCTGTTGCGCATATAGTGCAGATTCTGTTGCGCATATAGTGCAGATTCTGTTGCGCATATAGTGCAGATTCTGTTGCACATATAGTGCAGATTCTGTTGTGTATATAGTGCAGATTCTGTTGCGCATATAGTGCAGATTCTGTTGTTTATATAGTGCAGATTCTGTTGCGCATATAGTGCAGATTCTGTTGTGTATATAGTGCAGATTCTGTTGCGCATATAGTGCAGATTCTGTTGCGCATATAGTGCAGATTCTGTTGTGCATATAGTGCAGATTCTGTTGTGCATATAGTGCAGATTCTGTTGTGTATATAGTGCAGATTCTGTTGCGCATATAGTGCAGATTGTGTTGCGCATATAGTGCAGATTCTGTTGCGCATATAGTGCAGATTCTGTTGTGCATATAGTACAGATTCTGTTGCGTATATAGTGCAGATTCTGTTGCGCATATAGTGTAGATTCTGTTGCGCATATAGTGCAGATTCTGTTGCGCATATAGTGCAGATTCTGTTGCACATATAGTGCAGATTCTGTTGCACATATAGTGCAGATTCTGTTGTGCATATAGTGCAGATTCTGTTGCGTATATAGTGCAGATACAGGTAACATAATAGTTCCCACTTACACAAACAGCAGGTGTGATCTGAGAATGAGACTACATCTTTTTTATGCCCTTATGCGCCACATGTCACATTCGCTGAACAAATTATTAATACTACTAGCCATAACGCTTAGATCAATATTTTATTTTTGCTAATACATGTGTACTGCAAAAAAATGCTTCTTTTCAAAAATATCCATTTCAAATCTGAGCATTTCATCCTTTTAATAATTTTAGAAAATGATTGTGTTTGATAAAATGTGAACTGTACATATGTTCATGAGGTAAATGAGCTTTACATAGATATTTTAAAGAAAAAAGAAAACCAAAATAATAAAATAAATATTGTTTTCAGAAAGTGTTCAGGGTTCTCACTGCAAAGTATCTGATTACATGTAAAACAGACTTTCCTATGGATTAGATTGGCTCCAGTTCTAGCTAATCACGTTTTAAAAAAACAATTAGTAGAGCCCAAGGAAAGTTGCTTTTAAGATACAGAACTACATTTTTAGGGAATAATGCTAGGGCAGGTATACATGAGGGACCATTAAAGGGATACTAAACTCACATTTTTTCTTTCATGATACAGATAGAGCATGCAATTTTAATAAACTTAAACTCAATTTTTCTTCGTTCTCTTGCTCTCTTTATTTGAAAAAGAAGAAATCTAAGCTAAGGAGGTAGCCCAGCATCAGATTTGTGTGCAATGTCAGATTTTAGGTGCTTAGCACATTAATGATGGATAACCACAAAAAGTAGACATGGCCACACTAACACAGTGTTTCTTGAGTCCGGTCCTCAGGGAACACGAACAGACCAGATTTTAAGTATTTCCCTTCTTGAGCTGTTCAGTAGCTCCAGCTATGCTAGGATATGACATATCAATGTAATTTTTTTGTGTATGATATAACAGGCACATATATAAAGAGATAATGTCTATTTTCTTTGATATGTTTGGACTATATAATAAAATGCTATTGATCTTGAAGCAAAATTAATTTGAAGAAACATAAATTATATGTTTATAAAATGTAATAAAACATATTTATTCCAAAATAATGCTTTTATGATCTTTAAAGGGACACTTACCCCAACATTTTTCTTTTATGATTCAGGTAGAGAATAACATTTGAAACAACTTTCTAATTTACTTCTAGTATCTAATTTGCTTCATTCTTTAGATATCCTTGTTGAAGAAATAGCAATGAACATGGGTGAGCCAATCAGATGAGGCATTTATGTGGAGCCACAAATCAGCAGCTACTGAGCCTATCTAGATAAGCTTTTCAGCAAAGGACATAAATATAATGAAGCAAATTAGATAATAGAAGTAAATTAGAAAGTCGCTTAAAATTGCATGCTCTTTCTAAATCATGAAAGAAAAAAAAATGTGTTTCATGTCCCTTTAAAGCGATATATGTTAATATGTTTAAAAGTTTAACAGATTCTCTTAAAAGGAACACATCATTATAAACCTTGTAAAAATAATACCTCTTTTAGCAACTGTCAATATTTATAATGATCCCCTTTTCCACAGTCTCCAGAGCTGTCCACCAATCAAAGATATGCTCATGAAATCATATGCAGAAGCGGAAAGTTTCACCATGTAATTTATGAGTGCATATTTACTTGGGCAACAGCTAGACAGAGAGCTGGGAGCAATTAAATTGATCAATACATGAGCTGTAAACATCTAAAAGATATATAATGTTTAATAGATATTTATGATGTTTTGTTTCTTCAAAGTATGGAGTCTATTAAACATAAAATATATTGACCCTTAAATGGACAGTATACACCAATTCTCATTTAACTGCATGTAATATGCACTACTATAAAGAATAATATGCGCAGATACTGACCTTAAAATCCAGTATAAAACCATTTAAAAACTTACTTAGAAGCTCCCAGTTTAGCACTGTTAAAAAGGTTATCTGGAACACCCACTAAAAGTGGTTCTAAAGCAAAAAAAGCAGACACTCCCTCTCCCCCTTCCTCTGCATATGAAAAGACTCTTTACACAAACAGGAGCAAGCTGGAGTAGGTATACATCAGTATTCTCCTAAAACTTTGGGGCTTGGTTAGGAGTGTGAAAATCAGCACAATGCTATTTAAAAATAAGCAAAACTATACATTTAGAAAAAAAAAAAAAAAAAAGCTGTATAGGTTATATAAATGGATCATCTACAAACCATTTATGCAAAGAAAAATCTAGTGTATAATCTCCTGGATAGTGATGATAGAGCAACTTGCCAAACCTACTTGAAATGTTTGTTAAAGATAGGGTACACTTAAAAAAACCTCTAACCCCCCCCCCCCTTTCCGCCATCTGAAATGCCATATCAGCAACCTACAAGTCATTTGCAGGGTGAAATCCATACTTTCTACATTTCCATTGGACTGTCCCACTTTGGCATCAAAAAAACACTTGCCATTTTTTTTTTTCAAACTTTCAAATATGTAGCAGCTGTTGCTCAAGCATTAAGGGTTAGTGCTGATTACTTACACAATTATACTGGTCAGCTGCCTGTTCTGTATTCAGTACAGTTGCAGTCTCACATATTAAGAGGGATACTTGTATATGCAAGCAAAGGTCACTTGCAATGCATCGGGAAACACTGATAGTATTTTAAAAGGGTTTTGCTTATTATGATTCCACTGTTCCCTATCTATGTCAACTCCCAGCCATACCTCCTATATTTATTCAATTTTGGACTGAAAAAATGTTGTAGTGTAGGGAAATCTGACACATGTAGGCACATTCTGCAGAAACAGGGAAGGACAGCTGTATCGGCAGGGGGGAGGGTACATTAGTTTTATTGTTAAACTCATCTTTACTAATTATTTTAAGGGGGGGGGGTGTTAAAAAAACCTCAAAAAAACATTCCAGCAATAAAAAAGACACTTTTACTATAATATCCCTTTCATACATTTTATTAACTTCCTGTTAAATTTAATAGATATGAGTTCACACCAAACTTTAGATTATATACCACAGTGACATGAATTAATCTTGTTGTTATATCTTATGAAACTGCCAATCAAGTAAAGATTAATCATTACACTATATTAATATCTCCTTTAGTTACTGTAATCTGAATACAAATGTATTTCTTTTTTTAAAAGACACTATAAGTAAAGGGAAAACAATGCAACTGAAGCATTTTGAATATATTTTAAAATAGTTAAAATAAATAACATGCTCACTGATATCTTCAATAAAATGTGAACAGGTTAAGCATATCTTCCTACCTTTACCAAACCAATAAGTAAATAAATGTAGTATCACCTAGGATTTTAATTAATTAGAATGACATCTGGGACAAACTGACCTTGACATCTTCCAGACTTTGACACTAGGCTCTCATCTAAGAAGCTTTGCCACAGTCATATCTCCCAATTCTCTCCTTATATTCCCAAATTAGGCAACTAACATTTTGTTATCAACAGAATCCAAAATTTGCATTCCAGGTCCATTTTGAGGCTTGCAAAAATGTGAGAATGCTCATTTATATGTTTTTCCTTTTAAAGACATTTTTGGCAACACACAAGAAAACTTACAGAAGATGCTAATTGTTGCCATGATGAAGGGCTGGGATCTGCAAGATACTTATCTACCGCAGATGGTGTGTGCGTGTGTGTTTGATTGTGAGCATTTTTTTTTAAAGGTCAAGATTTTTTTCTGCATGTAATTGGTGAGTTCAATTCCTGGCATCATAACAGGAAGCTGAGCCGTACACTATCAAGGCTGAAACAGAGATTGTCCTTGTCCTTCTAAACATAGCTAACACAATATAACAAACATAGCCTTACCTACACTGTATAATTCCCTCCCAGCCCCCACACATACACAGTAAAATTAAACAATGTATCTTCATATTTAGAAATTGTTTTTCCACATTGTATATTAAAGGGACATAAAAGCATAAAAAAACAAACAAACAAAAAAAACTCTGATGTGTTCCAGCATTTTATTATTTTACTATTTCTTGCATATATCTATGGGCCGATGATCTAAAGTTTTCAGGGCTAGTAAGAATCTATAAAAATGCTTGGCCAGTACTTTTTTTTCCTGGTGGAATTCTCTAAAGCTACTTTCTACCCTGCAAACAATGTGTCTTGCTAAGGGGCATATGTTGCATTTTCATATGGGAGATACATTCATTACAAAAGTGCACAATCATCTGGCCTTATGCGTTGAAAGGGATAGCAAATTGTAATTATCAAACAAAACGAAAAACTGAACTGTTCACATAAAAATAAACAGAAAAAAACTGTATTGTTATGGTGCATAAAAAATCATAACAAAATTATATTTCCAGATTAATTACGGGGGGAAAACCCTTGGGGTCTCTGGAGCCAATTACTAAATGCTTTTGTGCAGGGTTACATTCTATATCTATAACATATAAAAACTTAATAGCACAAGTTGCACTGACCAATCTGACTTGCCTCTATCAAAAGTGGCTACGGGACTTTGAAAAACTAGAGTTCGAGGCATTAAGGAAGATTATCTCGACTGCTCTGAAATATTCGACTGCAATTTCAATAAAGGATTCCATATGAGGCTAATGCATAGATCTTATTTGACCCCAAGTGTGATGGTCAAGTGGTGTGAGCAAGAGAAAAATCTTTGCCCCAAAGTGCAGTGCCCCCACAGTGGACCTTATACACGTATTCTGGTCTTGTCCAAAGCTCCAAAAATTGATGGCATCAAGTTGTCTATTGGATTAATAAATTCTTACCTGTCAAAATAACTTTCGACAGCTATCATTTTTTTTCTTCTGTTAACAAACCTCCAATTCAGAAAAAACCCACTAATTAACACAGCCGTTTTTACGGCCAGACAAATGATACTAAGAAAGTGAAAGGATAGAAGGCCGCCAGGCTTAGCAGCATTTATTCAAAGTATGTTACATCAAATAATTATAGACCAATTTGACCCTATGATATATTCGGAAGGTAAATTGAGTGCCTTCCTCAACAAGTGGGACAAGGTGATAATGTCCTTTGTCATTCCAACTCAAAAGCAGATTCTATATCCCTTTAGATCCTCTCCTCTCTTCTTGAAGCTGATACAATCAGAATCCTACCCTCAACTCTTGAGACAAATAACGTATTATCAGTATTCCCTCTTTTTTATTATTATTATTATTATTTTGTTTTGTCTGTTGTTTTTTGTGTGATCCTATTAGAAAAACGATACGAAGAGAAAACAGTTCCTCTTGAAATTGTTTTAGTTTGCATACCCTGTAAAACGTATATGCTATAATTTATGCTACAAAAATTATGTATGGTCTTGGTTTTTTTTTTGCTTTTCTTTTTCTCTATGTGCCATATTTGAAATGACTGATTTAACCTTTTCCCACCGTTATGCCATTGTATTCCGTCACAACGGCGCTGGGCTTTAAAGCCGTTATGACGGAATACAATGTCATAGCCAACAGCTGTCCTGAAGCCTACTGCGCTTGCAGGATTTGATCGCTGTCTGGGGGGCATTCCAAGCGTCATAGGGATGCCCCCCAGTCCCGATCCCATAATTGAAATTGTGTGATTTCAATTTGTCTACATCGGAACGCTGTTCTGATGTAGACTTTATAACCCAGTCACAAAAGGGTTAAATTATAGGTTTATTAGATTGTATCTGAGAAAATAATGCTATAGACTGAGATCTGTTTTGTTTTGTTGGATCTCCTTAGAACAAGACCCTAAGAGAAGACAGAGCAGTTAATTCTGTACTTTATGATCTCTAAGGTCTGTAAACTGTATAAGCTATGATTCATTTTATGAAATTTACATATTTTGTCTTTTTCTCTGTAGTATAAGCAGAATGAATTTTTCAAATTTCAAGTATATCAGAATGTATCTGAGACTGCTACACTGCATATTATTGTTTCTTCTCTCAAAAAAAAAAAAAAAAAAGACAATGTTTTCTATTTGTATTACTATTTACCAAGGTGGCTATATTACTAGCAAACTAACTGTATTAGGCACTTTAAAAATAATAATAATAAAACATTAGCTTATATTTATAGAGAACAGTAAAAAGCATTTTACGTATAAAATATAAAGAGAAACACAACACATTTAGTACATTTATAAGACAACATACAGTATATTTCCCCATATGCAGATCTTTAAATCTTACAATTACTTTTTTAATGCTACAAATGCATCTTCTGTATGTTCCCACTGTTAAAATTCAAACTGTTTATTTGAAAAAAAAACCTCTTAGGTTTATAGAAACATATTCAGCAACTTACACTTTGCTTTAGCTTCTTGTTTGCCACTGAATGTTGCAACACTTTGCATAGCAATTTCTTACAGTCCTCTAAATGTTTTCTAAATGGTTAAAGGGACAGTCTATTTGAAAATGGTCATTGCTTAAAAAGATAGATAATCCCTTTATTTCTCATTCCCATTATATTAATATGTTTTTTACCTCTGTGATTATCTTGTATTTAAGCCTATGCAGATAGCTCCCTTATTTCAGGGCTATGTACAGACTTGCATTTTAGCCAATCAGTGGTGACTCATTAATAACTCCACTGGAGTAAGCACAATGTTAACTAATATGGCACACATGACCTAGCGCTATATATCTGTGGAAAACATTCTCACTGTAGCCCCAAGAGAGCTGGCATGTTTGTAACTTATGTTGCATTCTGTCCTCTTCTGAGCATGGGCAAAATGGATTGCCTGTTTCTCTTTCATTTACTGATTAAGCCAGCTCAAGTTACTCTAGAAGATTTATGAAATCAAGCTAGATATGCCTCTCTGTAGAGACCCCAGCTCCCTTGTGCTCTACATGAAGTTTTTTAAAAAAAAAGGTAAAATCCTTTTAAAATTATAAATAATAAACTTTTGTTGTTGTTACAATAATAAAACAGGCTGCTTTATATCTCTTTAAGCTCTGCAAAGGTAATAAATACATAGTTAAAGTCAGCTCTAGAGCAGCAATGTACTACTCTGAGCTAGCTGAACACATTTGGTGAACCAATGACAGGCGGCATACATGTTTAGCTACCAATCACCAGGAAGCTCCCAATAGTGCGTTGCTCCTCCTGAGTCTATAGATGTATGCTTTTCAACAAACGATACCAAGAGAATGAAGTCAGTTTGATAACAGAAGTAAATTGAAAAGTCCCTTAAAACGGCATGCTCTATTTGAATGATGAAAATTTAATTTTGACTTTCATGTCCCATGAAGCAATACAAATTGTAGAAATATAAATGTTAGATGAAATGTGTGTGCATCAAAACATAATCTACATTCATACATGTATGTAGCATGTAATAAACAGCATACATCTGTTAGCCAAACTGTGTGCATGCTCTGTGTACACATATATGGCAATATGTACATCATTTGACTATATGCAATAACAAAAAAACATTTTACCTTCTTATAAACTGCTATATTAGTTTAGAATAAAGGGACAGTAAACAACTTAAGATTTGTATGTAAAATATTTAGAAATGTGAAATATAAAGACTATATGCAATATACAGGCAGTCCCCGGGTTACGTACAAGATAGGGACTTTAGGTTTGTTCTTAAGTTGAATTTGTATGTAAGTTGGCACTTTTTTTAGGTGAAACTTTAGCCAAACATTTTTTTTTGTTTTGGATAGCATAGGATAAAGTTTGTTTTGCTATCTGTGTCCCTGTTCAGAAAATTTCACATCACTTTCTGTCCTTGTGACAATTGGATTTTCAGTATTTTGGATTATCCTGGGAAGAAGGATTGTCGATAAAGCTCTATTTTCTCTGTATGTAAGTACGAGTTGTACTTAAGTCGGATGTCTGTAACCCGAGGACTGCCTGTACTTTCATTATTTATTTTGCTCCCTTTTATATAGTTTAGCTTTGAATATTGAGGATTTTTTTCTAATTCACTCAGATCTTGAAATGCACTATGCTGACTTCTCAATGCTAACTCTGCTACATATTTGTACCTAACTGGCTTTTACTGATAAGAAATACAAAGCAATGTAATACATTATGATTGCGGCTAGCCTTGTTGTCTGCAAACTAGAGCCCAGATTGGCTCCTTCAAATTAGGCAAGTGGTGAGTAGAGTTTGGCTATTAAAAAACATTTTGTATTACATTTTAATTTGTTTAAAATATTAATTTGTTTTAAAAATGTTTAAACTTGGCTGGAATGTTATTCTAAATAAACCACAACAGAAATGTCTTGTGATTAACTACAATGTATTTAAATGACCCTTTAAAGATGCTATATAACTCTTGCACAATCACATGTGTGATTTCCCTCTCTTCTCACCCCACACCTCCTAACATTCTTAAAGGAACAGTCTACTCTATTTTTTTATTGTTTTAAAAGACAGATAATGCCTTTCCTACACATTCCACAGCTTTCAATAACCAGCATTGTTGTATTATTATACTTTATAATCTCTAAACTTGCCTCTTTGTAAGCACCTGCAGACCACCCCTTATCTCAGTGCATTTTTTTTAGCTTTTTACACTCTTGCAATACAGCCAAGCAGTGCTAGTTCATGTGTGCCATATAGATATAATTTTGCTCGCTCCTCTGGAGAATTATAATGAATTCACAAGAACCAGCACTAACTGGCTAAAGTGCAAGATTGTAAAAAACTTTAAAAAAAAAAAAAAGCACTGAGATAAAGGGACAATTGGCAGGGGCTTAGATACATGTATTCATAAAGGTAAAACATTATATTGATATAGCAATGTTTGTTATGCAAACCCAGGGTATGGTTAATAAAGGGATTATCTTTTTTTTTTTTTTTTTTTTCAAACAATAGCAATAATCAAGTAGACTGTCCCTTTTAAAGAGATATGTCCAATGCACTGATTAAAAAATAGAAGGTCTCTTAATTAAAAGTAATAAACCTATTTTTTTTTTCTTTAATGGTTCAGATATAACATGCACTTTTAAGCAACTTTCTAATTTACTCTTACTATCAATTATTCTTTGTTCTCTTGCTATCTTTATTAAAAAAAAAAAACAGTAATCTAAGCTAAGGAAGCGGCCCATTTTTGGTTCAGCACCCTGAATAGCGTTTGCTTATTGGTGGCTACATTTAGCAAACCAATAAGCAAGCATAACCCAAGTTCTCAACCAAAAATGGCCCGGCTCTTAAGCTTTACATTCCTGCTTTTAAAATAAAGATAGCAAGAGAACAAAGAAAAATGGTTAATATGAGTAAATTAGAAAGTTGCTTCAAATTGTATGCTCTATCTGAATTATTAAATACAAATTTGAGTTTAGTGTCCCTTTAATTAGTATTTATATAGATAAGGAAAATGGTCATTCCAAAAATCCTGTGTGCTGTGCCAGGTTTTAAAATAATCCCTACACCACTGTAATATTTGTTTTATCTGTATAAACAACATACCAATTTTTGCAAATCTAAAATATGTAAATATAAATTAATTTCTAAAATATGTAATGAAAATAAAAATATTGCATAAAAATATAAAGTCATATTTCAATTATTGTAGTAAAGTATCTGCTCATAGCTGTACATGACCATCATGGCCAACAATGGCCTCGCTTCCATTGAGTCGTAATTCAGTTTGCGTGCACTCGCAAACCGTTAAATATGCTGTCGAAAGCAATAGCGTTTAACGACTGTTTCCAATGGCGCGTTATACCTCAATATCGGCTGCCGGACTTCGGCTGCCGAAAAGATTTTCGCGTCCCATAGAAAGTAATAGAAGCCGTTAATCGATAAATTATACCAGGTTTCCATTGAAAGCGCTAACCGTTAATACACTGTCGGAGGCTGTCGATACATTGAGAAATATTACCCCCAGCTCAACTAGGTGTAAAGGAGGAAAAAAGAGCTTTTTGAGGCCTGTTTCTCATTGAAATAGCAAATCACAAAAATATTATGAGTGTTTCAATGTACAAATAACATTATATATGCTACATTTATTGGTCCTATGTATAGGAATATTTGCACCCATGTTGTCATAGAAATTTAAATATGTATGTGCATATAAAAATATATGCAAGCACCACAATTATGGAACGACCTCCCGCACACTTTCAAACCTTCCCCATGCCTAATATCCTTTAAGAGATCCCTCTCTACATATCTCAAAACAGAATGCACCTGTCATTGTTGATTATATATTTCCTACCGGTTCTATGTTAAATTTTTGTGCATATATGGTGTATTATTATTTTTTTTTATTTTATTGTACCCATTGTATCAATGCAATGTTTTGTGGACCCAGGACATACTTGAAAACCATAGAAATCTCAATGTATCTTTCCTGGTAAAATATTATAAAAATAAATAAAATATCTACCTATTCAAAATGAAACCTTTGCCCAGGGATGCTATATATAATCTCAATACATATAGAAAAATAATTCAAACGAAATAAGTTGTTTATCATGAAGATGAGTTTTATTATTACAGATTTACCCTCATTCAAATGTAATTTTCAATGTGAAAATCATATTTATTCAATACAAAACGATGACACATTAAAGTTATAATGTGTCATAGTACTAATATTTATAAAATATATGTAATGTCATGTCTGCTAAAGCAGATAATACATTTGCAATATTTAGACTATTAACCAAAATACATAAGTGCTTAATATTACATACTTCAAGAGATATGAAGTATTGTCTTTAACATGGAGTTATTGAAACATTTTAAAAGTGCATTGTGCATTGGTCCCAGGGAGAGTCTGTGTCTGTTCATATGATGTCAATTAAAATGTATTAATCACCTCTATATCATGGCAATCACATATATGTTGTATATACATCAGTGCATAAATATCCTAAAGATACATTTATCTAATTATTCTAAATATTGAATACTAATCTTGACAAAAAGGAGTGCATTAGTCATGATAGGTATTAGTCATGATAGGTATATATTTCAGATATTACATTCCACATAGGACTATAAGAATGAATGCAAGGTATTTGGCCATATCAACAGGAAGGAGTATTTACTTTTCAACTCTTCTATAACTGTATAACCCTTATTAGCTTCATCTGAAGGAGCAAACAACATATGCTTGTGGAATATAAATCATAACATTTACACATGTCACGTTGACTTATGTTAGATAGCATATACTGTATAAATTTCAGACACGTATCCCCAAGTATTCTTAAACGGCATAATATGATATCCTCAATAAAAGGACACATAAATTTATCAACAATGTACACCTGCATATTAATTGACATCATGTGAAATAAAAATGAATAAAGCTGTTCATTTTTAGCAGATAAACAGCTATTAGAATAATATTAAGATATATGTTCAAATTTGGATTAGAAAAATGGATGCATATTTATGAGATGAAAATCGCACTTAAAAAAGTGCTTTAGTGCAAAAATTAGATATGATATATCTTGGGTTGAAAAAAAAGAATATTAATTAATTCTTGCGGCGGGATTTTGCCTTTGGAGGAGAGGTACTTAGGGGGGCAGTGTGGCGTCTTGTGCGACGCCCACCAGCTGAATGTGAGGCTAATAACCGCGATTCAGGGTCCTGCAGGGAGATGACAGAGGATGCAAGGGAGGATGGAGTTTGGGGCCTATCCGCGAGCCTCTCCACTGCCTCTGCCAGGCGGACGAGTGAGGCATTATGGATGTCCATTTGGCTCTGTATCCTTCTCAAATCCTGCTGCTGCTGGAGCCTGGACAGCCTAAGCTCTCTATGTATGAGCCTCAGTAGATCATCCTGCTGGGACTGTGCCGGACCCTGTTGTACATTTGGTGTCTCAGGAACTAATAATTGGCTGGTTCCAGGGCTGTCTCTCCGTATTGGTGACTGTGAGGTTGTCTGTGATGGCACTGTTGGCAATACATTGGTGGGTGCAGTGGGTGGTGGTGTGGATTCCTGTTGTGCCATAGGAGTGGGAGGCATATAGTACAGATGATGCAGATCTGTATGCTGCTGTGGTGGGTGCATCATCTGCTGCTGAGGATAATGATGTCGTGGGGGGTGCATCATCTGCTGCTGAGGAGGATGTTGTGGGGGGTGCATCATCTGCTGCTGAGGAGGATGTTGTGGGGGGTGCATCATCTGCTGCTGAGGAGGATGTTGTGGGGGGTGCATCATCTGCTGCGGTGGGTGCAGCTGTGGGGGCTGTGCCATTTGTTGCTGCGAAGTATGCATGAACTGCCATTGTTGAGGAGGATGAGTCTGCTGGGGTTCAGAACCCAAAACATGAAATGTTGTCTCCGAAGTAGATGGAGAAGGGCATGATACATCCTCCACCTCATATGCCCTAGGCTGCTGCATATCATCTTCTAAGAGGCTGATATAGGAGGTAGTGTCACCATAGATATCCTCATCCTCCTCAGTGAATGTAGGAACATCCTGCTGTGGTGTTGGTGCAGCTTCATACTCCTCCTGTTCGGAACCTACAAATAAATATACGGTATGTTTACATTATCTATCTAATAGAATATATTACTTTGTAGCATAACAATACAGACTATTATATTCCATATTTATGTGTATATATGTACACACACACACATACACACACATACACACACACACACACACACACATACACACACATACACACACACATACACACACATACACACACACACACACACACATACACACACACACACATACATACATATAGTGTGTTTGGGATAAAATCAAAGCATATATGACCATAACTGAGGAATCTTTATAGACTGTGTCTTAAAGGAACATTGTTAAAGGGACACTGTACCCAAATATTTTCTTTTGTTCAGATAGAGCATGCAATTTTATTCAACTTTCGGATTTACTCCTATTTTCAAATGTTCTTTATTCTCTTGGTATCTTTATTTGAAATGCAAGAATGTACGTTTAGATGGTGGCCCATTTTTGGTGAACAACCTAGGTTGTCCTTGCTGATTGGTGGATAAATGCATCCACCAATCAAAAACTGCTGTCCAGAGTTCTGAACCTAGAAAAAAAGCTTACATGTCTTATTTTTCATGTAAAGATAGCAAGAGAATGAAGAGAAATTCATAATAGGAGTAAATTAGAAAGTTGCTTAAAATTGCATGCTGTATCTGAATCACAAAATAAATATTTTGGGTACAGTGTCCCTTTAAGGACAATGACACATGATTTATATGAAATGCTTAATATTCTTGGATATTATATTATCAATATTCTTGCTTGTCGGAGCAGATATACAATACAGAGTGCTTGCTGAACATATTAAATACAACTATGTAAATTTAGATTCATAGCTAAACACAGATGGGTATTTATGATATACAACATATATACATCACATATATGGTTATATTTAATATTGAATATTCACCTTCATACACCTCTTCAGGTGGCACAGAGGTGTCCATTGTCCCCTTACATCCGTAAACAGATTCATCCGAGATGACATTGGACAGCATCTCCTCCCATGACCTTAGGTGTATCCTCTTGCTAGGACCACCACCTGTCCCACGTGCATATTTGGCCTGCTGTGCCAGCTTAGCTTTGGTTTCCCTCCTGCAGTCATGATAGCGGTGTTTAATGCTGGCAGTAGAACGATTACGTCCTAAGCAGCTGACTGCCACTCGAATCTCCTCCCACAGCTTATTCCGGACAGCCGGCCTCAGGTTAGGGTTCTCCAGCTGAGCTGCCCTCTCCAAGTATGCCTCAACAAGAGCCTCCTTTTCCTCCTCAGAGTACCTCTCCTCTCTTAGCCTGCCCTTCACACCTGAAGGGCCAGCAGACACAGACTCTCCCTCCTGTGACTGGGGACCAGCCCTCTCTACCTCCTCTGTCCCTGCAGGCTGTGACAGGCTACCACCAGCCCCACCCCCAGTTGCCACAGTCTGCCCCACTTTCCCTTTTCTTTTTGTGCCTAGCTGAGGCTGACTCCTCCTCACTCCTCCCACCTCCATTCCTCTTCCACCCTCTCTCCTTCCCTCCTCTGCCAGGGTTTGAGGAAGGACAAATCCTCCACCCAAACCTCGGCCCCTATTCCTGCCCATACTACTCCCTACTTCCCCCCTCCCCCTCCCTCTATCCACCCTCACCACTGCCCTCCCCCTAGCCACCCCCTTCCCAACTCCACTAGGCCTATCCATCCCTTTCTCCTTCCTCCCTAACTCTAACCTAACACTAAAGTCCCTAGCTTACCTAACTACACTAATTCACCTAACTAAACCCTAAATTAAATAGCCCCAAAACTAACTACCTAACCTATCTAGACCCTAACTATCTCTATTCTATATCCCTCAAAATAAAAATAAAATGTGGGGGTGAAAATAAACAAAGGGATGTAAATGAAAAAGGAAAAACTAAGGAGGATTAGAACAAAATTATAGAAAAATAATAAGGGATGCAAATTAAGAAAGGGGTGAGCTATATAGTCAAATGAAACCAAAAATATGGGATGTTAAAAAAAAAAAAAATAGGATGGGCAAAATGTATATATAAAAAAACAAGTTATATAGTGAGGAAGGGAAGGGTAGTCAAAGGGGGGATGGGAAGTGGAATAAGGGGATTAATGAAAGGAGTAATAAAGGAAGATGGGGATATGGGGGTTAATGAAAAAAAAAATGTGAATGTGTTTGTATCAAATAAAAGTGTGTATGTGTGTGTGTGTGTATTTGTGTGTATAAACTAATGTGTGTTAATTAACTAATGTATGGATGTGTGTGTGTGTGTTCCTAATATTATATGAGGCCTACAATAAGAATATATGGAAATCAAATATCAAACTCTCCACTAACTCTCAAACAACTCTCAAAAACCCAAAACTCCTACCAACGCAACTAGCTCCCGTGTCTTTCTCTCTAGAGGCGATCACAGGTAAAGAGCGCAGGCGCAAACCGTTATTCTTATAGACAGAGGTCGGGTTACCATGGCAATGCACTTGTTATGGCGCGCTTTTCGACAAATCCGACATCGGTTGGCAACGCAAACTTACGTACGGCCGAAAAGAGCGACTGCGCGCAACACGCTAATCTTTTCAATGGAAACCTGGTACTAAAATGGAGCCGTAAATTACCTTTAGCTGTCGTCCGCTTCGGTAGCTTACGGCTCCATTTTTAACGACTCAATGGAAGCGAGCTCAATGTCTGATTCTACACTTGCAATTTCCATTTATTTAAGTTAAGCAAACAGACATCGATTGTTGAAACGTAGCTCCTTCCTATGAGAGCATAGTGAAGTATGCTCAAAAGTGCGCCTATTGATTGCAAACATTGCTGCAATAATATGTTGTTTAAAAGGACAGTCTATTTGTTTTTTTTATTGTTTAAAAAAGATAACTCCTTTACAACCCATTCTCCAGCTTTGCATCACCAACATAGTTATATTCTATTCCTGGAACTGTACATTCACACTGGAGGCTTCTTAAGGCTAACCCAGTTACATATATTTCCCTATTTGTTTTTAACAGATAACAATTGCAAAACATAATGCATTATACAAACAACATGACTACAGCTAGTTTTATTGTCTGCAGTCTGAAGTCCAAATTGGCTGCTTCAAATAAGGCAATTTGTAGGTAGAGTTTGGCTATTGAAAACAAATGCAGCAAACAAGATAACAAAAATGAAGGAGCAACAAAGCAATTTGCGGCTCCACAATATATAACATATGCAAAATAATTCCAATTTTTGGGTCTATCAAATATTTAACTGTCAATTATAAAACTTTTTCCAGCACAGCAATGATTATTTTGTTAGAGAAAAAAACTGAGAACACAAATACAAATAAAACTAATAATTGGTCATAAACTATAACATTATTTGGGACAGTAAATGTATTAAAAATGTAAATTTCATTAGGACTAGATACACAAATGCTTAAAATCAGTGGTTGAGAAAAGCATAATTTATTTAGTCACACATAGAGCACATGGCAGGAAATACAGATTAGTGTTAAACTGCTAAGGGATAGCAGTATATTACTTAGACTATGGTCCTTTAAGTAATTATTTACATGTAATAAATAGTATAACAGAGAAGTACATCAGTTAACAGTTTTAGGATTTATCCCAATCAGAATCTCTTTGGCACTTAGGTGCTTTAGTTCTGCAAGCTTTTGATAAAGCTAAAACAGAGGAGCTATTTTGTTCCTTTCTGTTTACCATGAGGATTTAGCTTATTTTGTATACTGAAGTACATTCTCCTAGGACTATTTAGACTTGGTGGTCTATCCATTTGTTTAGGGAGGTTAAAAGCCTCTATCCTATTGGATCTTTCTTACTTAATGAAATGGAATCCACTGATTAGGAATGTATATTAATTCTGCAGGTGCCGTAGGCTCATGTTAATCTGCTAATTGCTCTTACATCTTCGTTCTTACTTCTAAATCATCCTGTTCATTTATTATAGCTCTAATTTATAGCTGCCTAGCTCTGAACACATCCATAGTCTGAAGAAGTCATAAGGAAATGAGAACCAGACACAATCAAGTTGAGTACTTGGGGTGGATGATAAAACTCAGCCCTACCTTATTGTCTGGTGACCCATTACATTTGCTGCTTTATACCTAAGAATGGTGTACACTCCTATTGTCACTGAAAAAGTAGGTACTGGCTTGTTTACATCCACATTTTGTATGTTATTTTATTTTTCATTTAGTTAAGTGGCTAACATGGTACCAAGAAAACAATCATTTTTTTTGTTCTTTTTCTGCTGTAATAAATGGATGGAAGAGTTTGGAGTATACAGAGTTCTTTGTCCAAGAGCTTGAAATATATTGACTGTACATAAGAGATGTGATTTCTTTTAACATGAATGCCAAATGTGGCCATTCACTCTTTTTGAAGCTAGTTTTCTTTGAGTAAAAGTGCAAATCCAGATACATGCTGATGGCCATATTGGGCATTCCTGTTAAAATGAATCACACAAATGCACATTCCTACTGTACATATTTAAAGGGACAGTAAATACACAATATCATTTAACTGCATGTAATAGACACTACTATAAAGAATAATATGCACAGATACTGATACAAATATTCAGTATAAAACCTTTTAAAAACTTACCTAGATGCTCCCAATTTAGCACTGTTAAATGGGTTAGGCTGGGACACCCACTGAATGGGGCTGAGAGCAAACCTTCCCCCTCTCCCCTGCATATGAAAAGGCCCATTATACAAACAGAAGCAATCTGAAGTCTGTATACATTAGTATACATATAAAACTTTAGGCTTGGTTAGAAGTCTGAAAATTAACACAATGCTATTTAAAAATAAGCAAAACTATACATGTCTGCTATTTAAAAATAAGCAAAACTATACATGTCTACAAAATCACACCCAGATGGGCTATATAAATGGATCATCTACAAAACATTTATGCAAAGAAAAATCTAGTGTACAATGTCCCTTTAAGGAGCTTCATTATATGCTCCCTCTTACTTATTGATTTACACAATCTAATAGACATTTTAAACAATATACAAATTATACTTAATTTAGTAGTGTACATATAAGACAAATGTTATCAACTCTAGCCAATCACTGTCCATGTTCAGCTTAGTACTCTAGATCTGACTTTAAAGGAACATATAAACCAGGGGCGGTGGTCTGTATTATTTGCCGACTTTATTACGTTCCCCTACCTCCGGCCACGCCTACCAAATTCTTACAAAGCCAGTTGTTGACGCATGCGCTCAATGCAGCATTGCTACAACACAGGGCAAAATGACAGTAAATAGCATGCATGCACCCATGCCGCAGTCGGCATATATTATAGAAGTGGGTCAAACACAGTTTTGGCACTAGCTGGGTCAGGTGGCATACAAATTGATTGTGCAAAAAAAAGAGAGGTGCTGTACGCCCAATGAGTAAATACAAAATCCAACATACAAATTGATCGTACTTATGTTTTCACAGTATACATAGTTACAAGCACTCTGGGGACCTACACAATTTGGGCACTAGCTGGGTGGCAGACAAATAGATTGTACCTATTTTACATAATATCAATATTTACAAACACTCTGGGGGACATCTAAGTACTTGTGCACATCTAAGTACTTGTAACTAAGTACTTGTACATCTAAGTGCTTGTAACTATGTATATTGTTAAAACATAAGTACGATCAATTTGTATGCCACCTGACCCAGTTAGTGCCAAAACTGTGTTTGGCCCGCTTCTGTAATATTTACCGACTGCGGCATGGGTGCATGCGTGCTATTTAGTGCCGTTTTGCACTTTATTGTAGCAATGCTGCAGTGAGCACATGCGTCAACAACCGGCTTTGTAAAAAATTGGTAGGCGTGGCCTTAGGTAGGGGAACGTAACGAAGTCAGCAAATAATACAGAACACCTGCAGAGGCTGCAGTGATATCATGTGAGTGTAACGTGATGCTTCACTAGTGTCTCTGACTACAGGGGTTAGTGTTTCTGTTTTACCCATTGGTGTTTATGTGTGTATGTATGTATGTGACTGTGTGTGCATTTATGCATGTATGTGTATGTGTGTATGTTTGTGGAACCAGCAAATTACAGACCTTGTTACTACAGCATGGGGGGGTTAAACAGTGTCACTATACAGTACCACTATATACAGTATGGGGGGCTGACTACTGTGGTCACTTTATAAAGTACTGGGGCGGGTAGGGTAAGGCCAGCCATCTACCCGGCAGATTACAGACTGAAAAAAAATATGTATCCAATTCACCTTTTTTTTTGGTGTGGGGGCCCTTCTTAGATTCTTGCACCTGGACCCTGTGGTTTCAAGTTACGCCTCTGATATAAACCCAAACTTTTTTTCATGATTCACATAGAGTGTGTAAAAAAGAAAAAGACAATTTATCTCTAAAACCATATTTACTTTGTTCTCTTGTTATCTTGAAAAGCAGGTAGGCTCAGGAGCACGCTTGTGTCTGGAGTAGTATGTGGTAGTAGTTTTGCAAACATATTTTAAAAATGTTATACATTGTGCAATTACTGCTGCCATACACATGCACTACCGACCTACCTACAGATTATTCAGAGTACTTATAAAGCAATAAGACACTTCTATAATGCATTATACCATATTTTACTACATGTTTATGTCCTATTGATATATGTATGCATATTTATTTTATATTCACCACTTTGTTATCTGAAGCAAGCCTCTGTTTTATAATTCAAGCGTTGACTGAAAAAGAGGTGAGTGCAAATAAAAACATACAATATTTAAGGATGCACATTTTTAGCAAATACCCTGCATCATGCTCACAATAAGACTGTATTTTTTACAGTGTATGAAAAATCTATTGTATACTATAGAGCACTTCATATGATAGACTCAACAAACCAGGCAACAATTGTAAGGTGTCTACAAGAGTGCTAGTTGAAAAGGGTAATTTGTAACCTTTTAAATTATTTTAAATCATTAAAGGGACATGAAACCCAAATTTTTTATTTTGTGATTTAGAAAGAGCATGTAATTTTAAACAACTTTCTAATTTACTTCTATTATCTAATTTGCTTCATTCTCTTGATATCACTTGCTGAAAAGCATATCTAGATATGCTCAGTAGCTGCTGATTGGTTGCTGCACATAGAGGCCTTGTGTGATTGGCTCACACATGTGCATTGCTATTTCTTCAACAAAGGATATCTAAAGAATTGAGCAAATTAGATAATAGAAGTAAATTGGAAAGTTGTTTAAAATGACATGCCCTATCTGAATCATGAAAGTTTAATTTTGACTAGACTGTCCCTTTAAGTATGTAATTTAAATTTATATAAATACCATGATTGGTGCCCCTGATCGTGCACTGACTAATAGTTTTAATTCTTGTACATTTAAAATTTCCCCCTCAGGTAATACTTTATACTTCCATTGATGTCGGCTAGTGTTTGAGTACAGTTCCCTCTCAGGTAAACACTATGTTAAATGGTGCTATCCAATGAGAAATGTGAACATTAAAACAGGTATTTTCTGATTGGTTCATAATTAGATTTAAAAAAAAAAAATCTGAAGTGTTTAAAGGGACCACCAATTTTCATATAACTGCATTTAATAGACACTACTATAAAGAATAATATGCACAGATACTGATATAAAAATCCAGTAGGAATAGGAGTCTGAAAATAAGAGCTATGTTATTTAAAAATAAGCAAAAATATCAATTTAAAAAAAAAACAAAAAACCTTTATGGGCTATATGCAAAGAAAAAGTGAGTGTATAATGTCCCTTTAAGCAACTTTTGTAAAAAAAACCTAAATGGCTTAAAAAAAGCCATAATCTTTATCATTTTATTTATTTTTTTCATTTAATTTTTGGGACACTGACTGCCTAGTGTGTCACTCTTTAGCTGAGGTTTCTGATTGTTGGCCAGGAAATTGGTATAGCAACACATACTGGCAGTCTTTAGTGTTCCCCTTTTTTCTGCCTCTCCTTACATACTGCAAAAGCATATTGTCGATTCTCTAAAATAGCTGATTTATGAGACTACCTTGCTCTGAGCAGAGCAGAATACTTATTTTGCTGCCAGTTAGGGAGCATTAGTGATTTAGCTCTTTTTTATTTGTCTGCAGATTTTCTATTTTTCACACATATTATCCACAACAGACCTACAGTACAGAGAGCCCTGGGCCCCCCAAAAGTAACTCAGCAGTAAGCAATAGTAACAATATTCATGCTGCTCTGTATAATGATTTTGGAGATTGATATATAGAGATAGATGGACCTCTAACCTGCACTAATAAAAGCTCCCCTTCATTAGGATTGTACACATTCAGCACACACCTATATATAGACTGTGAGCAATAGGCCCCCATCACTTGGGCCTAGGTGCCACTGCACTTGCTGCACTAATGGTAGTTCCTCCCATGCATATCAATAAAGATAACAGGCAAAATGTATTGAGCTGTTTCAACAGCTTTTGAAGGTTGGCAGAGCAGAAAGTGCCTTTTTGTATTCGCCTCTTCACCACCTCAAAAGTGCCGAGATCAATCACCCTGACACCTGCTCATTCGAGGTGATTGACATTCCCTGTTCTTGCATAACTGGTTGCAGGAGAGGCATTGCGTAAGAAAGCTGTTGTGCAGTGATACATTTCCCCACGTGATTCGGAATATCAAGGGGCTATTGCAGGTGGACAGGTTCTCTCTTGCAAACCTCTCTGGCTGTAATCATGATACATTTTCCAAATATATATTTCTGTTTTGTGCACTGCATTCCTTGTTTTCCCATTCTTTTAATTTTTCTTTAGAAATATCTTTGAGTGGAAATAGCACTGGAATTTAGATTTTGTTTGTATCCTCAGTATGCTCTATATCACACGTATTGCTGAATATATCTCCTCTATATGACATAAAATATAATGATTAATGTGCAAGTTTGATATTTTAACCAAATGCTATTATTGTTTTGGTGAGGCAAACTAAATTCACATGCTGTAAGCAACATATGTTACAAGTCAATACATTAGTATAACACACTAAACCACTCTATATTCTCTAGTATACTAAATCAGTAGGTTTGCTAACAGCTCTTTGCATAAATACAGGATGGCCAGCAATTGACCTGGGGAAAATGGCATGGTTTTTTTTTTAAGCAGATCCTAGATCATGCCCTTTGGCCCTACAGATCATGTCTGCCATATGTTTACTTCAGACTTTAGATTGGCCCATTTTTCCTGTGGCCCTTTTCACCTATATGTTTAGAACAGCCCTCAGGTTAGCCCAATTACAAGTCCACACCAGGCCTTAGATCTACCCTGTGCTCTGAAACCACTGTTAGCCATATAACTACATCAGGTCTCTGATTAATTGACAACCCTATATAACACCCTATGGCAACAAATAAATCGGTTTCCACCTCTGGGGGAAGAAGCCTGATTTAACACTATTTAGCACTAAATAAAAGTTATAGTTAGTGCACATATGATCTGAATGATGTCCTTGTGAACTTGCCACCCAAAATGTCATAAAAGTGCTTCTGAGCGTTCTTGGTATAAAATTATTGATTTAATCACCTAAGTGGGGAAACTATCAACATAATTATGTTGTAAACGCTTGCTGTCAAGACTTAAAAGGATAGGCTTGCAGTTTAAGATTCATTAGCTGATGGGAGTATTGATCACAAGGAAGTCAGAGATTCTGTGGTTAATGGTGATTATTTTCAGTCATCTGCTTTATGATTCATCAAGGCCTCTCTTTGTCAGCATTTTTTTTTTTCTTGGGTACATAGATGCAAAAGCAGGACATTTACAGTACAAGTTTTTGTTTTCTTGGGAACATGAGACATAACATGTCATTGTTCACACAGCTAAAATGTGTAACAGATACAAATGACGTAAATGTTATAAAATGGATCACCACATTGTTACAATATGTGCAAAATTAAAGGTATGAAATTTAGTTAAAATAATAATATTTTTTTTTTCAATAAAGCATGCACTAAAGGCAAACAACCCCTTATTTTCCTTGTTTAAATACCTGTAGAATGAAATTTTGCTGCTTAATAATGTATGTGAGTCTCTTAAATAATGATCAGATCAAAAACTATTTGAAAGAAAAACTCTGAAAAAGCATGTACAGTATTACGTTTTGATGAACTGAACTTTTATAACTATGATGCTAAATAGTCAAAAGTTGTTTGAAGGACAATTAAAGGGACACTGAACCCAAATTTATTCTTTCTTGATAGCAGATAGAGCATGTAATTTTAATCAACTTTCTAATTTACTCCTATTATCACATTTTCTTCATTCTCTTGGTATGTTTATTTGAAAAGCAAGAATGTAAGTTTAGATGCCGGCCCATTTTCGGTGAACAACCTGGGTTGTCCTTGCTGATTGTACAGCACCAATAAACAAGTGTTGTCCATGGTTCTGAACCAACAATTTGCTGGCTCCTTAGCATAGATGCCTTCTTTTTCAAATAAAGATAGCAAGAGAACGAAGAAAAATTGATAACTGAAGTAAATTAGAAAGTTGCTTAAAATTGCATGCTCTATCTGAACCATGAAGGGAATGTTTGGGTTCAGTGACCCTTTAACTACAGTAGAACTGAATAATTAACAAATGCATAATAAAAAGACAATGTAAAAGCCCAGTCTGAATTTCAAATGAGTAGTAGATTTTTTTTTCTGAATAATTTCAGTTAGTTGCATTTTCCTTCCTCCTGCATCATGTGACAGTCATCAGCCAATCACAAAATGCATATACATACTGCATATTCTGTGAATGTTGTACAAGCTCAGTAGTAGCTGGTGCCTCAGAAAGTGTGAATATAAAAATATTGTGCACATTTTGATATAGGAAATGAATTGGAAAGTTGTGTACAATTGTTTGCTCTATCTGAATCATGAAAGTTTAATCTTGACTTTAGTATTGTTTTAAATACTCAAGAAATAAGCATAAAGGCTTACTTTTTATAAAGTAGAGTATAAAATGTAATGGGCATTAGAGACTTGCATTTGTTTAATTTATGATGAAAATTGGATTTTTGTTTTTGTTTAACGAAATGAAAATCCGAAAACGAAAAGATACTGATTCATCATCAGTATTCATTCTTCATTAGTATTCATTCATTTCCTTTATTTTTTATGTGGTAAATACCTTAACATGCTCTTAAGAGCTTTCTAACTCGCTCCTCTCTGTTAGAGCCCCGGTTGTGCCAACTGGAAGCTTAGAGCTTTCCGCTCCCAGTTAAAGTTAGTGCAGGTCCTGGAAACCGAGAGCGTTAAGCCTGCAACTGGGGCTCTGGCAAGAAGAAGAGTGGGTTTCTCCACAGAAATTGTTTGCACACAATTACCTTCAGCAGACGACATGAAACCGAGGAAATAAGAGGAAACCAAGGTTTCAGCATGACAGTGGCCAGCACTTTACATAACGTCAGGGGGAATTGGAAAGTCCATAATTTTCATAATTACATTTTAGAAAAAGGTTACAAAGTATATAATTGTATTATATTACAAATTTGTTTAAATACACATAATGAAACATTTTATATTACAATCTCAAAAGTGCAGAAAAATCTGGTGTGAACTAGGCATTAAAATAAGATGTGCCAACAGAAACTGGTTTATATAAATTTTACAAGTGTAAGTGGAATAAGTTTAAATTTTAAGATTACACCTAAAAAACATATTATGCCTTTTGTAAGCTAATCCAGACTATATATATATATATATATATATATATATTACACACACACAGTCTTTTAAAGCCTACCATGTTTTGTAACTCTAATGCATCAGCAAGTTACCAACCTACTAAATGTTCAATAATCTTCTTTTCTTGTAAAGAAGTTTATATCCCTTTAAGTATTTAGTTACATAGCACATGGGATGTGTAGATGGTCATGTAATTCATATTTTTTTAAGAAAAGCCTCTACTCATAAAAAGTGTTTTACAATGTGTTTGTTTTTGGTGGAAGTGTCAGTTTTATTTTTTTAAACCTTTTAATCCACTATGCAACATAAAGAGTATTGTGTTTCTCCTCATTTGAAATGAGTCTTTTTTCAAATTAGTTGTCTCATAAATGTACATATTTATTTATTTATTTTTGGCTGAGAAAGGCACAGTTCTATCACCAACCTTTATTATTTTACATGGTGCGTATAACATATTAACAGTTTAAAACAAACCATGTTTTAAAATTCTAAAGCAAGAAGATGGTTATTGGCTATTTTAGAACATCTAGTTTAAGAACTGTTATAAAAAAAATCTCTAGTCAGATTATGTGATCTCTAAAAATCCTGTTTAGATTGAGGGTCTCATTGGGTTATGGACATATGTTTGTTCCAAAGACAGCAATAGTCTCTAAACCCTCACATGTATTACTCCAAAGTCCAATGTCTTTGAAAATTGGAGATTTGACATTAACCACATGATAGGCAGTGTAATGTAATGAGTTTTCTGCCTCTCAATGTGGCAGATTCAAGGGGTATTTTACTTCCTTATCCCCAGGTTCTGTATTTTTATGTATGTAAGGTTGGTCTAAAATGGATCAATCTGCCCTCAACCATTGACCCTTGTAATGGTTCCAATATACCTTTATCATAAGCTGACACAATACAGAATGTCCCTGTTTTACAGTGATAGGAAATATAATGACTACAGAACTATGCATTCAAAAGTTATACAAATGTTCTTGATCAGTTAATTTTCTTGATTTCAAACTATTCAGCCACAGATCAAAAACGTATTATCTATAAATACAACACACATATTGTAATCAGTAGTGAACTCTAATAAAATACACTAATTTGTATTTTACAGTCTACTGATATAATTATTGGAGAAAAAAAAAAACCCTCACAAATATATTTTTAAATAAATGTTTAGTTTTGCATAAACTGATAAAACATTTTGGGCATACAGTAGTTATTCCATTCCTAGTGTTCTTGGAAGGCATTCATCTTTACTTTATTCTAAAAGTGCATGCAACATTTAATCTAGGGGCTAGTGATCATTAGCAGATTTGCTTTGGTGTATGGCTAAGAACATTTGATGTAATATATCCTTCATATGTTTTACATTCCACAAGGCCACATGCTGAGCTAATAAACTCTCTGTGGAGCATGTTTGGGGAGCATTAATGCTGATTCTAGACACACATATGGTTAGTTTTAAGTATTGCTCCAGGACAGCTGTTGTGGGTTAAGATTAGAAACTAGAGATGGATTTGAGGTACGTTTTTGAACGGGCATATTTCTTTACAAATGTCAATGGCTTCCAAAATATGTTTGTCATCAAAGCATCAACATCCTTTTTTTTCAGACATGTAGTTCCAGGACGCTATACAATACTCTTAACATAATACTAACCGCCAAATATAACTATGCCATTCAGACAATAAAGTACTAATTCCTTTGCTACAAAAGGAAAGCAGAAGGGAAACAATGTGTGGCTCAGATAATCACTTGGTTTGTATTTCCTGCTTTAAGTATAATCAAGCCTTGTTAGTAAATACTTCTGTTTTTGATATTAGTTTGGGGATGTATCTAATCAGCAGGACCCATACATATAATTACTACCTCAGCCAAACATACACATAAGTTTATATGTATTCTTAACATATATGCCAAAACTATGGTATAGACTATTTTTATATATATTCTCTACAAAAGTTAGAATGCAAAGCAGTAATTCCCTTTAACAAATAAAAAAATCCCACTAAATTAACACTAAATAAGAACCACGTAATACGTTCAAGATTAGCAAATCAGAAAACTATCTTTTAAGGTCATGCAGCATTGTTTTCAGAGAAAAGACCTGTTGGTTTAGCTTTTCTTTTAGTACAGAGTTCACCAATTCAGAGAACCAGGGAAGAATAATAAAATGTAGATAAATGTTTCCAGCAAATCTCTGTACAAACAGTGTTATCAGCTGCTCTCTGCAGTTTGATGCCATCAATCAGCTTTGGGAAGCTGCACAAAGTATCCATTTCAGTTTTTAGCATCTTGGCTAATAGAATCTGCCAGGCAAAGCAATAAAGTGATCTCCCTGGGTCTTAGAGGCTCAAATGAAACAAATAAGTACACATAACATAGGCTCCGTCTTGTTACCTGATGATAGGAGACTGGTTGGATGGCATCTCTGGCATAAAGCTCTGCTCCACTATTGGTGATCTGGCCGGAGTGTAAGAATGGTATCCTGTCAGAACCACGCTGCCGGAATCCTTTATCTCCATTATACTAGACGCATGTCTTCTCCAATAGTCTGACCAACACAACACAACCGGAGCACTTAAAGGCTTAAGTGTGACTGTCACAAAAGCAGACGCATAGATTCCCCAATGACAGCCCCTTGCCTCTGCTCTCTCGGTAAGAGACAAGGGTGAGAGCAGGACAGGAGGACTCTGCCTGCAGCTAGAATTCTACCAGCAGTATAAGCAAATCTTCATAACACCGCCCCCAAGCTCAAGGAAGTGTTCATGTCTCTAGGAAACAGCTAGAATCACTGTTAAGCTTTCACCGTGATCCCAATTACAGTCATTTGGGTCTTCATGTTCACTAACGTTTCGTGCAGAAGTACAGAATAATAGGTGAAATGAAATGTTACAACCTGCTACTTGAGTTTGTATAAATAGTTAACTTTCTAAGTGACCAGAGAATAGAGACAGGAAGTCAAAACTGCACTATAAGGATTTCTATAAAGAGTAACATGGGGACACATTTTCATGTCTATTATGTAGATTTCGATGGAAAGAATAGAAAATAATTTTGTTCTACCTGGAACTGCTTTCATTAGGCTACAATGATTCCAACTATTTGGTATCTCTCATATTTATAAACTATACATTTTCACTGGCTGTGGAAGCCATACTAGTGATGTAGTACATATTTTTAACATTTTTCATATATTATTTTAGAGTGTTTCCCAAATATGTTTTCTAAGGAGATTGGCATGTTCCAAATGAATAAATAATTGTATATTAAAGATACTACACATTTACCTTTAAAGGAACATTATAATTTAAAATAAAATTATTTATTTCTTGACAGTATTTTATTATATCATGTAAATTGTTAGCTCTTCCTATAGGTCCCTTTTCCTGTTGTATTCATTTGGTTTGTTGTTTGTTTTATGTATCTGTTTTCATTTTACCCTAAATCAGTGTCATTATGTACCCCCTACTCATGTTCCTACTGATATATAGTTTGGCAGCAGTTTACAAATCAGCAATGAAAATAACAATAATAACAAATTTCCTTTTCTTACTAAAGGGTTGGTCACATCCCTTTAGAAAAAGTTAGAAGAAAAAAAAAAGATTTATCCACAAAAATCACTATGGAAATTAAAAAAAATATTAGGTTTTCTAAAGGACTGTGATCGACCCCTGGGTGTTTAAAATCTGCAAGTCAAAATCACCCACCCAGATGTGGGGTATTGCCATTTCTGATGAGCCAATCACAACATGTATACATATGTATCCTCCAATCACTGACTGTGCTGTGCTAAATGTGCAGCTATGTGTTAAACCATAAAGTGAAGTGAAGAAAGTAAATGTGTTTAAAATAAAAATACTGTAAGAAAAATGGGCACTACCTGGAAGTTAAATTCAATAGAAAATAAAATACACTTTATATGTTACATTAAACCTGTATGTCAAAAACATGTTTTTGCTGATTAGTGAGGTTAATGAAATTGTCATTATAGTAAAAAATGTTACATACTCTCATTTGACAAAGCATGTCAATATATCACTATCAACCCTGGAAATCTATGTATTTAAGCCCCCTGGATATGGTTTAAACACATATGTAAAATCCAACTTGGGAGTTGCAGAAAACTACTGATCCTGCAAAAAACTGCCACTTAACCAATCAGCAGCGCTAGTTGCACAACAGAGTAGTACTACTAGTGCTGATGATTAGATCATCTGTTTCTGTTTTGGACCAGCAGTTCTCTGCAACTCCTGAGCAGCACTTTACCGTTGTTGTAACGTCTTTGCAGGGGTTAAACATATACATCTGCAGTGATGACATTTCATGCTCTAACAAATGAGAGCACATCATTTGTATTACTATAATGGCCATTTAAAGGGATATTTTCTATCATGCATATGAAATAGCAGCAGTTAACCATACTAAAACTACCTATACTTAAACAGTCTTTTAAATTATTGTTTTTACATATGTGCAGTATAAATGAGCAATTGAAGGTAAAAAAAATATATATATTTTCATTACAAAATTACCACTACATTGCAGATCTCATGCAAAATAAGGGCTAGATTATGAGTGGCGTGTAACTGTTCCGAGTGAGCGAAAAGGGTTTTATTGCGTCTGTTTGTTTGCGCGTCAGGTTTTTTGCATGTATTACCAGTTGAAAGTTACAGCAATCGCTTGAGCACAATTTAATTTAATGAATGTGGGGTTAGTGCAACATTTAGGGCTCTGGTTAACTGTTTCACAAAACAAAAAAGTCTCACAAAACACATTCAAAATACATTGCAACGCACACTTACTGTACACTCATAATAACGCCATCTAATAAAAATGTTTTTGAACACCATAGTTATAAGGGCTCAAATGTATGAGGTCTCAAAAAAAAAAAAAAAAAGGCAGGCAAAGGGCTTTAACATAGAGATACATACACATACATGTCTAAAGATGTATATGTATGTGTATATATATATATATATATATATATATATATATATACAGTTAGTGATGTCGCAAACTTAAAATTTTCGCCATTGAATTCAATAGGCAGGCGAACTTTAAAACCTACAAGGACTCTTTCTGGCCACAATAGTGATGTAAAAGTTGTTTCAAGGTTACTTACACTTGCTGGCTGCTACGTAGGGCAGCAATTAACAACAGTATGCTGTGTAAGTCAGATAGACAGTTAGACACAGGCCTGATAGAAAATAAAATTAGATTACACTAGCATATTGATTTAAAGACTTTTTTTTTGGGAATTTAAAGAAAAAGGTTAAGCACATACATATGAGTCGTGGCTTATAGCCTTGGAAGGGCAGCTATTAAAAATAGTAGGCTCTGTAAGTCAGATACACACACGCCTGATAGAAAATACTATTAGATTACACTAGAAAAATGATTTAAATTATTTTTTTGGGGGGGAAATTAAAAAAAGGTTAAACACATATGAGTCGTGGCTCATAGACTAGGGAGGGCAGCAAGTAAACACAGTAGGCTCTGTATATCAGCAAAACACACAGGCCTGATAGAAAATTATATTAGATTACACTATCAAAAAATTTTTTACTTTTTTTTTTTATATTTAAATTAAGGTGAAGAAGATATGAGTGGTGGCTGCCTGGCACAGACCAATTAACCAAAAGACTGAAAAAAAATGAGGTATATTAATGCTGAGTGAGCCTGACAGACACAGGTCTGATAGAAAAAGTAATTAGATTACACTAGCAATTTTTTTTTATTTTTTTTAAATTTAAAATAATGTTATAAACGGATATTAACACTGGTGGCAAAATAATTATAATAATTATATAATATATATATATATATATATATATATATATATATATATATATATATATATATATATATGTGTGTATGCATATATATCTATGTATTTATATGTGTATATATGTATTTACAGACATATAAACACATAAATACATATGTACACATATATAGACTTAAATATATAAGTGCATTGGAGCCCTTTGCAGTTAAGTAGATAAGAACATGAAAAAAACATATGTATGCAATATTCACATTAATTAAAAGTTTTACATATGTGTTCACTGTAAATATTTCACATTGCAATGTTCTGCACACACGAGAATATGCTTTATGTATTTTTTAAATATATATTCTTTTATATATATATATATATATATATATATATATAAATCTGTATATATCTATAACTATATATATTCATGTATATATAGGTATAAATATATATTGTACCAAAATACCATCAGATATATATAGAAATATGTATTTATGAATACATTGAACATATTGGAATGTGAAATATTCATATTTTCATGTCAGTTTAGTGCACTTGAGAATATGGGATTGTGTTTTCGTTTTTTCCCACTATTTTTGCTCTATGGACTTGCAGGGGGACTGCGCGTACAGTTTACTTTCAACTTGTAATATGAGCGAAACCCAGCATGTGCAAAAAGCTCACTTTTAGTGCAGTTAACGGTTGAGCGGAAGCAATTAAATAGCGACCCACTTGTAATCTGGCCCTAAATGTTTTATAAGTATTTACATTGTAAATTTATTACCAATTTTTTTCAAGTAAATGTATTTATCCCCTTTTAATTGAAACAAATAATAGTGTCAGGGTTCTGAATCCTCAAGGATATACTCCAGCCTTTCTGCGGTAGTGTAAAACACAAATCTCTCAGGTAAATTATATGAATGGCAGACATTCAGGTAGATTACAAGTTATGCGTGTTAGTGGGTTTTTAATGAATGCAATAAAAGTCGTGTTATTTCACCCTGCATAGCGCTGCAATTACAAGTTTTTAAACAGCTGGCTTGTGCGTGCGATATGGTTGCGTTGAGCTCCATACCGTACAAAATACAAGCGCTGTTTTGACGTGCTCGTGCATGCTTTCCCCATAGACATCAATGGGGAGAGCGGCTTAGAAAAAAAATAACACCTGTGATCGCGGAATGAAAAGCTCTGTAACGCAGCCCCAACGATGTCTATGGGGAAAAAAAGTAACGTTTAAACCTAACACCCTAACATAAACCCCACGTCTAAACACCCCTAATCTGCCACCCCTGACATCGCCGACACATACATAAAGCTATTAACCCCATAATCCGCTGCTTCCGATATCGCCACCACCTAAATAAATATATTAACCACTAATCTGCCGCTCCCGATATCGCTGCCACTATACTAAAGTTATTAACCCCTATTCCCCTGCACCCCAACATCACCCACACTATAATAAATCTATTAACCCCTATTCCGCTGCTCCCCAACATCACTACCACAAAATAAACATATTAACACTTAAACCGCAAGCCCCCCACATCACAACAACCTAAATTAAACTATTAACCCCTAAACCTAACCCTAAAACTAACCCAAACCCTAACTGTAACCCTAATCGTAAACCTAACCCTAAACCTAACACCCCCCAACTTTAACATAATTAAAATAGAGCTAAATTAAAGTTACAATCATTAACTAAATAATACCTATTTAAAACTAAATACATACCTGTGAAATAAAACCTAAGCTAGCTACAATATAACTAATAGTTATATTGTAGCTAGTTTAGGTTTAATTTTTATTTCACAGGTAAGTTTGTATTTATTTTAACTAGTTAGACTAGTTAGTAAATAGTTAACTATTTACTAACTACCTAATTAAAATAAATACAAACTTACCTGTGAAATAAAACCTAATATGCCTTAAACTAAAACCTAACATTACAAAAAATAAAAAAACTACCATTACAAAAAATAAAAAACACTAAAATTACAAAAAATACAAACACTAAAATTACAAAAAATAAAAAAAACTACAATTACAAAAAATAACAAACAAAATTATCCAAAACAATAAAAACTATTCCTATTCTAATACCCTGTTTAAAAAAAAAAAAAAAAAAAAAAAAAAACATCCCAAAATAAAAAAAGCCTAATCTATAATAAACTACTAAGGGCCCTTAAAATGGCCTTTTTGTAGGGCATTGCCCTAAAGATAACAGCTCTTTTCCAACACAAGAAAAACAAACACCCCCTAACAGTATACAAACCCCAACCCCCCAAACCCACAAAATAAAAATAAAGTAAAACCTAATCTACCCATTACCCTGAAAAGAGTATTTGTATGGGCATTGCCCTTATAAGGGCATTCAGCTCTTTTACCTTCCCTTAAAAAGGCATTCAACTCTTTTCTGAAATGCCCAAACCCTAATTTAAAAATAAAAACCCTCCCCAAAACGAAAAAAAAAACATTACACAAAATGACAAACGAATTATCCAAAATAATAAAAATTATTCCTATTTTAATACCCTCAAAATAAAAGAAACCTAATCTAGAATAAACTACCAATAGCCCTTTAAAGGGCCTTTTGTAGGGAATTGCCCTAAAGATATCAGCTCTTTTTTTTAAAAAAAAATACAAAGACCCACTAACATTACAAACTCCCACCCACTCAAACCCACAAAATAAAAAAAACTATCTAAAAAACCTAATCTACCCATTGCCCTGAAAAGGAAATTTGTTTGGGCGTTGCCCTAAAAAGGGCATTCAGCTCTTTTGCTGCCCTTAAAACGGCATTCAGCTCTTTTAAGACTGCCCACCCTAATCTAAAAAAAAAAAAACACCCCAAAAAACCTTAAAAAAACTAACACTAACCCCTCTTTAGGTACTTACAGTTGTTGAAGTCCCACTTGAACGATCCTCATCCCAGTGGCTCCATCTTCATCCAGGCTCCATCTTCATCCATCGTGGGACCGGCATCTTCTTCATCCCTGCGGAGGCGGATCAGTCGATGCATGGAGGCGGAGGTCCAGGCGAAGGTCCAAGGCAGAGGTCCAGGCGGAGGTCCAAGGCAGAGGTCCAGTCGGAGGTCCATCGATCCGACGTGGAAGTCCTCTTCATGCAATCGTCCGCCACACACTGAGGATTGAAATGCAAGGTACCCCTTTTATACTGGGGGTACCATTGCATTTCATTTGGCTAAAAAAACTGAATCAGCCAATAGGAATTAGGGCTGCTAAAATCATTTTGGCTGTTCAAATCAGCCAATAGGATTTAAGCAGCTCTCATTCTATTGGATGATTCAAATCAGCCAATAGAATGAGAGCTGCTTAAATCCTATTGGTTGATTCAAACAATGTTCCAAGCCAGGGAACCTGTTTAGCTGCGTTCTAATTTTGCTAGATGACACCTGCCTCTTTCATTTAATATTGTACAAGCCACTGGTTGCCTCTGCTTTCACATTATCAACTGCACTAGAGCAGGGCTTGTCAATCATCCTTCAACTTTTGAAGTGCTGGAGAAGTTAATAAGCAGCAGTCTTAAGACTGTTTCTTAACTTGTGTTTGCAGGCTTGCATGAGGGAGTCTGCATCACAAGGGCTCCATAGCTACACACACATATACAGTATCTCACAAAAGTGAGTACACTCACATTTTTGTAAATATTTTATTATATCTTTTCATGTGACAACACTGAAGAAATTACACTTTGTTACAATGTAAAGTAGTGAGTGTACAGCCTGTATAAGAGTGTAAATTTGTTTTCCCTCAAAATAACTCAACACGCAGCCATTAATGTCTAAACCATTGGCAAAAAAAGTGAGTACACCCCTAAGTGGAAATGTCCAAATTAGGCCCAATTAGCCATTTTCCCTCCCCTGTGTCATGTGACTCTTTAGTGTTACAAGGTCTCAGGTGTGAATGGGAAGCAGGTGTGTTAAATTTGGTATTATCGCTCTTACACTCTCTCATACTGGTCACTGGAAGTTCAACATGGCACCTCATGGCAAAGAACTCTCTGAGGATCTGAAAAAAAGAATTGTTGCTCTACATAAAGATGGCCTAGGCTATAAGAAGATTGCCAAGACCCTGAAACTGAGCTGCAGCACGGTGGGAAAGACCATACAGCGGTCGACCAAAGAAGTTGAGTCCACGTGCTCAGTGTCATATCCAGAGGTTGTCTTTCTGAAATATACGTATGAGTGCTGCCAGCATTGCTGCAGAGGTTTAAGGGGGGGGGGGGGGTCAGCCTGTCAGTGCTCAGATCTTAAGCCACACACTGCATCAAATTGGTCTGCATGGCTGTCATCCCAGAAGGAAGCCTCTTCTAAGGATGATGCACAAGAAAGCCCACAAACAGTTTGCTGAAAACAAGCAGACTAAGAACATGGATTACTGGAACCATGTCCTGTGGTCTGATGAGACCAAGATAAACTTAATTGGTTCAGATGGTGTCAAGCATGTGTGGCAGCAGCCAGGTGAAGAGTACAAAGACAAGTGTGTCTTGCCTACAGTCAAGCATTGTGGTGGGAGTGTCATGGTCTGGGCCTGCATGAGTGCTGCCGGCACTGGGGAGCTACAGTTCATTGAGGGAACCATGAATGCCAACATGTACTGTGACATACTGAAGCAGAGCATGATCCCCCCCCTTCGGAGACTGGGCCGTAGGGCAGTATTCCAACATGATAACAACCCCAAACATACCTGCAAGACAACCACTGCCTTGCTAAAGAAGCTGAGGGTAAAGGTGATGGACTGGCCAAGCATGTCTCCAGACCTAAACCCTATTGAGCATCTGTGGGGCATCCTCAAACGGAAGGTGGGGGAGCGCAAGATCTCTAACATCCACCAGCTCTGTGATGTCGTCATGGAGGAGTGGAAGAGGACTCCAGTGGCAACCTGTGAAACTCTGGTGAACTCCATGCCCAAGAGGGTTAAGGCAATGCTGGAAAATAATGGTGGCCACACAAAATATTGACACTTTGGGCCCAATTTGTACATTTCCACTTAGGGGTGTACTCACTTTTGTTGCCAATGGTTTAGACATTAATGGCTGTGTGTTGAGTTATTTCGAGGGGACAGCAAATTTTCACTGTTATACAGGCTGTACACTCACTACTTTACATTGTAGCAAAGTGTCATGTCTTCAATGTTGTCACATGAAAAGATATAATAAAATATTTTCAAAAATGTGAGGGGTGTACTCACTTTTGTGAGATACTGTGTATATATATATATATATATATATATATATATATATATATATATATATATATATATATATCCCCCCCCCATTTTTACTTAACAAATATATATTTTGTGCAGTGACTGTCTTGTAGCAGTAGCACTAGCTACTTCTTTAACTTTATTTCAATTTAAGCTACTGTCCAGCTGCTTCTTTGCTGCTCTGAAGACATAGGAAATAGCATGTTTTTATTTTTGTTTTTTTTTATAAACAAATTCCGATTAACCCTATGAGGAAATATTGGTCTAAACATTTCATGTGTGTGATGAATGTTTTGTGTGAAACATTTTTTTGTCTGTGCACATGTGTTGGCAACATTATGTAAACATAACTATTGGCACTAAGATTATGCAAGAGAGTAGGCTGCACATGCAAATAGATTACTGTTGTATAAATGGCATGTTGCATCCCATGTAAAAGCTTTACATAAGTGATAACCTTTTTTACACGTGAAATAATATTGCAAAAACTAATACATTTGAAATGTAATATGATTTTTTATTTTACCTTTATATTTATTTTAAGTATAATATACAAAGAATTCCTCAATTCACTTAGGTATGTTTGGAAGATAATCTACAAGAGCCTCTGTAGCCCCATAAATGAATGGCAAAAAAAACAGTTTTCACTGAAAGTTATTCATGCTTCTAGGCTTTATATATAACAAGACACCACCGTTATTCAATGAAAATGTAAACATGTTTATGTGCATATAAATGGTAACTATAACAGACAATTACATTTAATAAACAGGATCTACCTTATAATAAACAACATGGTGCCATTTCCTCATTCTACACATCAGAACTGTTTTTCTGTGCTCGCTCAGTTTTATATATATATATATATATATATATATATATATATATATATATATATATATATATATATATATATATATATATATATATACTGTATATATACATATATATATATATATATATATATATATATATATATATATATATATACTAGTCCTAAAGCCTGTGTACACGGGCCATTTTTTGCAGTACAGCGGTCCCACCCATTGCTCTCTCTCTATCCCCCCTCTCTTTTGCTCTCTCTTTTTCCCCTCTCTTTTGTTCTCTCTTTCTCCCCTCTCATTTACTCTCTCTCTCCCCCCTCTCTTTTACTCTCTCTCTCTCTCCCCCTCTCTTTTGCTCTCTATCTCCCCCCTATCTTTTGCTCTCTCCCCCCCTCTCTTTTGCTCTCTCGTCCCCCTCTCTTTTGCTCTCTCTCTCCCCCCTCTCTTTTGCTCTCTCTCTCCCCCCTCTCTTTTGCTCTCTCTCCCTCTCTTTTGCTGTCTCTCTCCCTCTCTTTTGCCCTCTCTCTTCCCCCCTCTCGTTTGCTCTCTCCTCTCGTTTGCTCTCTCTCTGTCCTCTCTTTTGCTGTCTCTCTCTCTCTTCTCTTTTGCTCTCTCTTCCCCTCTCTTTTGCGCTCTCTCCCCCTCTCTTTTGCGCTCTCTCCCCCCTCTCTTTTGCGCTGTCTCCCCCCTCTCTTTTGTGCTCTCTCCCCCCTCTCTTTTGTGCTCTCTCCCCCCTCTCTTTTGTGCTCTATCCCCCCTTTCTTTTGCACTCTCCCCTCTCTCTTTTGTGCACTCTCTCCCCTCTCTTTTGTACACTCTCCCCCTCTCTTTTGTGCACTCTCCCCCCTCTCTTTTGCTGTCTCTCCAACCTCTCTTTTGCTGTCTATCTCCCCCCTCTCTTTTGTGCTCTCTCCCCCTCTCTTTTGTGCTCTCTCCCCCTTCTCTTATGCTGTCTCTCTCCCCCTCTCTTTTGCTGTCTCTCTCCCCCCTCTCTTTTGCTGTTTCTCTCCCTCCTCTCTTTTGCTGTCTCTCTCCCCCCTCTCTTTTGCTGTCTCTATCCCCCCTCTCTTTTGCTGTCTCTCTCCCCCTCTCTCTTTTGCTGTCTCTCCCTCTCTCTATTCCCCCTTTTCTGCTCTCTCTATCCCCCCCCTAAGCAGCCAGCCCCGGCATCTGGCCCTGCCCGGCCCCGCCCATACCACGTCCGGCCAGGCCCACTCTGCAACCGCACGACCACGCCCACTCTGCACCCAACCGGTCACGCCCACTCTGCACCCGCCCGGCCACGCCCACTCCACCACATGACGCCAGGTTAGTTGGAAGGCCAAGTGTGTTTGTCCTTACACACAGTCTCTACTGCCCATGACAGCTTCGGATAAATACACTTGGCCTTTTATTATATAGGATATATATATATATATATATATATATATATACACAAGTCCAGTATGGCCTAGCACTCTCGACGACCATTGTTGTACCGGGTGCACTACAAATATGCAAATATAACAAAAAATAGAAGGCACTCACCGGATTTAATAAGGGGTGAAAACACTTTATTCCCCTATGTGTTATACACATAAGGGAATAAAGTGTTGTCACGCCTTGTTATATCCGGTGAGTGCCTTCTATTTTTTGTTTTTATATATATATATAATTTCAATCTTTGGCTCTCGTTCGGACAGGTCCAGACACCCTAATTTATCTTCCCAATACTTCCCAATACTTGTATCAAACTATTACATAAATCTTCGCATTCATACTTGCTGCTACCAGTACCAAAACATATTTTGTAAATGTATACACTATCAGTCCAGAATGACAGGTGCACACTATAAATCATTCCGTACCCTAGCTTTATGTGAAAGCCGTCATAGAGCACTTAATATAAGACAGTTGTGAGCGTAAAGGCAAGATGAATTATGTGATTAGAGAGGCAGTTTCCCTTCCAAGTAAAAATGCACCTAGGTACCTGCTGGCTGTTATTTAAAACTTTCTCAAAATAAATATCTAATTAGATGCTGATAAATACAACTAATCATTTTCATAAGAATGTTTAGCACAAAATTGATTCATATTCCTCAGATCTTCCAGACCTATAATACCTACAATTGTTGGGACATAATTATTTAGTATCTTGAATTCCAGATCACTATCAGTAATGTAGTTAAACCATTTGTGTGTAAACTCTTGGAATTTCTTTTTGAGTCTTCAAAGCAAAGTTCTGCTTAAAGGGACACTGAACCCAATTTTTTTCTTTCATGATTCAGATAGAGCATGCAATTTTAAGCAACTTTCTAATTTACTCCTATTATCATTTTTTTTAATTATTTGTTCTCTTGCTATCTTTATTTGAGAAAGAAGGCATCTAGGCTTTTTTTTTGGTTCAGACTCTGGACAGCATTTTTTTTATTGGTGGATGAATTTATCCACCAATCAGCAAGGACAACTTAGGTTGTTCACGAAAAATGGGCCGGCATCTAAACTTACATTCTTGCATTTCAAATAAAGATACCAAGAGAATAAAGAAAATTTGATTATAGGAGTAAATTAGAAAGTTGCTTAAAATTGCATGCTCTATTTGAATCACAAAAGAAAAAATTTGGGTACAGTGTCCCTTTAAAGGATATAAAACCCCTTTTTTTTCTTTCACGATTTACATAGAGCATGCAGTTTTAAACAACTTTCCAAATTACTTCTTTTATCTAATTTGCTTTGTTTCTTGGTATCCTTTGTTGAAAAGTATACCAAGGTAGCCTCAGGAACTGGGAGCTAGCTGCTGATTAGTGGCTGCACATATATGCCTCTTGTAATGGCTTATCATTGTGTTCGGCTAGCTCCCAGAAGTGCATTGCTGTTCCTTCAATAAAGGATTACAAGAGAATGAAGCAAAATTGATAATATACAGTAGGTATATTGGAAAGTTATTTACATATGTATGCTTTATCTGAATCATAATTAAAAAATTGGGTTTCATATCTCTAAGTTAGCAGAAATAACTCACTTTTAAAGGGACAGTCTACTGCAGAATTTTTATTGTTTAAAAAGATAATCACTTTATTACCCATTTCCTAGTTTTGCATAACCAACACAATTATAAAATATACTTTTTACCTCTGTGATTACTTTGTACCTAAGCCTCTGCAGACTGCCCCCTTATTTCAGTACTTTTGACAGACTTGCATTTTAGCCAAACAGTGCTGACTCATATGTAACTCAACAGGAGTAAGCATGTTATCTATATGGCACACATGAACTAGCGCTGTCTAGCTATGACAAATTATCAAAATGTACTGAGATAAGAGGCGGTCTTCAAGGGCTTGTAAATTAGCATATGAGCCTACCTAGGTTTTCGCTTTCAACAAAGAATATCAAGAAACAAAGCAAATTGCATGCCCTATCTGAATCATGAAAGTTTTATTTTGACTTGACTGTCCCTTTAACATGGGATTCAGGAGATCTCATCCACACCCCTTATCTGAACTTTTCCAGAGCTTTAGGATATTGGGTGTCACACTGCCTTTGAACACATGCGCATTCTCTATAGTTTAATTTTGCAGGTGTACAAGTAACATACTTCATCTTTATTCACTCTTTGCTGTCCCACTCCCACACAAGCTCCTCCTGCTCTTCCATATGACAAAAGCCACTGACCACAGTCTAGGAGGTGGCTATGACAGTTGGTGGGTTGCCAAAGTGCAGCCATAGTGTCTGTGTTGAAAAGACTTCAGCTTGTCTTCTGCAGCAGTGCACACTATTTATTGTGCACTGCTCTGAAGGTTTCCTATTACAATTCCCTTTGAAGAGAATAAAAAAACAATTAATTGGGATTTAAATTTACACACTAGAAAAACATGGCCGGGATTGATAAGTGGGAGGAGACAATCGTGCAACTACTCCAGCACCACTTTCTTCAATTAAAGAAGCTCTTCTGTCTGGCCTTCACAGGTCTCAAAATATCCTCTACAGCTCTGGCAAAGACAACAAAGCCACATTCTGGAAATATCCATAGTGCTGGCCGAGTGCAGGCTGCTGGGCCTCTATGTCAATTGTGAACACTGGCTGCTAAAACAAAATCTAGCTGTGGTGTCTCGGGCATTCACTGCCTCCACCTGGGATCAGAAGAGCAGATCTCAGGTCTTGACAGTGTTTAGCACAACAGATTGCACAACAGGGTTGAAAGCTTGGACTGGAGAACAGAGGGCTGGTTACTGGCTAAGAAGAAACACCAGCTCCATTACAACTTGAAGAGCATTGATTTCTGGCCAGAGAATGATTATTATTTTGTAGGAACTAGCCTTACTAATCTATAATTCTTCCTGGACATGCCACCCTCTGCTAGTAAAGACCCAAGACAAACAGGATTACTTTAGAGATCATCATGGAGTCATTTGATGATAATCAAACTATATTAGAAGTCATTTGGACATCATCAGACATCCTCAAGCTTGTAAAGTCATCAGCTAAGGTAAAACATTCTGGGTGATGACTTCAGAATGAATAGCAGATTACCTCACTGATTACTTCACAAGCATGAACAGCTAGTGCATGACTGTAGAGTCATCTCATTTACATATTCCAGCCTGTGGGCATACTTCAAGATAGCTTTTTATGACTAGTCTGGAGTCATTGATTACTTTAGAATTACTCTAGGAAGATCATCCTTTTTGACTAGGGAGCTGTATTAATACAAGAGGACACTGGAAAAAAGAGAAGAATGGTGACTATATATGAGTGCTGCTGGGGGTCTACCTTTTTGTATAGAAAAACAGAAAACTCAGTTTGATGACAGCTTGTCTATCTGAAAAAAAGTCTATTATTGTTAACAAAAGACTCTGAGGTTGAGGTACAGCATGTGTTCATTGTAAATTGTTTTGATAAATCCTAATTATAGAGGTTGTACCATTATTAACCCTCTTTCCAGTATGTTTGAATGCTGTTATCTTTTCAGGAATTTTTTATGCACGGGTAGTGCTCCTCAGCCGGCACTTTTTATGTATAACATATTCCCACCCTTGCAAACTTGAAAAGTGAGATACTCTAATGTAATTTTTAATATTGTACTACGGTTAATCAGTACTAACTTTAGCCGCATTTAGCTATCTCTGTCTGTTATCATAAAATAGATTTTTGGTTTTGCTTATATAAAACATTGCCAAGTCTTGGGGATTTGTTTATTTTTATATAGCTTATAATAGATGCTGGTGGAATACAATAATATATAACTATTACGTTAATCATTACCTATAAGGCAAGTGCCTATTTTTTAATGGGCCCTTTATTTTATGTGTATTATGCTCAGTTGGGCTCACAGCTTAAAATAATTGCATATCCTTATAGATAGGTTGGGTCATTGTTAAAATTCATAAAATTGAAGAAAATCAGATTTATTTTTTAATTTTTAAAAATAAAATAAAAAATAAAATGCTTATTTATGAAAAATCTATCTAGATCTAGTTTATATTCAAGGTACATTATAATCTAGAGGTTATTTATCCTGAAATAAGGATTAGTTTCTAATTATGTAGCATGAGGCTGTATATTCATTGGTGTAATGTTTAATTTTTTGATAAATTAATTCCATTAATCCATTCACATATCATGCTCTCCTAGAGGTTTCTGTAAGATTATTTTTTGGCATTTTTCTGTCTAGAAGATATTATAACATATACTTGGTGTTGTAGTTCTTATACTGTGACTTTGTGTTTGCAGAAATAATATGCCCTTCTTCACAGCAAGAATATCCGAAAATAAACATACAGAATTGGGAAATAGACCTTAAAGGGACATAAACCCCCCAAAAATTATTTCATGATTGAGATAGATCATACAAATTTCAGATTTCAGATTTACTTCAATTTGCTTCATTCTCTAGGTATCCTTTGGTGAACACATTGGGTGAGACAATGACAAGCAGCTATATCACAGTAGTGCATTGTTCCTGAGCCCATCTATGTATGCTTTTCAACAATGGATACCAAGTAAACGAAACAAATTAGATAAGAGGAGTAAATTGGAAAGTTGTTTAACATTGCATGTTCTATCTGAATCATTAAAGTGTAATTTGTACTTTACTGTCCCTAACATGCCATTGCTCCACTGCAAATCTATGTACACAGAATAAACTCTTACTAAGTTTCAAGAAGCTCAATGAATAGAAGATTGTTTGGAGTGGGACAGATCTGCACAAGGACCTAAGTATGAGGCTGTAGGGGCAAGCATTAACAATTAAATACAATTTTATTGTTTTAGTTGAATAAAGCTACTTAAATTGTTTTTAAAGGGACAGTCTAGTCAAAATTAAACTTTCATGATTCAAGTAGGGCATGCTTTCCAATTTACTTTTATCATCAAATTTGCTTTGTTCTCTTGGTATTCTTTGTTGAAAGTTTAACCTACGTAAGCTCATATGCTAGTTTCTAAGCCCTTCAAGGTCGCCTCTTATCTCTGTGCCATTTAGAAAACATTGTGCTCACGCCTGTGGAGTTATTTATGAGTCAGCACTTGTCTAAAATGCAAGTCTGTCAAAAGAACTGAAATAAGGGGCCTGCAGAGGCTTAGATACAAAATAATAACAGTTAAAAAGTATATTAATATAACCTTGTTGGATATGCAAAACTGGGGAATGGGTAATAAAGAGATTATCTAGACCAGTGTCTCCCAAACCCAGCCACATATTCATTATATCTTAACTAGAGCACATGTGAAATAATCAGTTTAAGATATAATAAATATGTGGCCTGTTAAGGGTCCTGAGGACTGGAGTTGGGAAACACTGATCTAGACTGCCTCCTTAAAATAAAGTACAGCTGAAAGGTTGATCGAATATGAACCTATTAAAGGGACAGGAAGCCCTACAAATTTTGTTTTTCATGATTTGGATAGAACATACAATTTTAAACATCTTTTCAATTTACTTCTTTTATCAAATTTGCTTCATAATCTTGTTATCCTTTGTAGAAGGAACAGCACTGCACCACTGTTAGCTAGCTGCACATATCTAATTAGCCAATCACTGGAAACAAATATGTGCAGGCACCAATCAGCAACTAGCTCCTACTAGTGCAGAATATGTGCATATTCTTTTTCAACAAGGGATACCAAAAGAACGAAGCACATTTGAAAATAGAAGTGAATTTAAAAGTGTCTTAAAACTACATGCTCTATCTGAATCATGCAAGTTTAATTTTAACTTTCCTATCCCTTTACCTTTAAGGGCTAGATTACAAGGGGTACGCTCAAGTGTAAACTTCGCTAGAAGTAATCTTTTTGCAAGCATGGGTTAGTTGAAATTTAAAGTTTTGCATGTGAGCGAAACCTGGAGTGTGCTAACTTCAGGACTTCGGATATTGTGACCACGCTGACTTATTCTCCCCAAAGACTTCAATCAAGAGCGTAAAAAAAAATCACTTACTGCTCGCACGCTAATCCGACAGGAGTTATTATTTCACATTCCAATTTTCTTCACATACAGGAATGTTACTTCTATTTTAAAAACATATTTCTATATATAACTGTATATAACTATACCTGTATATCTATTCCTATAGATATAGAGATATAGATTTGTATTTAACATTATCACACACACACACACATATATATATATATATATATATTTAATACAAAAATTAAATAATTCTATGTGAACATAGAAATGCTAAATATGCATAACGCGTTTAAGGTTTTGCAATGTAGGTCTAAGCAGAGTCGGGTTAGTGCATATAAAAATGAAGTTGTCTTAAGGCTCGTTATTGAGATATTAAATATAAAACATTACAAAAATAATAATTATTAAAAAGTATTATAGATACTATTTTACTCTGCTCTCCTCTTTAGCATATTCATTTTCTAGTTTGCTGAGGTCCAAGAGTGGGAACCTTCAAATATATGTAAAATTAGCTACAGTTGCAAGAAAAAGTATGTGAACCCTTTGGAATTATATGGATTTCTGCACAAATTGGTCATAAAATGTGATCTGATCATCATCTAAGTCACAACAATAGACAATCACAGTCTGCTTAAACTAATAACACACAAAGAATGAAATGTTGCCATGTTTTTATTGAACACACCATGTAAACATTCACAGTGCAGGTGGAAAAAGTATGTGAACCCCTAGACTAATGACATCTCCAAGAGCTAATTGGAGTGAGATGTCAGCCAACTGGAGTCCAATCAATGAGATGAGATTGGAGTTGTTGGTTACAGATGCCCTGACCTATAAAAAACACACACCAGTTCTGGGTTTGCTTTTCACAAGAAGCATTGCCTGATGTGAATGATGCCTCGCACAAAAGAGCTCTCAGAAGACCTACGATTAAGAATTGTTGACTTGCATAAAGCTGGAAAGGGTTATAAAAGTATCTCCAAAAGCCTTGCTGTTCATCAGTCCACAGTAAGACAAATTGTCTATAAATGGAGAAAGTTCAGCACTGCTGCTACTCTCCCTAGAAGTGGCCGTCCTGTAAAGATGACTGCAAGAGCACAGCGCAGACTGCTCAATGAGGTGAAGAAGAATCCTAGAGTGTCAGCTAAAGACTTACAAAAGTCACTGGAAAATGCTAACATCCCTGTTAGTGAATCTACAATACGTAAAACACTAAACAAGAATGGATTTCATGGGAGGATACCACAGAGGAAGCCACTGCTGTCCAAACAAAACATTGCTGCACGTTCACAGTTTGCACAAGAGCACCTGGATGTTCCACAGCAGTACTGGCAAAATATTCTGCAGACAGATGAAACCAAAGTTGAGCTGTTTGGAAGAAATACACAACACTATGTGTGGTGAAAAGAGGCACAGCACAGCAACATCAAAACCTCATCCCAACTGTGACGTATGGTGGTGGGGGCATCATGGTTTGGGGCTGCTTTGCTGCATCAGGGCCTGGACGGATTGCTATCATCGAAGGAAAAAGGAATTCCCAAGTTTATCAAGACATTTTGCAGGAGAACTTAAGGCCATCTGTCTACCAGCTGAAGCTCAACAGAAGATGGGTGTTGCAACAGGACAATGACCCAAAGCATAGAATAAATCAACAACAGAATGGCTTAAACAGAAGAAAATACGCCTTCTGAAGTGGCCCAGTCAGAGTCCTGACCTCAACCCGATTGAGATGCTGTGGCATGACCTCAAGAAAGCGATTCACACCAGATATCTCAAGAATATTGCTGAACTGAAACAGTTCTGTAAAGAGGAATGGTCAAGAATTACTCCTGACCGTTGTGCATGTCTGATCTGCAACTACAGGAAACATTTGGTTGAAGTTATTGCTGCCAAAGGAGGTTCAACCAGTTATTAAATCCAAGGATTCACATACTTTTTCCACCTGCACTGTGAATGTTTACATGGTGTGTTCAATAAAAAACATGGCAACATTTCATTCTTTGTGTGTTATTAGTTTAAGCAGACTGTGATTGTCAGATCACATTTTATGACCAATTTGTGCAGAAATCCATATAATTCCAAAGGGTTCACATACTTTTTCTTGCAACTGTATATTGTTTCATGCAAAATCACAGATATGTTTAGCATACTATGACAATTATATTGTTTTATTCATTATTGCTTTATTCAATGTATTTTGTCATAGAGATATTTTGTACACATTTATTGATATATTTTTCTTTGTCTTTTGATGTACATTTCGTGGTTGTTATTTGTTAATTGTAATAATTTTATAATCTAGAATGAAAATAACAATATTACTTTTTATTTTATAATTATGAATACTTTGATATTATTTTTTAGGTTATGGCAAAATTAAGGTGGTCCTAGTGCATTGTCACCTGCAGAATTGTCCCTACAGTTGTAATACTGATGTCTAAAACATTATGAATGAGAACCGTCTCACTTTTTGTTAAAGGGACAGTCAACACTAAAATTGTTATTGTTTAAAAAGATAGATAACGCCTTTACTACCCATTCCCCAACTTTGCACAACCAACATTGTTATATTAATATACTTTATAACATTTAAACCTCTACATTTCTGCCTGTTTCTAAGGCACTACAGACAGCCTCTTATATACAGTAAGCTGCCTACCGCAGTCATGGTGGTACTGTGGAGCGCACGCGGTCGGCTCCAAGGGGGGGGAGTTAACAGGCAATGCCCGCCCAAATGGAATGCTGTGCCCCCCTGATGGTCTTCAGACTGTGTTCATTGTCTGACTCGAGTCTGACTAGGGGTAGCTATTTAGTTACACTCAGTATTTACCCATTGGCCATCTGTGATCCCTACTGATTCCCTACTCTAACTGACTATGACTACTGGCTTTGCTGGTGCGACGCACCTCCTCAGCTAGCTGCTGATTGCACGTGTAGTCAGTCAGTGAGAGAATACTGATGGCCTGGTCTTAGGTGCTGAGTGGTGTGGTAGAGGACAGACTGTCAGCTGAGCGAGGAGGAGGGCTCCAACGAGGGCGGCTAATGTAGAGAGTGAAGTGGATCGACGATGGCTAGTGAGTGTGAGTGCCGGCTGTCCTGACTGACCTCATAATTCTTTGTTTAAGTTGCCAACTGGAGGTAAATGTTACTTCAACTTGCGACGATGGCTAGTGACTAGTTTGTGTGAGTGCCGGCTGTCCTGACCTCATTCTTTGTTTAAGTTGCAAGCCAACTGTTATAGGGAGGTAATTTTAAATGTTACTTCAACTTTTGTGTTTTAAATTTTGCTTATAATACTCCCCTAATGAAATACATGATTATAATATGTATCACTTCTTCTGCCAACCAATATTTTACTATGCCCCTAATCAAATACATGATGGGCAACTATGTGATGGGAACTTTTTACCACAGAGTAACACTTCTTTATTAACTGCTTGTTGTATGCCAGTAACAATTACACCAGCTGGAAGGCTTCCCATAGGCTCATTCTATAAACACATTAGACGTGGTTATGCTTGTTCAAGAATGTTGCTCTGAAAAATTAAATCATGAGCCAGATTTAAAGGCAATTCCAAAATGTAAAGCTATAATAGTTTGGTTTGCAAGTTAAGTCTTTTTACCTAATGTTAATATGTTTGTTTATAGATTATATTATCCATGTTTGAATAGGTGAAGTTTTCTGATTGCCAAACCTATAGTGAATGATTCTAGTACAGTAGTGCAACTTGCCCCAGTCTTTAGTGAAGTATGCTTTTATATACATAATATGCAGATACATTTTTCCGACCACATTGTAATAGATTCATACATACGTATTAAACAAATTAAGTGTAAATTTGTAGGGTCCATACATAAAACCATTGAGCACCACCATGTTATAACCTAGAGATCCTTCTCTGCTGGGCCTATCAATGACAGTTACAGATGGATAACTACTGTGGAACCAATGACTGTGTAGAATATAGCAGTGTTAAAGGGATATTAAAGTCAAAATTAAACTTGCATGATTCAGATAGAGCATGTCACGTGAAGACACTTTTAAATTCACTTCTATTTTCAAATGTGCTTTGTTCTCTTGGTATCCCTTGTTGAAAAAAAATACGCACATATCCTACACTAGTGGGAGCTAGCTGCTGATTGGTGCCTGCACACATTTGTCTCTTGTGATTGGCTAACTACATGTGTTCGGCTAGCTGCCAGTAGTGCAATGTTGCTTCTTCAGCAAAAGCTAACAAGAGAATGAAGCATATTATTAATAGAAGTAAATTGGAAAGTTGTTTAAAATTAACATTTTATATTGCAATCTGAAAGATTTTTAAGGGACATGAAACCCATAATGTTTCTTTAATTATTCAGATAGAACATGCAATTTTCAACTACTTTCTATTTTACTTCTATTATCAAATCTGATTTATTCTCTTGGTATTCTTTGTTGAAAGAGCAGCATTGAACTACTGGGGGCCAGCTGACCATATTAGGTGAGCCAATGACAACAGGCATGTATATGCAGCTACCAATCAGCAGCTAGTTCTCAGTAGTACATTGCTGCTCCTGACAACTACCTATGTATGCTTTTAAATAATGGACATCAAGTGAACAAGGCAAATTTCATAAAAGAAGTAAATTGGAAAGCTGTTTAAAACCGCATGCTCTAGCTGATCCATGAAAGATAGTTGTGGAGTTTTATGTCTGTCTTTATTGTAGCACAAATATTGAGATATTAAAGGCATGGTAAACTTGAAATGTAATTTCTTATAAAAGTTCTCTTGGTATCGTTTGTTAAAAAGCAGGGACTTAAGCTCAGGAGTAAGTTGAAATGATTCACAATTTTTTTTCTGTGTTAAATATTGAAGAAAAAAAAAAGATATGTATCAAATTCAATTTTATTTTGCCGGGGTGGGGGCCCTTCTTAGATTCTTGCACCTGGGCTCTATGGTTTCTAGTTACGCCTCTGTCGTATTTATCATTCTCTGATCTATTACTGTTTCTGCTAAGTTTCTGTAGCGTAGCCTCTTCAAAGTTTTGAAAAAACTTTTTTATTTAGGGGTAGCCAAGAATCTGTGAAATATAATCACAAAGAAAAAGAGGGCACCTCCTAGTGTGATAATGTGATGATAATAAACAACAGAGGATCTTGTTTTGTAGTTATACTCACAGAGGGAGCAGCACCAAGTGTGCTAAGTGTCGCAGGCTGGGATCTCAACGGTGTCCAAGCAAACTGGTCCTCAAATAGGATGTTGAGGCCAAGGTGTGCCATGTATTTTTATTAAAACCAATACTTAAAACAGATGGGTATGTACATTACCCAAAGTATTAAAAACAATATTGGTATCAGATTGCAACACGTTTCTCAGCTGTGCTAACTGTTTCATCAGACATCTGTCTACATCATGGAAGCTCTGGCTTTTAAATCTCAACTACCCAAAACCATAATTAGCTCCGCCCACTCCCTGATTGGGCAGGTGCAGTTAATAAAAAAAAAAAAAACTATCTCCTATATGTTCTTTAGCCTGAATGAACTGTGAATAGTGTTAACATTGTAAATTCAAATGGCTAATACGTCCATAAAGCTAAGACATCCTAATCTTATTCTATATTTGCATAAGTATTAAAACAAATTTGTCAATCTCAACTATGTTGAAAACCTATGTTTTAATCCTGTAGACATCATAGTAAAACTGTGTTGAGATGATGTAGACAGATGTCTGATGAAACAACTAGCACAGCTGAGAAACGCATTGGAATCTGATACCAATATTGTTTTTAATACTTTGGGTAATGTACATACCCATTGGTTTTAATAAAAATACATTGTATCATATATTCCGTCAGAGCTTTACATTTGAATCAACTTTCCAATTTACTTCTATTATCAAATTTGTTCTCTTGGATACATTTGTTGAAGAGTAGGTTGAACACATCTGGGGCAAGATTACATATTTTGCGGGCGACGCCGGTTTTTATGCAGTTTTGCTATCACATATACGGAACCGCATATAAATGCAGAGTGTATATTTCACCCGTCACCTGCAATTTTTACTCCCATAAGCTAACATAGAACCGTGTTGCAAATCGGTATCACATATTCAGCGCAAGGACTTAAGCAGCGAAAATGGAAAATTTTACTCCATTTTCACCTCACCACACATAGGCAGGTGCAGCAAGCCTTGCACTGAAAATGTGAACACCGTAACTCCGGTAACTCCCTGAAACTATTAACTAACACCTAGCGCATGCACAATATCTATCTACCGGTCAACCGACAACCTCCACCACAATAACTAATAAAATTATTAACCCCTAATCTGCCATTAACTTAGATCACAATAAACCTAATAAATGTTTTAACCCCTAATACACTATTCACCCACATCACAATAAACCTAATAAATCTATTAACCCCTAAACCGCCAACCCCCCACAATGCAAATAACTCATTAAATTGCCTAGCCCCCTAACCTAACACCCCCTAAATCACGGATGACAATAGGTAGATCAGGATCTACCAATAGATCCCAAAGGTGCTGTTGGCAGATCACGGCTGTTATGATCAAAATTATGTGGTCATGTTACGTGATCTCAACACTGGGGTGTGACTATGGTTGCTAGGGATAGTGCTTTACCTATTGCAGTGTGTGAAGGGGCAGGTCATTAAACAGTCTGATGGTTGGACATAAAAATGTGCTACAGGACTGGATCTTGAGGGACATCGATTTCAACCAATCAATGTAGATGATTTTTGAACAACAACACAATTGGCCTATCAAAAGCATGGTTGATTGAGTACTTTCCCAATGGATATTACGGTATAGTATAGTTAGAAGGGCAAGTGTCAATAGGTAAAAAGGTAAAGGTGGAGGCTGCAGTGCTATGCTAAAGGAACAAATCTGATTGATGTCTATCAAATGAACGTGTTGACACGGTAAGAAATGGTCTGCATTGCACGCTATTGAAATTTATTTGTCTAAGCCTCACTGGGTCATATCAGGCCAAGCCTGTGGCACAAAGTAAAGGGGGTCGGTGGCAGTAATTTGAATGCAGTGTTTAGTAACATGGCACAAGGGGTTGCTCCTATTATCCCGAATTAAAGTCAGTGCTACTTTTGTTGTCAGGATTAATCTGTTGTATCTTTATGTTTTTGCATATCCATGTGTTGCTATATCATGTAACCTAAAAGGGATATGAAACACACATTTTCTTTTCTTTCATGATTCAGATATAGAACATGCAATTTTAAACAACTTTCTAATTTACTCCTATTATCAATTTTCTTCATTCTCTTGGTATCTTTATTTGAAAAAGCAGGAATGTAAGCTTAGGAGCTGGCCCATTTTTAGTGGGTAGATCTCTTTGAGCTGGTCATGTGAAAAGTAGGTTCCAACACAAAAAAGTTTGGGCACCCCTGCCCTAAATTAACCCCAATTAGCTAAATTAAAAAATACTAACTTGCAATTAAAAACCTAACATTACTTTAAAAATAAAAAAATAAAAATTAATTTAATCTAAAATCACAAAAAATAAAAAAGTCTAACATTACAAAAAATAATAAACCAAATTATCAAAAATAAAAAAATTAAACCTAATCCCTATAAAAATAAAAAGTCCCCCTGAAAACAAACAAACCCTAATCTAATACTAAACTATCAATAGCCCTTAAAAGGGCTATTTGTAGGGAATTGGCCTAAATTAAACAGCTCTTTTGCATTAAAAATGATTCTAAGCCCCCCTCATCCACCAATTCCCCCAAAATTGAAAAACCTAACACTAAAAAACCTAAGCTACCCATTGCCCCTAAAGGGGCATGTATATGGGCATTGCCATTAAAAGGGCATTCAGCTCTTTTACAGGGCCCAAATAAAAAAAAAAAATTTATTTTTGGCGGATTTGGTGGGGAAGGGCTATTGGTAGTTTATTTTCATAGGGACAACTAGACAAACTAGTTGCAACTGAGAGTACAACAAAGTTATAAAGAGAGAGTAAATCCACTTATGTATATTCACACTTTTCCTCTACTTATATCATAAGGTTTCCCAAAAAATAATAAAATCGTTCCCAATCATTCACACATTATAGTTTATTGATTCAACTAAGGAACTCACACTCATACAGTAGCAGAAGCTGTGAATTAAAACCACTTAAACTCTGTGGTTTGCATAATAGCCTTTAAGTCAAAATATCACTATCAAATATCCTCCATCCAGGTAAATTAAAGTTAACTAAGCCCTTACAATCCGAGGGCTGTTTTACTTTTACATATATAATAAAGGATAAGAGGATATATTGTAATTAACTACTTAGTACATAATTTTCACAAGAGTAAGCAAAGTTAAAAACGGACGATAGGAGAGACAAAGCTGCCCCTATCGGACCCCTGACGCGCGTTTCACGAACGCTTTGACCCCCTCTGAGGAAGCGTTCGTGAAACGCGCGTCAGGGGTCCGATAGGGGCAGCTTTGTCTCTCCTATCGTCCGTTTTTAACTTTGCTTACTCTTGTGAAAATTATGTACTAAGTAGTTAATTACAATATATCCTCTTATCCTTTATTATATATGTAAAAGTAAAACAGCCCTCGGATTGTAAGGGCTTAGTTAACTTTAATTTACCTGGATGGAGGATATTTGATAGTGATATTTTGACTTAAAGGCTATTATGCAAACCACAGAGTTTAAGTGGTTTTAATTCACAGCTTCTGCTAATGTATGAGTGTGAGTTCCTTAGTTGAATCAATAAACTATAATGTGTGAATGATTGGGAACGATTTTATTATTTTTTGGGAAACCTTATGATATAAGTAGAGGAAAAGTGTGAATATACATAAGTGGATTTACTCTCTCTTTATAACTTTGTTGTACTCTCAGTTGCAACTAGTTTGTCTAGTTGTTGTTAGGTCTCTCAGTGAGTAATCCACTCCTAGTTTTGCCTTCTTGTAGAATCCATAATTCTAGTATTTGAATAATAAGTGAAATATGTAAATTTGGGTAAAACCTGGCACTATTTTTATAACTCTACTCCCCCCAACCCCTTATCTCTAAATAAATTATTTTCATAGGGATTAGGCTTTATGTTTTTATTTTTGATAATTTGGTTTATTATTTTCTGTAATTTTAGACTTTTTTTGTATTTTTATATTATTTTATTTTAATCTTAGTTTTTTTTTTTTAAAGTATTGTTAGGATTTTTTATTTTAATTGTAATTTAGGATTTTATTATTTTATGTAATTTGGGGTTAATTTAGGGGGCATTAGGTTAGGGGGTTTAGAAATTAAATTAGGTTTATTGCGATATGGGGGTTTGGTGGATTTGGGGTTAATAGATTAATTAGGTTTATTGCGATGTGGGGGTTTGGCGGTTTAGGAATTAATACTTTTATTGGGTAGATTGTTTCTTTTTTATACAATTGGGTAGATCGTGATGTGGGTGAATGACGGATTGGGGTTAATAGTTTAATTAGGCATAGTGCATTGTGGGCGTTGTCTGTGTAGGGGTTAATACATTTATTATTAGTTCCCATATGGGGTGATGGTGGATATAGGGGTTTTAACGTGTCAACTTTATTTTTGGGAGGTGGGTTAGACTTTTACAGGAGATTTGATATTTATTTTTATTTTCTTAGGCGCCGGCAGTTTCTAAAGTGTCGTAAATCACTGGCGACTCCAGAAATTTGTATTTACACACATTTCTCGACATCGCTAGTTTATCCAATTTACGGCACTTTATGAACTGCGGACAGGGTTTATGTGATTCTCCAATGTGCAAGGTTTAATTACGGGCAGTGCAGGTTTCAGCAGTTACGCTGAAGCCTGCGCCGTATATGTAATCTCGCCCCTGGTAAGCCACAAGCAGCTGATATTTACCATCTATCTCCCAGTGCATTGCTGCTATGCAGCCTACCTAGGTATGCTCTTCAACAAAGGACACCAAGGGAATATAATAAACTTGATAATAGAACAAAATTTGAATTCAGAATTAAGAAAATGTAATTCTGGGTTTACTGTCCCTTTAATTTCCATTTCCATTAAAGGGACATGGAAATCAAAATTAAATATTCAAGATTCAGACAGAGCATGCAATATTAAAACAAACACAAAAAATATTATAAAATGTACCTCTTTCTCTTGGTATTCTTTGTTGAAACTTGGCTTCATTCCATAAGAGCATACTGCGGTAAGTGTAGGAGTGTGCTATTGCATTATCTTTTTATTAATAATAATGTAGTTTACAATTTGTGTTTAGTGGTCCGTTAATTATTCTGTTTTACTGTAATTATTACCTGTGACACCTCAGGTTGCCTGAACACTCTGAATGAGAATCATAGGTCTAGACAATTAATATACTGTTTACAATAGTTACTGATATGGATATATACAATTGCAAACATTTTTGCAATTCAAAGAAAAGAGCACATGAATATATTTGATTTTTGGCCTAGACCTCCGTATTAAGCATTGTCAGCATATTATTATTCCTAGATAAAGAATTACTCACAGAAGGATTACCGTTTTGAAAAATTGAAAAGGCGGGGGACCTATTGCACACAAGCCTAAAAAATAAATGATTTATGTGCAAATGAATGGAATCATAGCCAACGGCAAATAGTGTCTGAGGCTACCCTGATAAGCAGTAAAGGAAACAGCTGAGAGTTTGAGGTCTCATATTAGAAACTAATTAAAAAAAATATATGCAGAAATGTTCTGTAAAAATATATAATGAGCTAGCTTTCCTTACACTGCACTCTATAGGCAATTTAAAAGTAAGTTTTGGTGAAGCAAATTAGCTGTATGTATTTTTATAAATATAGGGAACTTTAAACTAGGATTATCCAGAATGCTAATTGTGCATGGAAACACAAAGAGTACATACAGCTTTTTTTTATTAAAGTATCACTAAATACAGTAGAACTTTATAAATAAAAAGTGAATACTAGAAAGACAATGCAATAACACTTACTCTGAATTCAAAATAAGCAGTAGATTATTTTACTGGCAAATTTATTTTTCTCCCATTTCCCCTGTATCATGTGACAGACATCAGCAAATCACAGACTAGTATACGTATACTCGTATACTCTTTGAGCTTGTGCACATGCTCACTAGAATTAGGAGCCTCAAAGTGTGAATATAAAATTTGATAATGGAAGTAAATTGGAAAGTTTCTTAAAATTGCCATCTCTATCTGAATCATGAAAATTTATTTTTTACTTTAGTGTCACTTTTAAAGGGATATAAAAGTAATTTTTTTTCTTTACTGCATTTTAAGAGGAACATAAAACTTAAGTTCCTGTACTAAAAAAAACCCAAAAAACTTTTATTATTAATTATAATTATTTTATACATATTTCAATAGTATTTTTATGTACTTTATCTAACATCAGACTCTCCCAGATCTGCAAACCAACTTACAAACTTTAAATCTAACATCAGACTCTCCCAGATCTGCAAGCACTGTTGCGGAAAACTTAACTACAGCTCTTCGAGCGCAGAAAGGATTATTGCATAAAAGGCAATTGCGCGCATACAATTGCAATTTCTAAAGACTTGTAATATCTGCGCAATGGAAACTGATCGCGAAAAGACCATATCGCGCATGGAAAACCCATACCGCACGACTTGTAATCTGTTAAAACAAATGTAAATGTTTCAAAAGTTCACCTGTAGCTACATACTTACCCTAACGCTCTCTGGAGAGCTTGCTAACCTCTCTTCTTGCCAGAGCCGTGGCCTCGCTGACAGAAGGCTTAGCAGTGCGTCTCTCAGGACCTGCACTAAAGTTAATGCAGGTCCTTGTGCCAAGAGCGCTAAGCTTCCTGTTAGCGAGGCCAGTTAAAGTGAATGTAAGCTTAACCCTATTTGTTCAGGGCATTGGATAGAGTTTTAAAAATGAGGCAAAGTTTAAGTCATCAAATTTTTTATATTTATTTATTTACTCACATTTTTACCTTTGAAAACCTCCGACGATAAGCGCAGCTCTCCCGTGTGCCATATTGTGTAATTGATTGACAGATGATGATTCTAAAACAACTAAAACAAGGATTAGATGTTTTAAGGATAGTCATCTGTCAATCAATTACCGAAAATGGCGGGCAGGAGAGCTTGTCATCCCCACATGATGCAATTTACATTGGGTACATGATATCAAATTGATCACATAGAAAGTAGAACAATTTACACAACTTAAGATTTGATAATTATCTCCTGTAACAAAGGATTTAAAATATCTTGTTTGTGTAATATGATTGAATCTTTTACCTCCAGCCATGAACATTTGACCAAGGTTTCCTCAATTCACTGGGTGAGACCATATTACCTATGGTCATGTTTCTTCTATAAGCAAAATGACAACTATAATTTTTAGCTGGTCTCAAGGTCAGCTTGCATAATGGGAAAATATCTATGTATGATGTTACACTCTTCCCCATATTGATTACTATAATCAGTGATAAATATCAACCCACTTTCAGATTTTAATGATTTTATTTCCAGTTGCTTATCCATCAAATGCTGGTCGCAGCCAGCCCATCTACTGTATCCCTAACCTATCTAATGACCTTCTAAGGGTAACCCCTATCTCGTAATCTATTGGTTAGTTTTATTGTTTCTTTCTCATAGCTACTATCTTGCAAATAGTTTTGCTTAATCCATGTATATTGTCCATTCTCTACTGTGTAAGGTACATGTCTGGGATGACAACTCCTAGCATGTAACAATGAGTTTTGGAAAATCGGCTTTCAATATACAGCAACATCAAAACAGTATGAGGACAGCTCATACTGTTGGGCTATTTGGAGCCTGAAGCCTTATGCCTTGTTGTTGTTTTTAATGCATACCAATAAAGGATTGTACTTGTATGGATTGATGCCTTCCTTTTGTTACATCCCTGGCTGGTAAGGAACATTGTGCAGTTCATTTTATTTGACATCCAGCAGTGCTTAATAGGAAGTATTAGGAGTTGATGGTACATTACGGAAACAGGGGGGGACCAATCCCACAAGCAAAAAGACAGCAGAGGGAGTGACTAGCCGAACAGCAAGACAATCTGCTCAAGAGTGAAGTAAGTGGAACAAATGCAATGGACTGTTAATGATTCTTTACTCTCATACATATAGGTATTGTGTTAGCGGTTCCTCGGCAGAGATTATACAATACATTAATCCATCTGATTATTACACATTGCGCTGTCAAGTTTAACCATGACAGACAAGTTTAACATGGTTAGTAAAGTGTGAAAGAACTAAAAGTAACTTATGGTTAATGATCTTATCATAGTCAGATTGATCTATTCAGTCACCCAACCAATAAACTTCTGATACCTCAGATACTTGTAAAAAGTAGCCATGAATTTAAGAGAGACAACAAATATATTATATTGAACATATGTCTATCCCAATATAAGACAGTTCATTTATAGAGGACATATAACTTTTTTGCACACTATTTATACTAATTTTATCAATAGTTGCAAACATATTAGCTTGTTTCATTATGTGTGAATCCTATTATCAAGACCTATACATACAGAAAGCAAATCTCATCATGTTGAAAATCAAAAGTGAATTTTAGTCCCACATTGTTACCATTCAAAAAAATTATATTTCAATCTCTTGTTGACCTGTACCTGACCACACAAAACAAAAGGTTATCTATAAATCTTCTGTGTAGCTTTAATACATTTTTTTGAAGGGATTTCCATCTCTGAAGAAATAGAACAGTTCCCATCAACCCATGAACAGGTTACGAGGGGGGCAAATTTGGCCCCCATTGCTGTTACACACCTCTGGAGATAAAAGACATCCTCAAATTTCAAATAATTATTGGTCAACAAAAATTCAAGTGTCTTTAAGATATATTCTGTGGTATATTGTGTTTAGTGCTCAAGAAAATAACTTCTAGATTTTAGGCCTTCCTGATGGTGTAAGGAACAGTTCTATTATTGTTTGCCATCTTAGTAAAGACTTCCTTACTACCTCATGACAAGTAAAACCTGCAGCTTGAGGTTTTCTCTTCAAGTTGAAAGTTAGATTTGCTTACTTTGACCACTGTTAAGCTATGGTTGAAGCTGATGTCCTTTGCAAGCTGTTGGCAAGCTGTTTTCTGATTCTGTTTTGGATTTCCTTTCAGAGTTCCCTCACTGACACTTTGCCTTTCTTTGTAGTTTCTCTAAAGAAAAGACCTATACTTTAAGGGTTATAATTATCTACATATATTATTTTTCAGTTTTTGGTAACCTAAACTTGTTATTTTAACTTCTGGCAGTTCACCTTTTACATTTGTAACATTTTAGGTTAATCACTGGACTTGAATTGCTTAAATTTCAATAAAAACTTGAAAAATAAAGGTGTTCTAAATCTTTTGACCAGTAGTTTATGTCATAAGTGTCATGGTGGGAGAAAAAGTATGTTTGCTGATGCTGGAAATACAGAACAAAACAAGGTGCCCGGTACAAATAAATGATAATAATAATAATAATAATAATACTAAACCATGCAGTGCCTTTAAGATAATTAAATGTAGGCCTGTGAAAAGCTGGTGAGAACCCCACAAAGGGCAAGGCAAATACTGCAATAATGCATACAACACCCACATATTTGTGCAAATACACAAATATGTGGGTGTTGTATGCATTATTGCAGGATTTGTCTTGCCCTTTGTGGGGTTCTCACCAGCTTTCACAGTGTTTAAGTGTAAGAAACAACATGTCAACAACCTCCAAATACTGGGTGGGTTAATACATTTAAATTATGGCTATTTAATTGGGCTGGAATGGCTTAGAAAATGTAACCTAAAATTAACTGAGCTGCATACATACAACATTTTCCAATAGCTTGAAATTGGGCTGTGGTTTAAAAGCTAGTTTATGGAAATTCACACAGGAGCAACAAATCAACATTGTGTACTTACAGATTTTAATAGAAAAAGATTAATCTGCTGTGGTGAGGAGAGGCATCAGGCAGTCGAGAAACCTACCTGGAAAGTAATACGTTGGTGTGTTTCAACCAACATGAAATTTACTTTTCCATGACTAAGATACAATGTGAAAAGGGCTTTAGGCACCCTCACTGAAATGAAATGAATACCTGTCAGTATTAACACTAACTGACACTATGAGGCATATTTATCAAGGTCTGTATAGAGCTTGAGGCCCCTTGTTTCCGGCGAGCCAGAAGGAAACAGAAGTTTTCAAGAAGTTATGAAGCAGTGGTCTGAGGTGGCGGACAGAAATCAACCCGATCAAATTATATTGGGTTGATTGACACCCCCTGCTAGCGGCCGCGAATCTGCAGGGGGCGGCATTGCACCAGCAGTTCACAAGAACTGCTGGTGCAATGATAAATGCAGACAGCGTATGGTCAGCGATGTGTAGTGGACACGATATGCTACTTCGTATCATGTCTGCCTGCACATGGTTAAATATGCCCCTAGGTGCCTATTGTTATTTTTTGGGCATATGGATTTTGATCACATGTAAATTGGTTTTGATAGCGACAGGGTGTAGATATTATACGCCTTTTACTATGAGTAATGCTTTTAATTTTCATTTTACTTGTATGGACATATATTCAGAAGCATAAACTGTATTCTGTGTGTTATTTTACCTAACACTCAGTTTAAAGGACATATTCAAATATGGGAAAGAGATTTAGATTAGAAATAACAAATATGCAGAAGTCCACCTGAAACCCTCTATTTGTATTTGCTAAACTCTTATTTTTAACCCCTTAATATGGGCGTACCCTATACATTGCATGTTCTTAAAGGGTTTTTTTGCCCTGTAATAGCTCGGGTCTCACTAAAAGTGGGAAGACAGGCTATTACAACATGCCTCACTACTGGATTGGACTATAATGCAGTCACGTTATTTAACCCCTTTAAAGGAAAATGACAGCCAATGTACTCTGTATATCGGCTGTCATTAAAGGGTTAATATACTCAGAGTGTTTATACTTTTTACTTAGTTTTTCCATATTCATATATTTCTCATTCTAAACTGTATTAAGGTTTATGTTTCCTATTCTTCAATCTTTACATTTGAATTATGTATTTGTGAAGCATTTATTAAGTTGTAAAATACATATACTATTATCCAGATAAACATATCAGCTTTTGCTGTTTAAATCTGAAAACAGTTAAGAAAATTACAAATGAACTTGACCACAGAGGAAGATATCATTGCTGTAACTAGCTAAATACTTAAATTGCATTATAGGTATAACATGTGCAATTCGTTTCGGCCAAATTTTTGAATGAATCCGAATTTCCGAATCAGTACCATAACTAAAAACCTGAAAATTTGAGAAAATGAATAAATCAGTTTCCGAATTTTCGGATCCATTCTTTGTTCTTATTTGGAAATTTTCATTGTTCTAATCTAAATCACTAAATAAAGTTATTAAACCCTAAACTGCCGTTCCCCAACATTGCCGACGCTAACTAAACCTATTAACCCCTAAACCACAGTTCCCCGACATCACCGACACTAACTAAACCTATTAACCCGTAAACCACAGTTCCCCGACATCACCAACACTAACTAAACCAATTAACCCCTAAACCGCAGTTCCCAAACATCGCCAACACTAACTAATCCTATTAACCCCTTATCCGCAGTTCCCAAACATCGCTGACACTAACTAAAACACTAAATAAACCTATTAACCCATAAACCACTGTTCCCAAACATCGCCAACACTAACTAAACCTATTAACCCCTAAACCGCCATTCCCAAACATCGCCAACACTAACTAAACCTATTAACCCCTAAACCGCAGTTCCCCGACATCGCCGACACTAACTAAACCTATTAACCACTAAACCGCAGTTCTCCGTCTTCGCCGACACTAACTACACCTATTAACCCCTAAACCGCCGCCCCCATATAGTAACAACCTAAATTAAACTATATTAACCACTAAACTTAACACCCCCTAACTTTAACATAATTAAAATAGACCTAAATTAAAGTTACAATTATTAACTAACTACCTATTTAAAAATAAGTACAAACTTTCCTGTGGAATAAAAATAAAACCTAAGCTAGCTACAATATAACTATTTTCTAACTACCTAATTAAAATAAATACAAACTTACCTGTGAATTAAAAATAAAACCTAAGCTTACACTAATAAAACCTAACATTACTAAAAATAAAAAAACCCTAACACTACTAAAAATAAAAAAAACTAAGATTACGAATAAAAAATAAAACTACAGTTACAAAAAATAATAAACACTAAAATTACAACAAATAAAAAAACCTACTATTACAAAAAATAACAATAAAAATCATTACTATTCTAATACCCCATTAAAAAAAATCCACCCCAAAATAAAAAATCTATAATAACCTACCAAGGTCCCTTAAAAAAGGCCTTTTGTAGGGCATTGCCCTAAAGTTAACAACTCTTTTGCTAAAAAATTACAACAAAACACCCCCCTAACATTACAAACCCCCACCCCCCCAAACCCACAAAAAAAAAACCCCCTAACCTAAACAAAACCTTATCTACCCATTTCCCTGAAAAGGGCATTTGTATGGGCATTGCCCTTAAAAGGGCATTCAGATCTTTTACTGCCCTTAAAGGGCATTCAGCTCTTTTTCGGCCCATTGGCTCCATCTTCATCCTTCGCAGGAACTTCTATCTTCATAAAAATGAGCAAGGACAGTCCAGCACATCAGACCACTACATGTAAACCATGTCTCCACCACCAAGACCAAACAGTATCCAGAAAAGTCCAAAGAAGGTAGGCAGCAAAATGTGGTATTCAATTATTTATTGAGCACAAAGACAGCAACGTTTCGGGAGCAAACCTCTCTTAATCATGCAATAGATATTTGTCTTTGTGCTCAATAAATAATTGAATACCACATTTTTGCTGCCTACCTTCTTTGGAATCTTCTATCTTCATCCCAGCTGAGGCGGGACGGTTGGTGGATGCGTGGAGGTGGAGGTCCAGGCAGAGGTCCAGGCGGAGTTCTATTGGTCCAATGTGGAGGTCCTCTTCATGGGATCGACTGCCGCACACTGAAGATTCAATGCAAGGTACCCCTTTTATATTGAGGCACCATTGCATTCCTGTTGGCTGAAAAATTTAAATCAGCCGAAAGGAATGAGAGCTGCTTAAATCCTATTGGCTGATTTGAATTTTTTAGCAAAGAGCTGTTAACTTTAGGACAATGCTCTACAAAAGGCCTTTTTTAAGGGACCTTGGTAGTTTAGTATATATTTTTTATTTTGGGGTGTTTTTTTTTTTTTTAATGGGGTTTTGCAATGGTAATTTTTTTTTAATTTTTTGTAATTTTAGTGTTTATTATTTTTTGTAATTGTAGTTTAATTTTTTTTTAGTAATCTTACGGGTAGATTTAGAGTTTGGTGTTAGCCGTCAAAAGCAGCGTTAAGGGGTCCTAACGCTGCTTTTTACCACCCGCTGGTATTTAGAGTCAGCCGGGAAAGGGTCTACCGCTCACTTCCTTTCCGCGACTCCATGCTACCGCAGATCCCCTTACGCCAATTGCGTATCCTATCTTTTCTATGGGATTTGCCTAACGCTGGTATTTGGAGTCTTGGAAAAACTGAGCGGTAGAGCCTCTACCGACAAACTCCTACCGACAAAAAAAGTCAGTAGTTATGCGCTTTATGGGCTAACGCCGGAATATAAAGCTCCTAACTACTGTGTTATAAAGTACACTAACACCCATAAACTACCTATGTACCCCTAAACCAAGGCCCCCCCACATTGCCAACCCTCTAATAAATTTTTTTAACCCCTAATCTGCTGACCGGACACCGCCGCCACCTACATTATACCTATGAACCCCTAATCTGCTGCCCCTAACATCGCCAACACCTATATTATATTTATTACCCCCCCCAACGTCGCCGCTACCTAACTACACTTATTAACCCCTAATCTGCCGACCGGACCTCGCCGCCACTATAATAAATGTATTAACCCCTAAACCGCTGCACTCCTGCCTTGCAAACACTATATTAAATTTATTAACCCCCTAATCTGCCCTCCTTAACATCGCCCGCCACCTACCTACAATTATTAACCCCTAATCTCCCGCCCACAACGTTGCCGCTACTATAATAAAATTATTAACCCCTAAACCTAACTCTAACCCTAACCCTAACAACCCCTAAGTTAAATATAATTTTAATTAAATGAAATAATATTCCTATAATTAAATAAATTATTCCTATTTAAAACTAAATACTTACCTATAAAATAAACTCTAATATAGCTACAATATAACTAATAGTTACATTGTAGCTATTTTAGGATTTATATTTATTTTACAGGCAACTTTGTATTTATTTTAACTAGGTACAATAGCTATTAAATATTTAATAACTATTTAATAGCTTCCTAGTTAAAATAAGTACAAAATTACCTGTAAAATAAATCCTAACCTAAGTTCCAAATACACCTAACACTACACTATCATTAAATTAATTAAATAAATAAACTACAATTAGCTAAACTAAAATACAATTAAATAAACTAATCTATAATACAAAAAAAAAACCTAAATTACAAAAAATAAAAATTTTTTTACAAGAAGTTTAAACTAATTACACCTAATCTAAGCCCCCTAATAAAATAAAAAATCCCCCCAAAATAAAAAAATGCCCTACCCTATTCTAAATTACAAAAGTAATCAGCTCTTTTACCAGCCCTTAAAATGACTTTTTGTGGGGCATTGCCCCAAAGTAATCAGCTCTTTTACCTGAAAATGAATATACAATACCCCCCAACATTACAACCAACCACCCACATACCCCTACTCTAACCCACCCAAACCCCCTTAAATAAACCTAACACTAACCTCCTGAAGATCTCCCTACCTTGAGTCGCCTTCACTCAGCCGAGCCGAATTCTTCATCCAACCCGGGGCAAGAAGATGTCCTACATCCGGTAGAAGTCTTCATCCAACCGGTGCAAGAAGATGTCCACCATCTGGTAGAAGTCTTCATCCAGGCGGTCTTCAACCTTTATCCATCCGGAGCGGAGCGGAGCCATCTTCAAAGGAGCTAACTTGGAGCCATCCTCTTCAACCGTCAACTTCCCGACGAATGAAGGTTCCTTTAAGGGATGTCATCCAAGATGGCGTCCCTTCAATTCCGACTGGCTTATAGGATTCTATCAGCCAATCGGCATTAAGGTAGGAAAAATCTGATTGGCTGATGCAATCAGCCAATCAGATTGAAGTTCAATCCGATTGGCTGATGCAATCAGCCAATCGTATTGAGCTCACATTCTATTGGCTGATTGGAACAGCTAATAGATTGCGAGCTCAATACGATTGGCTGATTGGATCAGCCAATCGGATTGAACTTCAATCTGATTGGCTGATTGCATCAGCCAATCAGATTTTTCCTACCTTAATTCCGATTGGCTGATAGAATCCTATCAGCCAATCGGAATTGAAGGGACGCCATCTTGGATGACATCCCTTAAAGGAACCTTCATTCGTCGGGAAGTCGTCGGTTGAAGAGGATGGCTCCGCATCGGCTCCTTTGAAGATGGCTCCGCTCTGCTCCGGATGGATGAAGATTGAAGACGCCACATGGATGAAGATTTCTACCAGATGAAGGACCTCCTCTGCGCACCTTGGATGAAGAATTTGGCTCGGCTGGGTGAAGATGACTCAAGGTAGGATGATCTTCAGGGGGTTGGCGATAGGTTTTTTTAAGGGGGGTTTGGGTGGGTTAGAGTAGGGGTATGTGGGTGGTGGGTTGTAATGTTGGGGGGGTATTGTATTTTTATTTTCAGGTAAAAGAGCTGATTACTTTGGGGCAATGCCCCACAAAAAGCCCTTTTAAGGGCTGGTAAAAGAGCTGATTACTTTTGTAATTTAGAATAGGGCAGGGCATTTTTTTATTTTGGGGAGATTTTTTATTTTATTAGGGGGCTTAGATTAGGTGTAATTAGTTTAAACTTCTTGTAATATTTTTTTATTTTTTGTAATTTAGTGTTTGTTTTTTTGTATTATTGATTAGTTTATTTAATTGTATTTTAGTTTAGCTAATTGTAGTTTATTTATTTAATTAATTTAATGATAGTGTAGTGTTAGGTGTATTTTGAACTTAAGTTAGGATTTATTTTACAGGTAATTTTGTACTTATTTTAACTAGGTAGCTATTAAATAGTTATTAACTATTTAATAGCTATTGTACTTAGTTAAAATAAATACAAAGTTGCCTGTAAAATAAATATAAATCCTAAAATAGCTACAATGTAACTAATATATATAATCACACTGGTGGAAGACTGGTGGAAAGAAAGATAAAAACAATGTTCCTAGGAGCTGTCCTGATCCAGAATCCTAGTCCGTACAACATGGACCTGAAATCAAAACAGAAAAACTCCTCACATAAAAGGCCTAGAGGGTAAAGTCTAATGGTTATCAAACTTACCCCAAATGTCAAAAATCCTGGTACTTGATGAAGCCTCACAAATCTCTATGCGTTTCGGCCCTACAGCGGGGCCTTTTTCAAGATATAATGAGGTTAAGATGGCCCAAACCTTATATACCTAATAGTAGGGGAGTTTCTATGTGAAATGGCGCCAAATTTAAATTCCCGGCGGTAAAAAATGCCGCCAAACGCTTACCGCGTCATTTCCTCCACTAAACCGGATATCCGCTTTACCGGATTACTTCCGGTTGCGTCATTTCCGGTAACTCCAACCGACTTCCGGCTTTGGTATTTCCAGCAGTCACGCTACCATTTTGGTTTGGGGCAAATATACTAACTGGACTGACTTGAAACTACATTAAATAGAAAAATGAGAAAAAATTGGGGAAAAATTTGCTATACCTAGATTTTAGGCTCATGGATACCAGGATATACAAAAAATTTTACACAATTATGGTTACATCAAATAACGGGCATAATAAAAATTCTTGGCTTAAGTGAATTTTCTCCATAGTGAGGATATACATTGATTCCTAAAAATAGATAATCCTAAGTACAATAATTACAATAATTGCTAAAAATGGAATTATTATTAGATGAAGGTACTCATCTAATTCTAATGAAATATGGACCTTGATTATAACTTATTTCATATGAGCCACGCGATTATTCGCATTAGTGGTAATTGATGTTGAAGTATGTGGAGACCAAATTAACTGATGTTATAAGCAATTAAATAATTACAACAAATTCAATTGGAATATATATAATTTCTTTTCATATGGGGTATCTAACACTAAGAAAAATCCCTTACATATAGAGTATCTAACACTAAAAAATATATATATATTAGATTGTTAAAATGTCAAGATGTTCGATAAAAACAGTTGTGGGTCATAAATGGATGTGTAGTGGATCAAGGAGGAATTATATTCAATATATATTATATATATTATGAAAGACCCAGGATTCGGTGACCTCATGATGATATGTTTGGCACTGTTAACTATAGATAGTGGGGTAATGGGTTTTTTAGTGGGCCTTCATAGAATACAACTTGATGGAAAGCCGGTAGTGAAGGAATGGCTTTTTTATTTTTGGAATAAATGCACTTCAAAATTGGCATTATGTCCTTTAGGATAGATGCAGTCTAAGTTGAATATCCACTTAGATTCTATCTTCAACATTTTGCTTTCCATATTGCCACCCCTCCAATCCTTGTTCAGTTTACAGATCCCCATGAATCTGAAACTTTTATTGTTTCTCCCATGTGTTTCTTTAAAATGTTTATAGAGAGGCAAGTCTGTTTTTCCCCATTTGATCTGCAGTAAGTGTTCCCGGATTCTGTCCTTCAATTTCCTAGTTGTCTGTCCGACATACTGCAGACCACAGCCGCATTCGATTAAATATACCACGAAGTTGTCCGTACATCTGATGGTTTGTTTAACGTTGAATACTTCATTGGTTACTTTAGATTTGAGGCAGTTGCTTTTGATACCATGCTGACATGCCTTACATAGGTGGCATGGGTAAAAAACACAAAGTTTCTTGCCTGTAATTCCTAAAGGATTTTTTATAGTGGTATTACATTTGGGGATGCTTGGAGCCAGTATGGACTTCAAATTGTCCGCCTTTCTATAAATGAAACAAGGTCGTTCAGATAAATGTTCCCCTATAATATCATCATCCTTAAGGAGGTGCCAATGTCTTTTCACTATGTCTTCTATTGTCTTTTTTCTCTCGTTGTATTGGGTTATGAAAGGGATCCTGAGACTCTCATCCGATCCTATATTTTGTTTAATTTTATATTCAAGGAGGGTTTCTCTTTTCATGTTGTTAACATCCCGTATGGTTTTGTCTATATAGGATTCGTTATAACCCCTTTCAAGGAATCTATCCTTCAGTGTTTGAGACTGTTTGGTCCAGGTATCTTCTTTTGAACAGTTCTTTCTTATCCTCATAAGCTTCCCCTTTGGAATATTGGATATCCATTTGTTATGGTGACAGCTTGATTGGTGAATGTAGTTATTGGAATCAACTTCCTTGAAGTGAGTTGAAGTCTCGATTCTCCCATTCTCAACTTTGATATCCAGATCTAAAAAGACAATGTGGTCCTTGCTGATGGTGTTGGTGAACTTCAAATTTGATTGGTTTTATTCATTACCTCTAATGTATGTTCCAAGTCTTCTCGATTCCCTTTCCAAATGATCAGAAGATCGTCTATATATCTTTTATAGAGAACCAGGTCCGCACCCGCTGGCAAGATTCCCAAAAGATGGTTTCCCATCTGCCCATGTAAAGATTGGCATAGCTGGGCGCGGACCTGGTCCCCATTGCGGTCCCACATATCTGATGATAAAAGACCCCATCCCAACAAAAGTAGTTATGTTTTAGGATGTAATCTATTCCGTCTAATATAAATCTTCTCTGGGGTTCAGGCATACTTTCATCTTTATCAAAATAATTCCAGATGGATTCTAAACCCTCATCGTGTGGGATGGAAGTATACAATGATGTTATATCGCTAGTAACCATTATATAGGTGTCGTCCCATTCCATGTTCTTTAGTAGGTTCAAAACCTCAGTGGAGTCTCTTAGATAGGAGGATATTGTTCTTACATATGGTTGTAGTTGTTAGGGGCAGCAGATTAGGGGTTCCTAGCTATAATGTAGGTTGCGGTGGTGTCCGGAGCGGCAGATTAGGGGTTAATAGTATAATGCAGGTGTCAGCGATAGCGGGGGTGGCAGATTAGGGGTTAATAAGTGTAAGGTTAGGGGTTTTTAGACTCGGGGTTCATGTTAGAGTGTTAGGTGCAGACTTAGAGAGTGTTTCCCCATAGGAAACAATGGGGCTGCACTTGGAGCTGAACGCTGCTTTTTTGCAGGTGTTAGGTTTTTTTTCAGCCAGCTCAGCCCCATTGTTTCCTATGGGGATGTCGTGCATGAGCACGTTTTTCCATCTTACAGCTACTGTAGGCAACGCTGGTATTGAGCGTTGAAGTGGAACTAAATTATGCTCAACGCTCCCTTTTCTGAGCCTAACGCAGCCACTCAGACAACTCTAAATACCAGCATTGTCTTAATGGTGCACTGGTAAAAAAAGCAGTGTTAGCTACGCAGGTCTTTACCGACAAAACTTTAAACTCCTATTTTTAGTAATATTAGGTTTTTTATTTTTTAGTAATGTAAGGTTTTTAGTGTAAGCTTAGGTTTTATTTTTACTTCACAGGTAAGTTTGTATTTATTTTAACTAGGTAGTTAGTAAATAGTTATATTGTAGCTAGCTAAGGTTTTATTTTTATTTCACCAGTAAGTTTGTATTTATTTTTAAATAGGTAGTTAGTTAATACCTGTAACTTTAATTTAGGTCTATTTTAATTATGTTAAAGTTAGGGGATGTTAGGTTTAGGGGTTAATATGGTTTAATTTAGGTTGTTGTGATGTGGGGGTGGTGGTTTAGGGGTTAATAGGTTTAGTTAGTGTTGGTGATGTAGGTGTATGGCGGTTTAGGGGTTAATAGGTTTATTCAGTGTTTTAGTTAGTGTTGGCAATGTGTGTGTACAGATGGTCTAGGGCTTAATAGGTTTAGTTAGTGTCAGCGATGTCGGAACTGCGGTTTAGGGGTTAATAGGTTTCGTTAGTGTCGGCGATGTCGGGGAACTGTGGTTTAGGGGTTAATAGGTTTAGTTAGTGTCCACGATGTCGGGGTACTGCTGTTTAGGGGTTAATAGGTTTAGTTAGTGTTGGCAATGTTTGGGAACGGCAGTTTAGGGTTTAATAGGTTTATATAGTAAAAAAGAGAGCCCAGAAAGCCTCAAGATATGAAAAAGTAAAAAAAAAACTAACTTTATTGTTGTCAAAGTAAAAAATATAGACAGGAAAAGGCAAAAAAAAAAACAACCAGATAAACGTCTGACTTGTAGCTATCTATTTAAACCCTCTACAACACCCTGATAGGTTAAAACATAAAGTAGGTACGGCTAAGGATTAACTCTAAGTATACTGATTGCGAAAATTAAGGGATATATTTCTTAACTTTTTGTAACCTAAGCAATATAGTCAACCATACCTTATTTATATGACATATCAAAAGAAACAAAGAAAATGTATTACGTACAAACATATACTAATATTGATAAACATATATAAGGTGAAAACAGATATAGTTAGGATGTATTTGAAAAAATAAGCATAAAAACCTGATTGAACAAGGAGACCTATACAGGCCTAGACACCAGATATAAATACATAGTCAGAGCTGTCCTGATGTAATACTTAAATTCTACACCCTTCCTTACCAATCTCCAAAGGGAGGGGCATCAAAGATAGTAATAGTCATCATTACGAAATATAAGCAAAAATGTCTAGACAGTGCCGAGCACTCCTTTTCACCTGAGATGCTAGACAGATGTTCCCTGATATGAGTATCCACCTCTCTGGTGGTCCTTCCTACATACACTTTCTGGCACTTTGTACACTCCACTAAGTAGATAAACAACGTGCTCTAACAATTTACCTCCCCTGTTTGATTTGATGTAAATGTCTTAGAGACCTGTACATGTTCACATGAAGTGCATATTCTTCTGCCACACCTATAGGTGCCATTACAACATAACCACAAGCTCCCAGAGGTGTTCTCTTTTAGAAGACTAGGTGATAACAAATTCCCCAATGTGACATTCTGTTTTGATGTAAATGCACAGCCCTTTTCTACATTCTGTCTTAGTTTTTTCTATCTCCCTTAAGTATGGGCAAGTTTTTGTTTATGATTTTGCAAATTTGATCATATTGATTGGAAAAGCATGTCACAAATCTGGGTTGAAGTTGGTCAGCAGACCTCCTCTTCTGTGAGATCATGGACACATCGGTGAGTATAGAGCCTCTCTTCATATGCTGTACTTCAGTATAAGCTCTATCAACAACTTTTTTTGGGTAACCTCTGTCTCTTAGTCTGTGACTTAAACTTTTACTCTCCTCCCGGAAATAACTATGCAGGGTACAGTTTCGTTTCGCCCTCATGAATTGACCCTTGGCTATGCCTTGGTCAGGGTTTTTTCCCTGTTGTGTTTGCCATGTGCTGTTGGCAGCCATTTTACTCACCTTTCTTTCTGACTATGGTGCATTGTGGGGGATGCTGCTCAATTCCTGCACTTCCTTTTATGGCCAGACTGGTGTGAATCATCCATGTGAGACAGGATGCAGTCTCAGAATTGTGATGTCATCACTTATTATTTAAAGGGCCTCTGTTCAGAATGCTTTGCCTTTGCGTTGTCTCAGACCTCGCATTCTATTGGCTTATAGAATCCTATCAGCCAATCGCAATTCGAGGGACGCCATCTTGGATGACGTCATTTAAAGGAACCTTCATTCAGTCGTCGGCCATAGAAAGAAGAGGATGCTCCCCGTCGGATGTCTTGAAGATGGACCCGCTCCTCACCGGATGGATGAAGATAGAAGATGCCGCTTGGATGAAGCCTTCTCCCGGTCCGAATGTCCTCTTCTGCCCCATCGGATGAAGACTTCTGGACGGATCGGATGACCAGTGGTGCCCGGCTGGGTGAACACGGCTCAAGGTAGGGTGATCTTCAATGGGGTAGTGTTAGGTTTTTTTAAGGGGGGATCAGGTGGGTTTTAGAGTAGGGGTGTGCGGGTGGTGGGTTGTAATGTTGGGGGGGTCTTGTATTTTTTTTTACAGGTAAAAGAGCTGATTACTTTGGGGCAATGCCCCACAAAAAGCCCTTTTAAGGGCTGGTAAAAGAGCTGATTACTTTTGTAATATAGTATAGGGTAGAGAATTTTATTATTTTGGGGGGCTTTTTTATTTTATTAGGGGGCTTAGATTAGGTGTAATTAGATTAAAATTCTTGTAATATTTTTTTTATTTTTTGTAATTTATTGGATTTTTTGTACTATAGTTTAGTTTATTTAATTGTATTTTAGTTAAGATCATTGTAGGTAATTTATTTAATTGATTTATTGATAGTGTAGTGTTAGGTGTATTTGTAACATAGGTTAGGATTTATTTTACAGGTAATTTTGTAATTATTTTAACTAGGTAGCTATTAAATAGTTATTAACTATTTAATAGCTATTGTACCTATTTAAAATAAATACAAATTTGCCTGTAAAATAAATATAAATCCTAAAATAGCTACAATGTAATTATAAGTTATATTGTAGCTATATTAGGGTTTATTTTATAGGTAAGTATTTAGTTTTAAATAGGAATAATTTATTTAATTATAGTAATTTTATTTTGTTAGGGTTAGACTTAGGTTTAGGGGTTAATAACTTTATTATAGTAGCGGCGACGTTGGGGGCGGCAGATTAGGGGTTAATAATTGTAGGTAGGTGGCGGCGATGTTAGGGAGGGCAGATTAGGGGTTAATAAAATGTATTATAGTGTTTGCGAGGCGGGAGTGTGGTGGTTTAGGGGTTAATACATTTATTATAGTGGCGGCGATGTCCGGTCGGCAGATTAGGGGTTAATAAGTGTAGGTAGGTGGCGGCGAATTTGGGGGGGACAGATTAGGGGTTAATAAATATAATATAGGTGTCGGCGATGTTAGGGACAGCAGATTAGGGGTTCATAGCTATAATGTAGGTGGCGGCGGTGTCCGGAGCGGCAAATTAGGGGTTAATAATATAATGTAGGTGTCAGCGATACGGGGGTGGCAGATTAGGGGTTAATAAGTGTAAGGTTAGGGGTATTTAGACTCGGGGTTCATGTTAGAGTGTTAGGTGTAGACTTAGAAAGTGTTTCCCCATAGGAAACAATGGGGCTGCGTTAGAACGCTGCTTTTTTGCAGGTGTTAGTTTTTTTTTTAGGCCAGCTCAGCCCCATTGTTTCCTATGGGGAAATCGTGCACAAGCACGTTTTTCCAGCTTACCGCTACCGTAAGCAACGCTGGTATTGAGTGTTGAAGTGGAGCTAAATTTGGCTCAACGCTCACTTTTCTGAGGCTAACGCAGCCATTCAGAAAACTCATAATACTAGCATTGTCTTAAGGGTGCGCTGGAAAAAAACTCCAAATCTAGGCGTAAGTTAGCTACAATATAACTAATAGTTACAAAGAGCAGGAGGTCTAAGTCTGTAAAGGTCTGAAACCACCATACCATCATCTTCTACAAATTGCTTGTTTAACATCAATGATATTTTCTTGCAAACAGTATAGTATGTTATGCTAACAGAATGTTTATGCATTCTGATGGCATCTTCTATCTTCATCCATCCGGTGAGGAGCGGGTCCATCTTCAAGACATCTGACGCGAAGCATCCTCTTCATCCAGAGTCTTCTTACAAATGACGATAACTTTAAGTGACGTTGTCCAAGATGGCATCCCTTCAATACCGATTGGCTCAAATTTCTAACACCTTTAGGGGGATATTTATCAAAGCATCAACTATGTTGCATTCGCCGGCATCAAACGCTCGACTAACATCACCAAACATCTCAGCTGCGGATATAAATACGATCTCCATATTTATAACAAAAGCCATCAAAAACAAGCGCACCAAGTACGGGGCAATGAACATCAGACTGTTGATAACTAACAGTCATCGATGATGCTGCTATTCGTGTTTTTCCCAACTTTATTTATACCATTTCACTAAACGTCGCCACTATACTAAAATGTTTAACCCCTATCCCACCACCGCCGCAACCTAAAGTTATTAACCCCTATCCCGCTGCTTCCTGACACCGCCGCATCCTAAATACATTTATTAACCCCTATCCCGCCGCTCCCCGACACCGCCGCCACTAAATAAACATTTTAACCCCTAAACCTCTGGCCTCCCACATCACCACCTCTAACTAAACCTATTAACCCCTAAACCGTTCGCCCCCCACATCGCCAAAAAGTAAATAAAGCTATTAACCCCTAAACCGAACAACCCCATAACTTTAAATTTAAATTAGAAGATCCCTATCTTAATATAAATTAAAACTTACATGTAGAATTAAAATAAACTAATTTTAAACTATTAATTAACCTACCCTAACAATTATACTAAAATTAAATTAAACTACCAATTAAATAAACTACATTACATATTAATAAAACCTAATCCTACTAAAATTATTTAAATATAAAATTAAACCTTAAAAGTACTAAATTACAAAACAAACAAACACTAAGTTACAAAAACAAACACTAAATTATGAAAAATAACATACCAAATTATCAAAAATATTTTTTTTTACACCTAATCTAATAGCCCTATCAAAATAACCTCCCCCCCAAAAAATAAAAATAAAAAAAACCCTAGCCTACAATAAACTACCAATGGCCCTTCAGCTCTCTTACCTGTAAAAAAAAAAATACAAACACCCCCTCCAACAGTAAAACCCAGCACCCAACCAACCCCCCAAATAAAAACCCTAACTCAAACAAAAGCCTAAGCTACCCATTTCCCTGAAAAGGACATTTGGATGGGCATTGCTCTTAAAAGGGCATTTAGCTCTTTTACAAGCCAAAATCCTAATCTAAAATAAAAACCCACCCAAAAGAATTTAAAAAAATTCTAACACTAACCCCTGAAGATCCACTTACAGTTCTTGAAGTCCCGCTTGAAGGATCCATCCAGCCGGCGAAGTCTTCATCCAGGCGGCCTCTTCTATCTTCATCCAGCTGGTGAAGTCTTCATCCAGACGGCCTCTTCTATCTTCATCCAGACGGCCTCTTCTATCTTCATCCAGCCAGTGCAGAGCGGGTCCATCCTGAAGCCATCCAAAGTGGAGCTCCTCTTCTTATGGTCGCCGCCGTAAACTGAAGCTTCAATGCAAGGGACGCAATTCAATATGGCGTCCCTTGCATTCCTATTGGCTGATTTGAGTGTTAAATTCAAATCAGCCAATAGGAGACGAGCTTCTGAAATCCTATTGGCTGTTCAAATCAGCCAATAGGATGAGAGCTACTGAAATTCTATTGGCTGTTCAAATTAGCCAATAGGATGAGAGCTACTGAAATTCTTTTGGCTGTTCAAATCAGCCAATAGAATTTCAGTAGCTCTCAACCTATTGGCTGATTTGAGCAGCCAATAGAATTTCAGTAGCTCCCTTGCATTGAAGCTTCAGTTTACGGCGGCGACCTTAAGAAGAGGAGCTCCACATCAGATGGTTTCAGGATGGACCCGCTTTGCGCTGGCTGGATGAAGATAGAAGAGGCCGCCTGGATAAAGACTTCTTGCCGCATGGATGATGACTTTGCCAGCTGGATGATGATAGAAGAGGCTGCCTGGATGAAGACTTCTTGCTGCATGGATGATGACTTTGCCAGCTGGATGGATCCTTTAAGAGGGACTTCAAGAACTGTAAGTGGATCGTCGGGGGTTAGTGTTAGTTTTTTTTTTTAAAGGGTTTTTTAGGGTGGGTTTTATTTTTAGTTTAGGGTCTCAGCAATGTAAAAGAGCTAAATGCCCTTTTAAGGGCAATGCCCATACAAATGCCCTTTTCAGGGCAATGGGTAGCTTAGGTTTTTGTTAGAGTTAGGTTTTTTTTGGGGGGGGGGGGGTTGGGTGGTGGCTTTTACTGTTGGGGGGTGTTTGCATATTTTTTACAGGTAAAAGAGCTGATATCTTTGGGGCAATGCCCCACAAAAGTCCCTTTTAAGGGCCATTGGTAGTTTATTGTAGGCTATAGTTTTTTTTATTTTGGGGGGGCTTTTTTTATTTTGATATGGCTATGAGATTAGGTGTCAAATTTGTTTTATTTTTGATAATTTGGTCTGTTATTTTTCGTAATTTAGTGTTTTTTTTTGTAACTTAGTGATTTTTTTTTTTTTTGTAATTTAGTACTTTTAATAAGGTTTAATTGTATATTTAAATAATTTACGGTTAGGTTTTTTTAATATGTAATTTAGTTTAATTGGTAGTTTAATTAGTATAATAGTTAGGGTAGGTTAATTAATAGTTTAAAATTAGTTTATTTTAATTCTACAGGTAAGTTTTAATTTATATTAAGATAGGGATGTTGTAATTTTAATTTAAAGTTAAGGGGTTGTTAGGTTTAGGAGTTAATAGCGTAATTTAGTTTTTGGCGATGTGGGGGGGGCTGACGGTTTAGGGGTTAATAGGTTTAGTTAGTGGTGGTGATGTGGGAGGCTAGAGGTTTAGGGGTTAATACGTTTATTTCATGGCGGCTGTGTGGGGAGTGGTGGAATAGTGGTTAATACATTTTATTTGTGTTGGTGATGTTGGGGGCGGCAGATTAGGGGTGTTTAGACTCGAGGTTTATATTAGAGTGTTAGGTGTAAACAGAACTTGGTTTCTACCATAGAAATCAATGGGGTACATTTCATTGTCTTGCAGCATCGAACATAAGCTTTCGGTGCTTTCAGTCTCCCATTGATTTCTATGGAATTTGTGGCCTCAAGGGTGGTGGATTGAAAACCAGGTACAATGCGTCGGAATAGCTGCAAGCGTACCTGTTAACTATTTGATAAATGGGGAAAAGTGTCAAATAGAGCCGAATGTGTATTCGGAACATCTGTAATGACGTATCAGCATCGATCTGTGTCAGATTGAAATTGCGGGATCGTATGTTACGTCACAATTTTCAACATTTGCCGGTCTTGAGACTTTGATAACTAGGTCGGATCAATCTCGCAACAATTGTGATGCGGAATTCCGGCGAATTTTCAATTGACACTTTGATAAATATCCCCCTTAATGTTGACTTTCACAATTATATGGTGTTTGATATATTTTATGTACATGATTGGATGTTCTCATAAAAAGTATTCCTTATTTATAATTGCTGTCATTAGTACCAGAGTGGGAAACTGTGTGACGGCTCAGAGCCGTCATTAGCATTCAAAGGGTTAAATAATCACCCATTAGCTGATTATTTTATCTGTGTTCTAGTTACAATATCATGAAAACCGGGCCCATTGTTGTGACCTGAGGACTGGAGCTGAAAAACACTGATCTATGGTATTCTAGGTAAGATTTACACTGTTAGAAAGGCTAGACGATTACCTTTCCAATGGTGGGTCTTGGGGTCTGCAGCTGCTTAGATGCCTGAGATACAGGCTTCTAAGCAGCATGCCCCCTGCTCCTATACTTAACATTGTTAAGTATAAATAAAGTTGCGCAGTGACGTCATCACATTATTGCGCGTGATGTCACCATGCAAAACGGGAAGCCCCGGCAATGCCTGTCACTCTACAGGCACGATCGCCAGGGTAGGAGCGGGTGAGAGCCCCCAGATCTCCCTCAAGACGGCAGCATTAAGAATATTTCATTTTTTTATATTAGCTCTTATCCCCGCATTCCAAGGTGGAGGTTTAGGCCTAGCAGGGTTCCAAGTACTCTTTGTGTCTAATTAAATAAAGACCACAAGTTTGCACTGTTTTTTTTTTTTTTAAATGCTTAAAAATGTTCTACCATGTGGTAAACAAATGTATTACAAAAGTTTGTCACAGTTACTCACAAATTAGTAAATTACATTTTCTTTTCTTCCAGCTCATAATTGTGCTTACAAAACAGTTTTGCAATAAAAAATATAATTTTCAGATGTTCATAGAAAATAATAATTATAATAAAAAAAAAAGAATTTGGAAATATTTAACAAAAATATTAAGTGTGATAACAGGAACAATGTGCATATGAAGGGAAAATTAACACTAATCCTACATTCACTCAACAGTCCTTTAAATAAACATGACCATTTTCTAAATTCTGTAAGGTTTATATTGATGGTTTTTATTTTTTTTAATGTTTTTTTATATTAATTATACATATTTGTCTTTTATCATGGAATTGTTGTTTTCTATAAGAAGTATATAATAATAAGTTTATAATAAGTAACATATTATTATCAGTTGAATCCTTACATAACAAAGACAATCACTAAGTGTCACTAAGCACATACTTTTCTTTTAGATAGAACTATTTTGTTTGCCTTAAAATGATACGTTCTTATCATGATGGAGTCAAATTGCTTTAATGTATTATTCAATTAAAAATGGGCACAACTACATCTATTCAATCCATGTGCATTCTTTGCATTCTCTCACTCAAGGTGTCACAGTACTTTGAAGTCATCTGGGTGTGAATTAGGATCCAGGACTCTATTTATTTATTTTTTTTTAAAACTTTATTTATAGAAAAGAATCCGAGTCATACATGGTAAATGCAGTCATAATAATGCAGGTGTGACAAAGTGGTCACCTGCAGAACAAAACAGTTTTCAGAGCATGTTATATCAAAGCATACCAGCAAAGGAATACAATAAGTATATGTGATCATCATGTATGTCCTGGGACTCAACTTTTTTCTAAGAACATTTTTTACAATCAACCAAAGAAAAAGAGGAGAAATCGAGAAAGGAAACATATCAGCTAAGAGCAAGGAAGAAAGATAATAACATACAAAGAAGAATGAAAGAAAGAGAAGAAAGGAAGAGAAAGAAAAAAAAAAGAAAAATAAATAAAAAATAACATATAGCAGCCATACTTACCCAGAGTACCTCCGGGTCCCCCCTCCCTCGATATGCAGGTCACTCACGGGTCTGATCCGTGGATAGACACCAATTTCCTCTGAGGTTTTCATTTAAAACATATTGGCTATTTTTAAAAGGAAGCAGAACCCTATCTCTTACTATGTCAGGTAGGTGCAGCAAATAAGCCTCCCATTTAAGGAGAAATCTCTTGACTCTTTTCTCAGGGTCCCCCCTAGTATCTGCCTGCTCAATCAGCATCTGATCATGAATTGTTTTAAGTAAGTGTTGAAAAGGTAAGTTACGGTCCCCTGTCCACTCTCTCAGGATAATTTGTTTAGCTAACATGAGTGTGGTATTTAAAAAAATGTCGTGCTTGTATGTCTGATCTCTAGGTGTCAGAAAGATCACATGTTGTGCCGAGAGGGACACAGTTTGTTTAGTTAATTTGGATAGCCAGTACGCAATTTTTTGCCAAAATTTTTGTAATTTAGGGCAACTCCAGAGTAGGTGTACCCAATCAGGAGATTCAAGGCGGCATTTACTACAGGAGTTGAGTGCTCCTCCAACCCATTTAGCCCTTAGGCCAGGAGTGATGTAAGCTTGATGTAAGAATTTCAGGTGTGATTCCCTCAATTTTGCAGAAATAGTACTTTGGTGTGCCCTCTCGAAACTTGTGGTAATCAATACCGGGTCAATCTCTAGCTCCCCATAATGGGACCACTTTGATACCATGCCATGAAGCACATGATCCTTAGAGTGACGGATCAGTAAGTTATATGTATGTGACAGCCTCAGAGGGCCTAACTTCGCCAGCGCACTCAATGTATCTAAATTGGAGGCTTCTACAGAGAGGAGTCCCTCTGAAATCAAGGTGGATACGTAGTGTCGGCATTGAAAGTATGCAAACTTGTGTGTGTGCGGGAGGTTATAACGTGATTTCAGGTCTTGGAAGGGCAGTATTTCTAGAGTCAGGGGTCGGAAAAGTTGATGCAGTCGTGTGAGTTGTAATTGTTGCCATGTCTGAAATGCTTGCGTGGTGTACCCGGGGAGGAAGTCCAAATTACCCTGGATCGGGAGATATTTACTAGCTGAACGTTGTATACCCCAGAGTCTACAAATCTTGGTCCAGGCTCTTAGAGGATCCCTAAACAATATATGGTTTTGAATGAACGGGGGTAGAGATTTCAAATGTGCATGAGGCAGATAAGCTAAATGCAGTGGTTTAATGATGTTAGACTCCAGGTCAGGGACAGTATAATAGTTTTTCCCTACCAGCCAGTCCAATGCAAATCTAGAGAGAGCCGCCCAGTTATACCATATTATATTAGGAAGACGGAGCCCCCCTCCTTCCACTGTCATTGACAAGGGAGTCCTGCCTATTCTATGTTTTCTGCCCTGCCAAACAAAGTTTCCAATGGCAGTTTGCAAAGATGTCGCATCCTTTTGAGTGAGGAGAAGAGGCAACATCTGTAATGGATAAAGAAGTTTGGGCAGGGCCACCATTTTAAAAAGGTGTACCCTACCCGAAAGAGAGAGGGGGAGTTTCATCCAACTCAGCAGCATTTGCTTGATGTCACCTATAGTCCCAGCAAGATTCAAAGAGTATAACATATGTGGGTTAACATGTATCCATATGCCTAAGTATTTAAAACTACCCTGAGTAGTCTTAAGACCAAAATCTGCTAGGGTCATGTTTCGGGAGTTTTGCAACCAGGTGGCCTCCGATTTGTCAATGTTGATCTTGTACCCCCGAAAACTTGCCAAAATCATCAATAACTTTCAGAAGAGGGTGTAAATTGGAACCAGGATCACCCACAAAGAGCAGTAGGTCATCGGCGTAAAGTGATAGATGCTGCTTTTGGCCACATATATCTAAGCCGGCGCATTGTTGCCTGATGTAGGACGCCAGGGGTTCGATTGCTAAATCGAAAAGGAGAGGGGAGAGGGGACATCCCTGTCTCGTACCCCGTTGTAACGTAAAGGAAGGAGAGAGCCCTCCATTGATTATAAGAGAGGCCTTAGGGGCTGAGTATAATCTTTGTAAAAAGCTGGGAAAGTCACCCTGCATACCAAAGCGCGACAGTGACGTATGTAAGTGATCCCACTCGATCCGGTCAAACGCCTTCTCAGCATCTAGTGCTAGAAGGCATGCGTCTGGTAGTTGGGATGGAGATTGTGTATGTGTGTTGTACCAGTAATGGGACACGACGCCTAGAGTCTTTCTAATGTTAATAACTGAGGATCTGCCCTTTACAAAACCCGTTTGATCTGCATGAACTATATGTGGAAGAACCTTTGCCAACCTGTCCGCTAAGATTTTTGTTAGGAGTTTATAATCCCCATTTAATAGGGAGATTGGACGATATGAAGAAGTCTGAGTGGGATCTCTATCAGGTTTCAAAAGGAGACAGATATTAGCCTCAGAGAATCTATCATTTAGTTGTTCAGTGCCCGCCAGGTAAGCAGAATACAAGGATGAGAGAATTGGTGCTAATTCCTCCTCTAGTAACTTAAGATATTCTGCAGGTAACCCATCCGGGCCTTCTGCTTTACCCAGTTTGCTTTGTCGTATAGCCCTGAGAACCTCCTGGGGACTTATAGGAGAATTTAACAGGGAAGACTGCTCTTCTGTAAGAGAGGGGAGTTTTACTGCGTCCCAAAAGGCACGCTTGGCTTCTATATGGATAGGTTGTTTAGAGTACAGGGAAGTGTAATAGTCTACAAATTCAGTCATAATCTCCTTGGCGTTGGCAGTGAGGGTACCCTTAGAATTAATGGCTAGGATTTGGGACTTGGGTTTAAAGGAATGAACTAGTTTGGCCAGCAGTTTACCAGCCCTGTTACCATGTCGGTAATAGCGACCCTGTCTGTGAATATTGACCTTATTGTCTTGTTGGGCTAAGAAAGTATCCCTTGTCTGTTTGAGATCGTAGTAAGATTGCCTAGATGTTGGCATCAGGGCATGTAAGTAGTTATTGTAAGCCGTAGTAAGTTGAGCAAGGAGAGTCTCATCTACCCTCGTAAGTTGCTTTTTATGGTGTGTTGCAAAGGAGGTTATATGACCTCTCATCACCGCTTTTGAGGCGTGCCAGAACAGGTCTGGCGTACCCAAATGACAAGCATTGTCAGATGCATAATGCGTCCAGGATGCCTTTAAGTGTCTACGGAACTCAATGTTGTTGTATAGGTGGAGAGGAAATCTCCAAGTTCTGTTTGGAGGTCTGGGGGAATGTGGTTGCAGTATCAGGGTGATTGGGGCGTGATCTGATAAGGTGACTGGGCCAATATAAGTAGATAAGATGTGTGGCATTATGCTTGAGGCAGTTAGGAAATAATCAATACGCGACATAGTATGGTATGTTTTTGAGAGGCAAGTGAAATCCCTCTCATCCGGGTTCCTTGCTCTCCAGACATCTAGCAAACCCAGAGTCTCCTTGAAGGATCCAATCAAGGATACTTCACGTTTGTAGCGGATTACGTGTGTTTTGAAAGAACCACATGCTGAGGGATCTCTAAACCTATCTAGCGGAAGAGCCTGAGCCAAATTAAAATCCCCTCCTACTATTAGAGGGGCACTCTGTGTGGCCAATATCGCCAATAAATTTGTCCAAAAGGGGGGATCATGCTCATTAGGGCCATAAACATTACAGAGAGTATATGTATGTGCATTGGTCTGGAGTGATGCGACTATGTATCGTCCCTTTTTGTCAATGTTCACTGCTGATAATGAGGCCGCTAAACCCTTTCGCACTAGAATGGCAACTCCTCTTTTCCTGCCCTCTGTAGGGGAGCTGAGGACCTGTCCTACCCATCTGATTTTTAACTTCGCATGTTCCTCAACTGTCAATTTTGTCTCCTGGAGCATAGCAATGTCAGCCTTCAGTGAGTGTAAGTGGTGGAGAATCCTACTTCTCTTTGCCGGGGATGTGATGCCCCCTACGTTCCACGCTATAATTTTAAGGGGAAGAGTCATGTCCACAGAGTGTAAGGGTGGAGAGGGCACGACCTAATAGGTAGTGTCCTAGCAAGTGTCCCCTGTGGTGTCTGGGGTGTAGGTAGTAATAGGTGACTTACAGTTATGGAAAAACATAGGTGTGTCCTCAGGGCAGGATGACGTGATGAAGGAGGGGGGTCCGGAGGCCTCCAGGTCCCAATCCAGCAATCGCTACAAAAGAGATAAGAACACACAGCAATGTTTACAATTTGTATAAGTAAGAGGTCAATACCCATGATAGTAGTAATGTCAATAGATATCATCCCAGAGGTAGTCTGTTTATAAAAGAACCATTTGATGAACAAAAACATAGCATGATAGCAGGGAGCACAACATCTTAGAACTAAAGTTCTGCTCTTGGGGGAGGGGACATGAAGCAGCAAAACCACACAGAGCCCTGGAATGTTTAGTGTGAGTTTAAAATGAGAAAATTTACCAGGAGTTCTTACAATTGGCAGGGGCAGATGAATAGGCCTTAGGTAGTCAGGTGGAAATGTATATGGGCTTAAAGGTAAGGAACTATGTTTTTTATATTCGGTGTCGATGCCCTGGGGCCTAAACATAATAGGGATATCATAATCTGCATCGATCAAAAGGCAAGTGGTGGACAGAGGGTCTCCGCTTGGATTTGTGAGGGATAGGCCAAAAATTAAGCCTATTAGGGGACCCAGGGGAAACCAGCGGTAGCTGTGAACTGTTTTAATAACATGCATATTAGAACTAAGGTTTAAGTATGCTGCATAATATTTCCCAGCCTTAACAGTGCAATGTAGATACAAACATGAACCTGAACAGGTAGTGTAATAACAGAGAGAACAAGTTGCCATGTGCGGAACCGTGCCTCCGGCCACAGCCAAAATTGGCAAACATGACCAGAGCCACAGGACCCGCCAGAGCAAGATACATAATGTAATCAACATGATGCATATGAAAAGAAATTTTTAAACGATAATACTTAAGAGAGTCTCATCAGCCATTGTCCTGTCTCCGCTCTGATGCCAGGTATGCCTGTGCTGCCGCAGGCGTATGAAAGGTTTTAGGGCCTGAAAGGCTCTGAATTTTCAAGGTAGCTAGGAACATGAGTGCAAATTTACGTCCCTGATCATGCAGTGTAGAGCAGATAGATGCAAAGTCCTTACGTCTCTTAGTGACCTCAACTGAAAAGTCTTGGAAAAGTAAGAGACGGTGATCTTCAAAGATGACTTCCTTAGCCGCCCTGTAGGCTCGCAGGAGTGCAAGCTTATCCTGGAAATTTAAGCATCTAAAGATTACTTGTCGTGGCCTCTCCTTGGAATTTTCTAGATATCTGTTGGGGCCTATGCGGTGAGATCTTTCAATGTCCAGAGGTAAACAGTCCTGGGGCAGGCCCAGGATTTTCGGGAGAGTCAAGGCAGCAAATTCTAGTAATTCTTTATCTTTAATGGATTCAGGAACTCCTATGATTCGTAGATTATTTCGCCTGCAGCGGTTTTCTAGGTCCTCCACCTTGTCTATTAGCTGTTGATTTTGTTTCAGTAGGCGTTTTAAAGAAACCTCAGATTCCTGCTGTCTGTCTTCAACCCCTGAAATTCTTTGTTCCGCGGCCGACATGCGAGTGGAGAAGAGCCGCACCTCACTGGTTAAGGTGTCCACACCAGCCTGCAAGCTATCCATTTTTGGTAAAAAGAAAGCCTTGAGCTCCTGTAGGAGTGAAGAGTGAGCTCCTGAAATACTGCCTTCAGCATCTGCAAATGATGGGTTTGCCTGCGTTTCTATCAGAGGCTTTTGTTTTTTTTTCCTGATTCTTTGATCTGTGACTCATTGTGCCACCTAAAGGCGAGGGCAGCCTGTGAAAGTACTCGTCCACTTTCATAGAACAAAATACAGACAGTTACTAGGAATGGTATAACACTGTGTGCCAATCACCAGAGGGCGCTGTTGCACTGTGTATTGCAGCAATCAAAGTAGATATGTGGAGGGAAAATGGAGGAAATGAAGACACAGATTTTGAATTTGCAGATATCACATGGCAAAATGCAGGTGTGAAATAAAAAATTTAGCTGTACCAACTATGCAAAACAAAGGTGATTTTTCTTTTCCTTTTCTGTCTTATGTAGCAGGCTTAATCAGGGCTGATGGATCAGAAATACAATCCTAAAAAATTGAGCTATACCAGCTATGAGGTGAGAAGAGTCTGTATAGGAAAAAAAAAATCTGTATAGATCAATATGCGGTTTATGCAGAAACTGTCCCAATGATCAGCTCTCAAGCAGAGCAGGTATTTATGCGCTCCCCCCTTAGCAACTACTAGGGCGTGAGAAGGCCGATATCCCCTTGCTGAAAAACTTAATAACAAGTTTATCTCCCTGTATGGAAGTGAGGTTGTGCCTTGTTGTAGGATAATGCTGATTGATCTGAGTTTACATTAGTGCATCCACATTACTTTTACGGAGTGTGCAGCAATCTCTTATGGGCATGCATAGAATACTTTCCGGGGAGTCCGTTATCAGGGCCTCACACGGTTATAGTTTGAGGTGGAGCGGCTTTGGGCTGATGGATCAGAAATACAATCCTAAAAAATTGAGCTATACCAGCTATAAGGTGAAAAGAGTCTGTATAGGAAAAGTCTGTTTAGATCAATATACAGTTTATGCAGGGATTGTCCCAATGTTCAGTTTTCAAGCAGAGCAGGTGTTTATGCGCTCTCCCCTTAGCAATTACTGGGGTATGAGAAGGCCGATATCCCTCTGCTGAACACTTAATAGCAAGTTTGTCTCCCTGTAGGGAAGTGAGGTTGTGCCTTGTTGTAAGTTAAAGCTGATTTATCTGAGTTTACACTAGTGCATCCACATTACTTTTACGGAGTGTGCAGCAATCTCTTATGGGCATGCATGGGATACTTTCCAGGGAGTCCGTTATCAGGGCCTCATTCGGTTATACTTTGAGGTGGAGCGGTTCTAACCAGTTATGTAATAGTTCGCGGTGTTACCGCCTCTCACCTGATCCCACCGATTACCACATTCGAGGCCGGTCCGCTTGTAAGGTCCGTTCTGAGTTGAAGTTGGCACTGAGGTGAAGGGGGGGAGCTCTTCCAATATGGCGCCGGTCAGTGTTACCGCTCTGCGCCGTATGGCGCAGTTCGATTTTGACCTCCGAGGCAAGGGCGATTTTCTGCCCTTCACGATGGTTCTTGGGCCGGATGGGGTACCGTAGAGGGCAACCCAGCAAGGCAGCGTCGTGGGGAAAGCTGGCTGGCAGCAAATAACACCATTAATATGAAGCAGAATCCCGGAGCTCTGAACTCCTGCTGCCAGCCGCTAGCTCCGCCCACCGGAAGTCCCTCGACTCTATTTATTTTAATAATTCATAGAATGTTCAAGGTTTATCAGACCATACTGATATGCTATAATTTGTCAGAGCATGCCATTTTAAGACTATAAACCCTACACTTCAGTGGGTTTAAAGGGACAGTCTACACCAGAATTGTTATTGATCAAAAAGATAGATAATCCCTTTATTACCCATTCCCCAGTTTTGCATATAACCAACACAGTTAAATTAATTACATTTTTACCTCTGTGATTACCTTGTATCTAAAGTAGTCTTTGGTCAATAGTCTTAACATTACATGCTCTGATTCGAACATCTAATTTTTACTATAATGGCCCTTTAATGCTAGATGTTAATGCTTAACCCTTTACAACAGTAAACCAAACAAATTTAAAATAGTTTAGCCAACAGTTCTGGTCCCTATAAATTAGGTAACAATCAATTGTTAATGAGTTATAAAACATCAAGGACTAAATTTTAAGTGGCGTGCTAATGTTTGCCGCAGGCGATATTGAAATATCAATTTAGGATTTGTAAATTCGATGTGGAATTTTGGAAAGGGTTCCTATGATTAAAAAATTTACAACTTTAAAAATATTTGCATATGTTTGCATTATGGGGGGTTGTAGGGGATAGACAGTAATTCAACACACAACATATTTAGTACATATACATATATATTTCACATATGCCTTAAGGCAGTACCCTTAAGTTGGTTATGGAAAAACTTGCTTGCTATGAAAACACCTATTTTTCTAAAATGATCGCTAAATAAAATAACATGATTGACATAACGTTAGACGCACCTTCTAAACTGATGATTTAATTATTAGAATTGGAAAGCAGGGGAGAAAGGCTGTGGGTAACAGCTTGGAGAGAAGTCTCATTCAGCATCTGTGGAATTTGGCTGCCCGTGTTCCACTGATTGATGACTCTCAGCACTGTCACGATGATCTGCCTGCTTGCCAGTGTATGCTATTAATACCTTATTCAAAACCTGAAGATATGTAATGTTTTTATAGTTTAATCACCGTCTTGTGTTACTGTACTGTAATACATTTATAAGCTAATGACTGATTTCTATTATTGCAATAAGTTCATAATTATTATTCTATTATTGCAATTAGTTCATAATTATTATTCTACTGTATTTTGTGTGGGTTTTCCCTTTTTCAGTACTATAGTGAGAACTAGTTTGCATCTACCCAGCACCAGCACATAACAGGCCTATAGCTGTGTTCACAGTTAACCAATCCCATTCTAAATCATGCCTGTAGGTAAATAACATACACCTGGCATCAATCAGTTGATTTCCTTTATTGTGTGGGGTTGCATTCTACTGGAAGCCTCATGGTCCACAAAAAGTTGTCAAATAAACTTCTAGAGCTGTATTGTTGAAAAGTACCAATCAGGAAAGAGATATAAAACAATATTGAAAGCATTGGAAGTACCATGGAACACTGTCAATACCATCATCGATAAGTAGAGAAAATATGTCACCACAAAACCATTGCAAAGATCAGGATGACCTTCCAAAGTTGATGTGAACACAAGGAGAAAACTTATCATGGAGGCAAACAGCAGCACAGAAGGAGCTACCAGAATTTCTGGCAGGTAATGGTTACTTCTTACATATGACCAGCATCTTTTGAATTCTGCACTTGTCTGGGTATGGGGTAGGGTTACAAGACAGAAAGCCTTTCTTACCACAAGGAGCATCCTAAACTGTCTAAAATATGCCACTATGTGCAATGGTTTGATGAGACAAAAGTTGAACGTTTCGGATTAAATTGTAAAAAAAACGTTTGGCACAAATTCAGTAAAGCTCATCATCAAAAGAACACCATATAGAATTTGAAGAGCCAAGACCTCAATCCAATGGAAAACCAGAGGAATGATCTAAAGAGAATTGTAAGCAGGAGATCCAATTGCAAATGATAAGAAATGGAAAAGGTGCTTCCACAAAGTATTAGTCGGATGGGATGTGCAGGTTTTTTATTTTATTGCAGAAGGATGTGTAGGTTTTTAACTCAATGCATTATGCAGTGTACTAATTTACAATCCACCCCTTATTCTGTTGTACTGTACCAGGTATTGAGCTAACACACTCATGTAGTTTGTTTGCCAATATACTGGCTTTCTATCCACTAAGCCTTGGTTTTAATTTAACTTTGCCTTGAATTATTCCAGCACAGCAGTCAGAGAGGAGCATGCAAAACTCATATTTATTCCCATCAGAAAAGACAATATAATAGAAATAAAGTATTAATGAGCTTATTAACTTTGTATAAACTTTGTGTAAAAGTTCCCATTTTATTAATTCATATAAAAACTATGCAGAACATGATACAACTATTGCACATATATGATGCATTTCTTTACTTTATGATATTACATCAGAGACTCTGATGAACAGCTGATTCTTGGACAGCTGTAAAGACTTTCAAACTCAGCCACAGTGATCTTAGAATGTATATAAATATGTCTAGGTAAATTTTAAATGGTGGGGCACTTGCTAGTCAGATGATAATTTAATTGTATAATCCTTAAACAATTTTATCATATTCAAAGTGCTGAAAACTCTATTTAGCAAAAGAAACTGTGAAGAAATATACGTAGCATTATTAAAGCACACAAATCAGTTGAAGGTTAGAGGTGAGTAGTGAAAATGTTAAAGGGGCAGTTCACTGTAAAATTGTTTTCCCAGAATGTGTTCCCCATGACTTGTTATACCAGCTGCAGCATATAAAATGTAGGAGAAATTGCTAATTTATACTTCTTTTTGCAAAATAAATAGCTGGATTTGCTCTTTGAAACCACAGCCCATAAAAAAGGCTGGGCTTGCTGACAGATCCAATCTCGTTATATCACTCAAATGCTTCCCTTTCTTATCTCTGTCTCTGTACAATACTTAGAAAGAACAATTGCTAATTAACATTTTAGAGCTTTATCTCTTCCACCTCCCACTGTGAGTGTATTTTCTTCTGCTGGCTATGATTACATAGTTTCTCAATTTTCTATACTTTCAGTAAAGGTAGGGATCCTATAGGCTAGATTAATTATTTCAAATGCTTATATAAAGGCTAAGGAGCAATTTGTAAACAATTTAATACACTCCAGCAGGTAAAATAGATGACTGGGAACAAATTAAAGGAGAGGAAGTTTTTTGGGTAAACTGACTCTTCAATGTAGATGGCACTGTTTGAAGTGAAAATTTCCGATTATCCTAGCTTTGTGAAGGAATAATCTAGATTGTATTAAAGAGACAGATACAAGTATTTTGCATAAGCCTTTTCCTTTACTGCTCAACAGCCATTCAAAGTAACAAAGAACAATTTAAACATTTAACATAGAAAGAACAGAAATGCATATAATGACCAGCAAAATACAACCCTGGATGGTGTGATCAAAAGCAGACCAATCAGAAAAGTTTATTCTGTTATAAACTTTCCAAATAGTATCCTAACTGCCTCTTTGAACTTTGGTGTTTGAAAAGAAGAAGTTGTTGAAGTCTTCACATATAAATCCATAAACTGAGACAAAAAAAACATAAGTAAAAAGCAGAAAATTAGAAGAGAAAGACTAATCAATACCTGCTTCGCTCATTACCCATTTAATCCATCTACTAATGGAAGTAGAAGAAACAGGAAGGTGAGGAGGAGAAAAAGAGATTAAAAGTTGGTTAGAAGAAAGAGAATTTAAAAAAAAAAAAAGTAAGTTTTCATATTTTTTTAGACAAAGTACAACACACAAGGAAGGAGCGGTCGGAAAAATAAGGATAGAAGACAGAAGAAAGACATAGATTTAGTTCTTCTGGAAATATTGAAAATGACTCCTTGAGGTGAAAACATTTTAGATGAAAAATCTATAGCTTTTACATCAAACTCTTCGGCAAGATAACAAACAAAGTAGAGTAGCAAGTTTACAAGTAAGTTATTGAAGAGAAAGTGATTCATTACAATGCAAGGACTAAAAAAATGGGAAAAAAATTGATTAATATCCCAAAAAGAAGAATACTTCACGGAAGGAGGTCTCTTAAGTTTAATGGATTTCATAAGTCTAGAAATTGAAATATGCTGACCTATAGGAGAGTTATTGATCAATTCATGTCCAGCCGATATAGCTTATCTATAAACATTAATAGATCTATAAGCTAAACCTTCATCAAATAAATAAGTTAAAAATTTTAAAATGTAATTTAAAGGTGCTGAAAAGGGATCCAAATGTCTTTGATGAGACCAGCTAGACCATTTAGATGAGGAGGATAAATAACATGTTTTGGTTCCTGGAGCCCAGGCGTCTTGTAACAAAGATTTAGCTGATGAAGAAAGACCTTCGAAGCCCAGGATCCCCTTAAATTGTCCATGCAATAAGTTGGAGAGAACCTTGAAGTACTAGGTTGTGAAAATCTCTGTTTGGATCTGAGAGGAGGTAAAGAACAAGAGGTAGAGAACTGGAAACTGGTGTTGACATTTCCAATAGATATGGGTACCAGGACTGGGTCAGCCAAAATGGGGGATATCAGAAGCCAAATCTTGTCCTCCCTGACGACATTCAAAACTCAATGAATCATCAAGAAAGGTAGAAAGCATACGCCCCTTGGAGAGTCCAAGTCTGAAGAAATGCATTCTACTACTAGGGCTTCTGGATCCGGACGCCAGTTGTAAAAAGGTAGAATCTGATAATTCAGGCGAGGAGCAAAATAAATCTATCGAGAAAGGACCTCGGATAAATTGTAAACTTTTTAAAAAGATCTGGATGTAATTTCCAAACGCTCGAGTCTGATATATTAACGGGAAACTCAATCTGCTGCTGTATTGGAGAGACCCGGAATATATTCTGCTCGAATAGAGATGTTGTTCTGAAGACATTGATGGATAAAATTCTTCGTGATGTCCAATAATTGTTTGAAAAGAGTTCCACCCAAATGATTCAGATATCGAACTGCTGAAATATTGCCCATCCTTAATATAATATATATTGGAGAGTTCTGTTTGATTAAACTCTTTATCGCGAAAGAACCTGCAATCAATTTCAGACAATTTATGTGCAAATTGTGTTCTGAAATTGACAATTTTCCACCAGTAATTTAAGAACCACATCTGGTGCACCCAGCCTGAATTGCTTGCAATCCGATTCAATTATGACATCTTGGTGCTTTTCTGAATATAGCTTTGCCATTCCAAGCTTCTATGTTGGAAAGCCACCAAATCAATTCTAGTTTGGCTTCTTCTGACAAAGTAATCCTGTGAGAATAAGAAACCCTTCTTTAAATAAAAGATTTTTAATCTCTGTAAAGCTCTGTAATGTAATGGGGCTGGGAAGATTGCTTGAATTGAGGAAGAAAGAAGCCCGACAATTCTCGCAAGAGTCTTGATTGGAAAAAAATGTTTTCTTTAAAAGATGGGAAATTTCTAACTTTATTTCCTTTACTTTCTCTAAAGGAAGGCTCAGGGTAGATAAGTTGGTATCTATTAAAAAACCTAGAAAAGTTAGTTTCTGGGAAGATAAAAGAATCAATTTTTTGTAATTGATAAGAAAACCTAAGTTCTTCAAAATACTTATAGTTATTTCTAAATGTGATAAGAGAAGAGAAGGATCCTGGATCATAAGAAGTATATCATCCAAATTATTGATTAGACGAATTACCCCTTAATCTCAGCCAAGCTACGTCTGGTTTTTAATTTTTTTTGTGAAAGTCCAAAGGGCTGATGACAAACCAAAGTAAACTGCCAAATCAAATTTCTCCCCCCAAAAAAGAAAAGAATTGCGATGAGAAGGATGAATAGGAACGTTAAATAACCATTGGTTAGATCTAGTCTTAACTAACCAGTCTTTGTACATAGACAATCTCTCATAAAATGAATTCCCCCTCCATCGTGAAATTATTGTTAATAAAGGAAAGCATTCAGATTCCTCAGATTTATTACAGGACGGAGAGATCCTTCTTTCTTTCCACAAAAAAATTATGTTGCTGAGAAAAGAATCTTATGTTTTTTTGAGGCTAGGTTCTATTAGCCCTGTTATGGGGTGAAGATTTTACTATTTCTTGATCTAAAAGATTTGTTTTTGACAAAAATAATTGTGGTTTGGATGAAAATTTTGAAAAGGAGGAGATATTAAAATCTAGGAGAAATTCTGAAACAGTCTGAATACCCAAGGATCTGATGTTATTAACTTCCAATTTTTTATAAAACGAGACAATTTTCCTTCAACTCTTGTGTGGGACAAAATTTTTGTGTTGTGTAAAGAAAGGAGACTTCCCTGAGAAAGGGTCTAGGATGGGATCTTGCCTCTGGAAAATCTTGGATTAGCATGGACGGGTTCTTGAGGGAAAGAAGTTTGTGAGGGAAGGATTTGGTGGAGGAAAGGATTGAAACTGAGGCCTATTAGAGAAGTATCGTCGACTGGGAAAATGGCCTCTCCCTTTCCCAGCCCAGTCAAAAACACGGTTAAGTGGACTATAAAAAATCTTTTTAGAAGTAGTTTTAATTTTATTTAATTAATTAAACGTGTTGACGTATGAGTTTAATTCTTTTAAACCTAATTCACCAAAAAGTAAAACCACAGCTTGAGGTCCATTTCTGTAGGGGCAAAGTCTGATATTTTTGGGTCAATTTTGCGTAATATAATTCTTCTATGCTGAGTAGATAATGCAGTATTAGCATCTCCCATTAAATAAATAGATCATTGAATCCATTGTCTGAGTATATAAGGATCCATCATAGATTTATTAACTATAGCCTCTTCTGTCAATTCAAACATCTTGGTAATTGCTCCTAAAGTGTCTAGAAATTTATCCTGGCATGCTTTTAAAAATTTGTCAGGCCCTTTTTTAATGTTAAAATGTTTTGTACATACAAATTTTAAGCTATTGCATCTACTTCTGGCGTAACAGAAGATCTATGAGGCAAATCTGGCCTAGGGCATTCTGCCCTGAGAGTGGACCTGGCTTTCATTGAAAGAGATTTCCTCATATAATGGTCCAGAAGTTTAGCAACCCTCTTTGAAGGTCTCCAATTAGAGGAGTGAGGGTGCTGTAAATCTTCTGGATCCAAATATTTCTGTCCTTCATTATCAATTAATCTCATTTTCGATTTCTTAATGGACTTTTTTGCATTTTTTCTTTTTGGGAGAATAATTAGATGAAGAGCTGTCTGAAAACTCTTGAGTATATATAGATTGCCAAGAATAATTATCAGTGTCCATGCTGGAGTCTGAAAACTCAGATGTAGAGGCTAAAGGCTCGATGATATATTATTCGCCAGCCTCAAACCTTCTTTTTCTCGCTGACACTCACAGGGTTGCCACCGGTGCAATGATCGTAAAAAAGGGGCAGTCCCTGCGAGTTGCGAGATGGCTCCTATTAAAAAGTATTTGACCTCGCTGGTTAGGGAAACTTCGCTCATTAGTGCAAAGTTATCAGGGAGCAGGGGGGAGCACTTTAAAAATTAAAATCCTGCAGCCAATATAACTAACATTACGCTGCTTTCTGCTTATAGCATCTTACATTCGCCTATATTTTAGTATGTACTTTTTTTTCCATTGGGGTTATAAGTGTTCGTATTGTTTTGAGAAAAACTCGCCACCTTTTAGTTGGAGAGAAAAAACTGTGATATCTGCAGTGCGAAAATCTTTATAGAATTACGCTGGGATTACTGAGACATTGTCATATACGCCCATGGAACGCCCATGTTCAGCCCATTTTTACGAAAAAAACAACAATTACGCTGTGTATTTTGTATTAATAAATTCAAATTTCTGTGTGATTTTTGCACATCCAGTGTACTACAATTACGATTTTACGCTGTGCATATTTAATTTGATTTATTCCTATGTAAATTACATACTAATTTTACTTTTTTTGTTAACATACGATTTTTGGTGAAGAATTTTGTTACAATTTTTGATGGACCTTAACAATACAATTTTTCCCTGCTTATTTTTGTGTGAATGGTTCAAATATTTGTTTTGTATAATGTTTAAAATACGAATTTTGTTGTGCACATTTCATATGAAAATGCAGTATACGCCCCTTAGTGAGAAACCCTGTTTTCAGGGTAAAAAATGGATTTAGATCATCCCACCAGGGAAATAGAAGGACTGGCGAGCATTCATTAATAATCTCGCCAGCCCAGAGAGCTTTCAATCATCGAGCCCTAAGTCTACTTTTCTCTGACTTAGCTCTTCTGTCTGATTTTTTCAGACTATAAGCTCATTTATCAAATTTCTTTTTCATTAAAATATTTTTATATTTTTTAGATAAATGTTTTCTTTTTTCTTTTGCTTTTTTAGGAGAATTAGTATTCTCATTGACAGATTTTTTTAGCTGTCTTAAAATGACTCAAGTCTTTAGTAAAATTGTCTATCCTGTCTGGGATAGACTCATCAGAAAATGAGTTAGACTGGGGCGTGGCTAGGCAGCGGCCATGAAAGGTCGCAATATCTGTTGCTCCTACAGAGAGGTGCTTAATCCGCCGATTACTGCAAGGAATCTGCAATATCCACCAACATTCATCTCATCTTTAACTAGATAGAAGAGAGTAGCATTGATATTCACTAAAGTTGCAGAGTTTATGACCTATAGGACCCAGATCTGGCCCGTTGAGTTCTTATGCGGCGGCCTTACAGCAGGATTTCAACACCCCCCCCCCAGTAAGCTGGGGTATAGCAGTCTGCATTTGACTGTCTCCTATACTTTTTACAACCTACGGTATATCTGTTTATACAAACACCATTCTTAACCTATGCCACAGATAAAAGGAGGATTTTAAGGACTTTTTTGTCATACACGCACCTACTAAAGATGGCGCCTACTGTCAATATACTACTCGAGGCCATGACCTGCTTGCTGAACGATCACCACGAGAAACTGATGCAAGCTTGGTCAGCTGAATGGGGAAGCTTACGTGCGCTAACTAAACAAATTGGATCTCAACAGATGGCACCAAGAGCTTTACCGGAGACACCTATTAAGGATAAAAGTACCCAGGTGCTCATCCCCCAGCTTGTTGGATTCCTTATCCCAGGCTCAGGCTAAGAAGGACCAGAACTACCACTCAAGTGATCAAGTGAGCGGCCCCCTAGCAGAGGACAACCCTCCAGATGACTTTCCAAGCTTGAGAGCGCCAAGGGAATCTCTCACTGCGGGGCAGCCAGCAGTGGGAGCATTGGTGAGTGAGGCCAGGATTATTACACATGCCCCGTTTCCCAGTCTAGAGGTGATTCACCGCACACAGTACCTTGGAGATAAGCGTGAGCCTCATCTGGACTTACCAAAACTCTGTTCACCCGGGGAGAACCAACCCTGGGTGCAGCCCATTTGCCGTGCAGCTAACAATCTTGTAGAAATAGTGGCTGTGAAGCCCCCCTCTGTATATAACCACTCAGTGACATCTGAAAAAGAAGATATATGGAGCGATGTCCTCCTGCTTTCCCAACAGCCCTACTGCCAGTTAAAAATCCTAACATCCCCTGCCAGAAAATGTTTAGCACTACTTGCGATGTACAGGCTCTGCTGGAAGAATAGCTTATGCGACCGCAGTGGAGTGGGATGAACACACTGATAAGATCGCTGAGCTCACTTGCTAATTTTACACTGCACTCAAGTTACCTTAAGCAGTAGTTCATATTAGTTCAAAGTGGGCTTATGAACATTAAGACTGGGATGGGGTGATTAAAACTAAAACTAAGCTATAAGCGCACTTGGTATCCATACCTAGTCTGACAACTCTTATATTCTGTGTAAGAAAAGGGTTTTTGTTTTGCTGACAAATAGCTTCATTTGCATACAGCTTGTGGCGTTGGGACACTACTACTATAGAGATGTTTAGATTTGAGGCATTATACAGTACGCAGGGTTTTTATATATCACATAGGTTGCGTTTTTGAGTTGTATTCATAATTGAATGTAATTCACATTTTCACCACTAGATGGCTATAACGACATAACAGATAGAACTATGATAATTATAATGCAAATATTTCTTTGTGAATTGAGAAAATATTATTATTTTAGCCACCACAAGCTACTTACCATCTAGGCTCAGCACTTGTAAGTCTGCCATTACATCTTAAAGGTCTCTTTTTATTTATGCTGGAAAAGGATGCTTCTCTGATGTAGTTCTCACATGATAGTTCAATAACCAGTTCTATATCTTGTTTTTCTTTGCTATTTTTCCTTTTATATATTAACATAGTTTTTAACTTATCTTAACAACATTTTTGAATATACATAGCATATGATTCATAAGTGTACACTGTACAGGGACATAGGAGGGGCACCTTTTGGAGTCCCTGCTCCAACTGCATTCATGTGTTAAGCCATTATTTGGGTAACCGTGCACAGTATTTACAATGTTTTCTAATGTTTGATTTGTACTGTTCATACAGTTTGGTTCTTTAATATGTACTAAAAAAATGTATATAATGTATAATGTTTTGTCTTCAAAACTGGTATAATGGGCTATACTAAATGTGTTAGAATAGATAGTGCTAATAACCTCAGACCTGCTTTATCCCTGATAGATGATAATATTTAGTTTGGACCCTATGGGAGGGGGCAAGATAGAAACCTAACAATTAAGATGTTTGACACTCAGCCTGCTGATACATCTCACTAGCTATTATTGCCACACTCATAAGCGTAAACTGTGGGTCCTGTTTGTTTGAGCATTAAGTTTAAGACCCATGATATCTCATACCCTACCATACTGTGAAATTTATCGCGCCTGTTATTACGGGGTAGCTACTAGGTATATGGGAGGCAACTAGAACATGCAAGTTGTAGTTAACTGTTCTCTTCTTAACACTCTTCTTATAGCAATAAAAGATTGGGGATTGGCTGTTTGCGGCCGAAACGGCACAGCCCATTCGTTATACAATGACAGGAGAGTAATACTTCCTTTGGCTATACTGTAATTCACTATTATTTGCAAGCAACTAGCAGAATATTGCTTCCTACTCACAGGTTCTTGTTTTAAAGTCCTGTGATGGTTTCTCCCTCTCCTTTTAGGATGTTTGTGTTTCAGTCTTACATACCAAGTGTTACATGGGTCTTAACATTTGCCCACTTTTTTGATGTTTTAGTATCTCCAGCCAACCTAATTTAAGCTTGTGGTATAGACTTTATCTACCCCTCCAAAACTACCCAGTAAGATTTAGGTTTAGAGCTAATTTCATACAACAGCTATTTTCTGTTATCATTCTTGATTACATACTTCCTAATATTCAATACCATCTCTCATCTAATATGATATTCTATCTTGTAAAGGTACTCAGTATTCACCAGATAATGTTTAATTTCCAAAGATAGTCCTTTCCTACATAGCTATAATCTATATTATATGTTTGAACCGTAGATAGGTTACATAAAAATAAATTGAGGTTCACTATCTGAGACCCAAGAGTGGTCTCCTTATCTGAGATTACCCACTATTATTTTGCATTCACTGCAATATTGAGAGGTCCAAGAGTGGCCTCATCTGTCACCTAGAGGGTATATAGTCTAGTAGGGCAACTATCTATTGTAGTGCATGTGTAATTTTGTCATATGAATATATGATACACTTTTCTGTTTATCCTGGTTGTACACAGTGAATTTATGTTTCTGTCTTTATCACTTATTGACAAATACTGCTTGTATGCCTTGATTTGAACCTCAATAAAATATATTTAAAAAAAAAAAAAAAAAAAAAAAAAAAAGAAAATGAGTTAGACTCATCTGCAGACATTTTATATAATATAAAAAATATAATGACAAATAACTATAACAAAAATAAAAATAGAAATGTAAATATGATTAAAATAGGGTTAATAAAATTATTTGGAAATCAAATGAACTTAACAAATAATAACAGTCACAAATAACTGTCAATAAACTAAAGCAGACATGTCCCAACGTGTAGCAAATAAACTAAACACTGTTTAAACTGCTACTTGCAACAAACTAATCTTATTTAGCAACAAATTGTGAGAGGAATATGGAGGATCGTCTGGAGAGAGAGGAGGGCAGACCTTCTAAAAAGAAAGGAGGGCTGGAAAATACCACAGTGACAATTACAAGAAGAAGATGGGTGCGTCACAAGAAATGGGCGTAACACTCAAAACAAAATGGAGACTGCAGGTCACCAAGCAAAAGAGCTGCAAGGACCCAGACTTAAACAGAGGGCAAAATGATAAGACAAATTACCAGATGGTAAGGAAAAAGAAAGCACATAAAAATGGAACAGTAATAAAAACGGAACAGCAGAGTTTTGAAGAGAAAAAAATAAAATAATAGGACAGAGTGTTAAAAAACGGGAAAAAAACATTAAAATTAAAAAAACAAATAAGAGTTAAAGATAAAATAATAAACAAATTAATTTTATCCACAAAACAATAAGAACAAATAAACATAGGTGTATATATATATATATATATATATATATATATATATATATATATACATATACAGGGAGTGCAGAATTATTAGGCAAAATGAAGTATTTTGACCACATCATCCTCTTTATGCATGTTGTCTTACTCCAAGCTGTATAGGCTCGAAAGCCTACTACCAATTAAGCATATTAGGTGATGTGCATCTCTGTAATGAGAAGGGGTGTGGTCTAATGACATCAACACGCTTTATCAGGTGTGCATAATTATTAGGCAACTTCCTTTCCTTTGGCAAAATGGGTCAAAAGAAGGACTTGACAGGCTCAGAAAAGTCAAAAATAGTGAGATATCTTGCAGAGGGATGCAGCACTCTTAAAATTGCAAAGCTTCTGAAGCGTGATCATCGAACAATCAAGCGTTTCATTCAAAATAGTCAACAGGGTTGCAAGAAGCGTGTGGAAAAAACCAAGGCGCAAAATAACTGCCCATGAACTGAGAAAAGTCAAGCGTGCAGCTGCCAAGATGCCACTTGCCACCAGTTTGGCCATATTTCAGAGCTGCAACATCACTGGAGTGCCCAAAAGCACAAGGTGTGCAATACTCAGAGACATGGCCAAGGTAAGAAAGGCTGAAAGACGACCACCACTGAACAAGACACACAAGCTGAAACGTCAAGACTGGGCCAAGAATATCTCAAGACTGATTTTTCTAAGGTTTTATGGACTGATGAAATGAGAGTGAGTCTTGATGGGCCAGATGGATGGGCCCGTGGCTGGATTGGTAAAGGGCAGAGAGCTCCAGTCCGACTCAGACGCCAGCAAGGTGGAGGTGGAGAACTGGTTTGGGCTGGTATCATCAAAGATGAGCTTGTGGGGCCTTTTCGGGTTGAGGATGGAGTCAAGCTCAACTCCCAGTCCTACTGCCAGTTTCTGGAAGACACCTTCTTCAAGCAGTGGTATAGGAAGAAGTCTGCATCTTTCAAGAAAAACATGATTTTCATGCAGGACAATGCTCCATCACACGCGTCCAAGCACTCCACAGCGTGGCTGGCAAGAAAGGGTATAAAAGAAGAAAATCTAATGACATGGCCTCCTTGTTCACCTGCTCTGAACCCCATTGAGAACCTGTGGTCCATCATCAAAAGTGAGATTTACAAGGAGGGAAAACAGTACACCTCTCTGAACAGTGTCTGGGAGGCTGTGGTTGCTGCTGCACGCAATGTTGATGGTGAACAGATCAAAACACTGACATAATCCATGGATGGCAGGCTTTTGAGTGTCCTTGCAAAGAAAGGTGGGCTATATTGGTCACTGATTTGTTTTTGTTTTGTTTTGAATGTCAAAAATGTATATTTGTGAATGTTGAGAAGTTATATTGGTTTCACTGGTAAAAATAAATAATTGAAATGGGTATATATTTGTTTTTTGTTAAGTTGCCTAATAATTATGCACAGTAATAGTCACCTGCACACACAGATATCCCCCTAAAATAGCTATAACTAAAAACAAACTAAAAACTACTTCCAAAACTATTCAGCTTTGATATTAATGAGTTTTTTGGGTTCATTGAGAACATGGTTGTTGTTCAATAATAAAATGAATCCTCAAAAATACAACTTGCCTAATAATTCTGCACTCCCTGTATATATATACTCAACACAAAACTTTTCTTTAAGAGCAGCAAAGTGAAAAGAGGCAATTGGGATACTATTTGGACAGTTTATAACAGAACAAACTTTTCTGATTGGTCTGCTTTTGATCACACCATCTAGGGTTGTATTTCATTGGTCACTATATTAATTTCTGTTCTTTCTATGTTAAATGTTTAAATTGTTCTTTGTTACTTTGAATGGCCGTTGAGCAGTAAAGGAAAAGGCTAATGCAAAATAGGAGTCTCTGTTCTTGTAATAAAATTAAGTAGTTTCTAAATATCATGTGCATATGAGGCTACGTATTCATATCTAGACCAACTGTTTCCTTTATGATTTACTCTCGAATCAGTGTTTTAGTATCCTGTTTATATTTTTTAGCAAGCTGAATTGCTAATTTAATTTTTACGGGAACTTGAGGTTTACAGAAACATTGTTTAAGGCGTTAGTATCCCTAATAGGTATATGGAACTCAAAAAATGTATTTTATGATTCAGATAGAGCATGCAATTTAAACAACTTTCTAATTTACTTTTATTTTCAATTTCTTTCATTCTCTAGGTATCTTTTGTTGAAAAGCAAGGATTATGCTTAGGAGTCACCCCATTTCTTCAGCACTTTATTGCATCAGTTTTGCAAGAATGTTAACCTTTTGCCAGAGCACTAGATTGCAGCACTATTTCCTGTCATGTAGTGCTGCAGATGCCTACACAGAATTATAACACAGAATATAATTGGAACAAAGCAACTTTGATAATAGAAGTAAATTGGAAACTTTTTTTTTAAATTGCATACTCTGAATCACAAAAGAGAATGTCTGGGTTTCATATCCCTTTAAGGATGGAATAGGTCAATTTAAGAAAATGAAGAGTGCCATTGGACAGATCTATAACAAAGCATTTTGCAAGCAAAATAAATTGTTCAATTATATGCAGAATTTTATAACCTGAGAATTAGAAATTCTTTTATGCAAATATGCTTCTAAAAGTGTGATTTTTAGAAGACATAATATATGAATAACATTCAACTCTTGACTTAGTGCAGTGAATATAAATGAAATGCAGTTTTCAGTAATTATAATAATTTGTTCCATCAGAAAATACATGGAATGGGAATCTCAAGAATACCGGAAAAATGTATTCTAAATCATTATTATTTTTCAGTCCTACAAATGTTCTATTACATGATAATGAACTCATATATCTATGTAGCTAAAATGTACCCTGAGGTATTATCACTTGTGAAATGAATCCTTTTGTGCTTGAAAAGCTGCCTATTTTTGTAACCTTGACTAATTTATGACCAGATATACAAGCAGAGAAGCATAACATTTATTCAAGAATTTAAATTAACAATAAAACTAAAAAAAATGCTTCTGTAATAAGTTTCAATGCTATGAAAGTTAAAATAGATCATATGAATGTATTTTGTAATTTTTATAGAATTTGTCAAGTACATATAGGGGCCGGTTTATCAAGTTGCCCCTTGCTTGAAACAGCTCCAAAACTTGATAGCCTGCTCTGAGGCCGTGGACAGAAATCAACCCAATCGAATATTATCGGGTTGATTGACATCCCCTGCTAGAGGCTGATTGGCCGCAAATCTGCAGGGGGTGTATGCTGTCTGCATTTATCGATGTGCAGCGGACGTGATACACTACATAGTATCATGTCCGCTCGCACTATGTTAAATATACCCCATATTCTCTACAGAATTTGTTCAGAAAGAAAACATAGCCTATAAATGTGTTGTTATTTATACCATATATGAAGAGAGAATATGGGTAATTTATATCACATCTATTTATTTTATATTAGTTTTTATTGAGAATTAAATATTACATGTGCAAACATCATACAATTCCAAGAATACAGAAATCATATACCTAATAAGGCATGACAGAATAATCGTATATACACAAAATTGTAATATAACTGTATATAGTAGATAGTTAAATGTATGCTCAAGAAACACACATTTTTAGTATGATATTTGGATCTAATATGAGTTCCTCCAAATCAATGAAGGGCCACTCATGGACCCAGGAGAATAGAGTTAGTGCCCGAGAGGAGAGTGAATAACTTAAGAACAATATTCTATAAATTCCAAAGCATGAACAATAGAGACGCAGAAAGTATACACATATTGCATGGATGGATAGTGTTAAACAGAATTCTCTGAACACTTATAACACATAGTTCAAGAGTTATGTACACACAGGTTATACACATACACCTTAGTTATATGATACATTGAAAAAAGGTAACTGATATGTCACATCAGCCACATTTAGCATAAAACTAATGGCCCCACCTTATATATGGTTTCTCACCGTTGTAGCAGCTGGGCCTATTAGATAAGAGGGTATAGCCATATACTCAAAATAATAAAAGGGCTAACTCTTGCATAGTGCAAATACATATCAAATTTATAATAAATGTAGTTAAAGGGAAAGTATAGTCAAAATTAGACGTTCAGGATTCAGATAGAGCATGTAATTTTAAGCAACTTTCTAATTTACTCCTATTTTAAATTTGTATTCATTCTCTTGGTATTTTTTATTTTAAAAAGCAGAAATATAAGCTTAGAAGCCAACCTATTTTTGGTTCAGAACCTGGGTAGCGCTTGCTGATTAGTGTCTAAATGTAGCCATCCCATCAGCAAGCGCAACCCAGGTGCTGAACCAAAAATGGGCTGGCTTCTAAGATTACATTCCTGCTTTTTAAAATAACAATACCAAGAGAATGAAGAAACATTGATATTAGAAGAAAGTTAGAAAGTTGCTTAAAACTGCATGCTCTGTCTGAATCATGAAAGTTTATTTTTGACTAGACAATCCCTTCAACTGTCAATTTAACAAATTTTAGAGCTGACTATCATACAAAGTAGGCCTCCCTATAAGTGTATAAATTGCTGTGCTACCTCGGCCGCTGGGTAGCATAATAACATGGGACAAAGAAGGGAGGTTCAGTAAGTAGAAGAAACAGTTTAATAAGCCAAGTTAATTACAGTTGCAGAAATTCAGAATATGATATAACTGTCTCTATACTGTAAAATAGGCTGCAAAACTAAAAGTAAATACCTCTGAGGTATAAATTACAGTTAGCTGTAAATATTATAAGAGCTAATTTAAATACTAGGCAGGCAGCTATGAGTCTAGCTTTTAAAGAGGTAGACTTGTAAGCAGTTACTCATTTGCATATACTGATTCTTGAACTTTATACCTGTGAAGTATTGTATTGTGTTAGTTCAGACTAATAATGTAGGGAACATATAGTAGCAACACATGAATAGGTATCTGCACATTGATAAGCCATGGTGTATATATATATATATATATTAGTATTGAATATCAAAGTCCCCCAGACATCAGGCTTAATTGTCATCATTAGGGCAAGGCAGTCTCTATGGAGATAGAATTGCACCGAAGGGTTAAGATCATGTATAGCTGCAGAAAAAATAGCAGTTAGCTGTAGCAGTTTGTGTCAAGGTGCAGTTTGTATCCTAATTATACATACTGCTGGTGTCCATGTGTTGGAAATTCATCCAATACCGGTCTTATCATGGTGACTCGCTTGAGAAGGATTAACCAGCTTCCGTATGTTGTGAAAGACGCAAGCAGTAGGAGGAACTTGTTGATCCGCCATTCCACTGGATTGAGTAGGTCGCCATGCTGACAGCTCAGAGGGTCAGCCCGTATCCACACAAAGAAAATTTAGGTCCAGATGCCTCTGCCGCATGCCGTAATACTCTATCTCCTGGCGTGTCATGTTTGCCGGTATAGATTGTTCTTCTGGAGATAGCTGTAGTCTTAAAGGATTATCTCTCTGATCAGCCCCGGGTCTTACTTTGTTGCTAACCTCCTCTGTGGAGTCGGATATTTGAATTGACTGGGGGTTCCCTCCTTTGAAGCCGAGCGGATCAGCAATTGGGTTTGCACCTGACATAGGTGTAGGTTTAGGATTACTCAAGTCCTTGTCAGTAGCTGAACACGCGTTCTGAGACGCCATAGGCAGCCAGTCTTCTTCATCAACTGTATTAAATTGCAATCGCATGTCAAAGCTGTTAGCAATTAGGCGGGATAGTTTCTGGTAATGCACTTCTAGGAGGTTGTAAATTGCCTCTTCAAAAGGTTGCCAATTGAGTGCCATGGTTCCAATATCAATATAGGAAACCAAGGGTGCAAAGAGACAGCTTTACAAGCTGTTATACCCAGGATCACCGTGGGGGGGGGGTTAGATGAAGGCCTGGCTATTTCTAGTCCGCTACTGCATACCTCCTCGGTACTTTAGGACTAAAGTTGGCATCACAATCCAGATCAAATTGTTCTGCAGAGTCTGTGGCTGTAGAATATGTCACTTGCACGATCATAGATGGTGCCTTAGTTGAGCAATAAGCAGCAGAAATGTAAGCCAGACTCCTCAGCCTTTAAAATAAGCGACCATCATGGCCGCCACCCGGAATTGTCCCTCCATATCACATCTATTTATTTCCCACAATACATTATTAAAGTGACAGTAAACACCATGAGATTTAGTTATGCATACTTTGCAATACACTTTTTTTAATTCTCTTTCCCTAATTGGCTTTAACAGTTAACATATCAAAACAATGCACTTATGCTGACATTATGACTATGATGAGCCTTATTCTCTGCAGACTCACACCCCAGATTTGCTCCTCAAAATAAGGCAAGTGTTGGCTGAAGTTTAGCTATGTAATTACAGGGTATTTATTGTTCTTTTAAAGGGACACTAAAGTAAAAATTATACGTTCATGATTTTGATGAAGCATGCCATTTTAAGAGACTTTCCAATTCGCTTCCATTATCAAATTGTGCACAGTCTTTTTATAAGCACACTTTTGGAAGTACCAGTTACTACTGAGCATGTGCAAGAGTTCACAGTGTACAGGGGAGTGCAGAATTATAAGGAAAGTTGTATTTTTGAGGATTAATTTATTATTGAACAACAACCATGTTCTCAATGAACCCAAAAAACTCATTAATATCAAAGCTGAATAGTTTTGGAAGTAGTTTTTAGTTTGTTTTTAGTTATAGCTATTTTAGGGGGATATCTGTGTTTGAAGTGACTATTACTGTGCATAATTATTAGGCAACTTAACAAAAAACAAATATATACCCATTTCAATTATTTATTTTTACCAGTGAAACCAATATAACATCTCAACATTCACAAATATACATTTCTGACATTCAAAAACAAAACAAAAACAAATCAGTGACCAATATAGCCACCTTTCTTTGCAAAGGACACTCAAAAGCCTGCCATCCATGGATTCTGTCAGTGTTTTTGATCTGTTCACCATCAACATTGCGTGCAGCAGCAACCACAGCCTCCCAGACACTGTTCAGAGAGGTGTACTGTTTTCCCTCCTTGTAAATCTCACGCTTGATGATGGACCACAGGTTCTCAATGGGGTTTCAGATCAGGTGAACAAGGAGGCCATGTCATTAGATTTTCTTCTTTTATACCCTTTCTTGCCCAGCCACGCTGTGGAGTACTTGGACGCATGTGATGGAGCATTGTCCTGCATTAAAATCATGTTTTTCTTGAAGGATGCAGACTTCTTCCTGTACCACTGCTTGAAGAAGGTGTCTTCCAGAAACTGGCAGTAGGACTGGGAGTTGAGCTTGACTCCATCCTCAACCCGAAAAGGCCCCACAAGCTCATCTTTGATGATACCAGCCCAAACCAGTACTCCACCTCCACCTTGCTGCGTCTGAGTCGGACTGGAGCTCTCTGCCCTTTACCAATCCAGCCACGGGCCCATCCATCTGGCCCATCAAGACTCACTCTCATTTCATCAGTCCATAAAACCTTAGAAAAATCAGTCTTGAGATATTTCTTGGCCCAGACTTGACGTTTCAGCTTGTGTGTCTTGTTCAGTGGTGGTCGTCTTTCAGCCTTTCTTACCTTGGCCATGTCTCTGAGTATTGCACACCTTGTGCTTTTGGGCACTCCAGTGATGTTGCAGCTCTGAAATATGGCCAAACTGGTGGCAAGTGGCATCTTGGCAGCTTCACGCTTGACTTTTCTCAGTTCATGGGCAGTTATTTTGCGCCTTGGTTTTTCACACACGCTTCTTGCGACCCTGTTGACTATTTTGAATGAAACGCTTGATTGTTCGATGATCATGCTTCAGAAGCTTTGCAATTTTAAGAGTGCTGCATCCCTCTGCAAGATATCTATTTTTGACTTTTCTGAGCCTGCCAAGTCCTTCTTTTGACCCATTTTGCCAAAGGAAAGGAAGTTGCCTAATAATTATGCACACCTGATATAGGGCGTTGATGTCATTAGACCACAACCCCTTCTCATTACAGAGATGCACATCACCTAATATGCTTAATTGGTAGTAGGCTTTCGAGCCTATACAGCTTGGAGTAAGACAACATGCATAAAGAGGATGATGTGGTCAAAATACTCATTTGCCTAATAATTCTGCACTCCCTGTATACATATATCAGTTTGTGATTGGCTAATGGCTGTCACATAAAGTACATTTTGAACAAAATCTACTGCTCATCTTCTTAGGTAATGCTACTGAATTTAATGATCCTTTAAAGGGACATTCCAGCCTAAATTGGAATCCACATGGATGCATTTCAGTTTTAAATAGAAGCATTTTTATAATATACATGTATTAGCGAACATGGTTCTAATAAAAGCTATAGCTGTTTCAAAAGTGTATTTAAGGTATGCACCGTGCTCCAGCATTTTAAGCACAGCACTTGTTTAAAGAGCCTAAGGTGCTTGTACCATCTAGTAATGACTCAATTTGTTAATTGCTGACATGGTACAAGCCTCACTGGCGCTCTAAACAGCTGCAGTATTTAAAATGCTGGTACACTGACAATATTTAGCTATGCTTCACATACATGTGCAGTGAAAAATGTTAACACTAGGGGAGCTAACCGCCAAAGCTGCAAGACGCACTGCTCAGGAGCTCCTGACTCCAACTATTTAGAATATGATTAATAATTGGTAAATTTACCCTATTTTGCTAGCACTTAAGTGGCAATAACGCTGGAAGAACCCTGGGATAGGTGGATGGAGCATCGGTGGTTCTGGGCATGCTACAGAACTGAAGAACTGGAGTGAAGCTCCCGGTCGCAGACTGAAGCGCCATTTTGGGGGAAGGTGTATTGTGGCCGACATGGAGACTCATGCACTATATTCCAGCATTAGGGACCTATTGGAGGAATATGGGAGGAAAATTTGTGACAAACTCGATGCTCTTACGACTACAATTCAAGCGATGAGAATGTGCCGCACTATCATAGCTGAGGAGCAAGGACCAATACTGAACCCACAAGGCAACACAAAATTTGCGGATCCCCAGCCGTGCTCTGCATCACAGATCACGCTCTCCCTCTGCTGTAGCAAACGACTGTAATATACGTGGGGAAAAGCAATACGGTCACTTGTGCGCGGAGGCAGGCACTGAGAGGAACTGGGGTGCTCACGCAGGACTAAGTATGCTCCTCTCTACCTTCGGAGCTGAGGACTTGGTGCAACAAGTCTGCTGGGAACAACATCGACATGCCCGGATTCACCGGTCTCTGAGACTTTACTCCCCTTGGTCTATCCAGCCTGTTTGGCCCCGTTTACAAACTGATGGGTTTGCCCACATTCAGACAGGGTAAGCAACCTCCACAAGCAGGAGTGTTAGAACAGTATTATTGGAACTGAGAGAGACGACACTGCTGCATTTCTTCTGCCAGAGGCTCCCTCTCTGCTGTGGGTTCCTACCCACAGTATTCATGAAGGCATATTGTCGGATCTTCAAATGAGGACTGCCCCGTGCTTCCATATACCATCTAGCACATTTCCCTGCTACATGTATAGCTTACGCTTCTGCACACCGCATATTTTTATATTTGTGACTGCCGCCCTATGTAAACCAGTTTACCAGTATCTGTACTAAGCAAGATTATTGTCTGGAACACTGCATGCTTCCTTTACATAAGTTCCCTTAGCCTAATGCTCTGTGATGGACATTTATCACCTATATAAGCCTTATGTTTAGCTTTGAAACATGGAATTGATTTTTGAGTGCTCAGCCCTGGATCTAAATAGTTGTCACTAATGGCGGGTCAAACTATCAACCAATAATTCATGTTTAGTTCTTGGAGTGACATGCCCTTTCTTTAGTCTAGATCCCATTTACCTACCCTAGTTATTTATATAGCATAAATAGGCATACGCTAGATTTTACATCCCTGACGTCCTCCCTATGAGAAGCTTTGTAGCCCCTGGCCATCTTTAAATTTTGCTGAGAAAGATCCCTTAACACTACTGTAGCCCTCATTGGGCAGGGAATATTATTTTCTGGGGATGAGAAGTTATAACCAGAATAAATTAATGTATACATTTGGTTCAATGAAGGGAATTTCATTAATAGCTCCGGTTCCGCTCACTCCCCCCCCCCACGTATGTGGAGCAAGGGATAAATACTTTACCCTTTATATACCTATTTGGCAGAGTTTAGTAGCCTCTGCCCTGTCCGTAGAGCCTTACCAAGCATGTACTCAGACTGGTGTAATAATGGCTCTCCGGATCCTAACTATGATAGTTTATTGTGTTTAACCTTTCGTGTTTTACTGTCTGCAATTGTTTATTTTACACTCTGGCAATATATGTGGATCTACATGTACATCTATTGAGGTTTTAGAAATGACGCTGAGGAGTTTGAGGTCTGAAGAGACTTAGTTGTGGCAATTATACAAGCCTCCTATACATTCCAGAAAGAAGCCCCTGAGTAAGGCATGACTGGACTAACTGTTAAGGCGCTCTCTGCAGGATAATAAATTAGCAATGCCGGTCAATTTGACCTAGTTATAAATTTGTAGTAGAGGGTAACCTGTAAGAGGGGTGGTAACTCTCTCGCCAACAAGCCCTAACTAAACTTTCCACGATTTTACCCACGAATTATGACTAACAGTAGAATTAAGGATTATCCTTTGGGCTGACATGTTCCTTTACCCACCCCCAGGCGACTCCTGACACCTGCAAGCCACAGTAATGTGTTCAGTTCTACTCCTTTTTATGTTGATACCTAGATTATTCTATTAAACGATTTCTACAGCCTTGTTTTAATGTAGTGTCCTTTTGGTTATGATTAGGATTCTCTTTAATATTAACTTTAGATTCTATGTCTTCTACCATGGTCTAATTTTCAGATCCCCTAGAGGGATCTCAATAATATGGAAGACACTAGCGAGTTTTAACATTAAATATGAGGTATTGATGAGGGGTAATGTTCTGCCATAGAGAAATCTCTACTAAATGTTATGCCGCTATATATGTGACTGCAAAATTGTATTACTGCTTGTGACACATTGCCCTTCATATTGCATACGTTGTATTTGTTTTCTATACCTCAATAAAAATATATATAAAAAAAATAAAATGTTAACACTAAAACAGTGATAACTTTTACTAGAAGCATTTTTGCCAATACATGTATATAGCAAATATGTTTCTATTCAAATATGTCATTCACCTATGTGCATTTAAATTTTGACCAGAATGTCCCTTTAAGTATAAATTACATTATACCATACTCTATACACTTTCAGAAAATTCCCTATAGTTTAATATGTCAGACAATATATGCTTGCTATGTGTAAAGTATGTTTGCCAACCCTACCTTATTTCCATGGATCTCTCTTATTTGCAAAACATTTTTTTATAGTCCTCAGGCTTATTTATTTGCTCTTAGAACATTTTTCTCAGTTTTATTTTAATCATATAAAATCTTCATTTTAAACATTTAGAGCCAGATTACGAGTTGCACGCTAACAATTACACTTGAGCGATATCGGGTTAATCAAGGCTGTTTGCGTGCGTCAGGTGTAGTGCTCATGTTACAAGTTGAAAGTAAAACGAGATTGCTTGGGCGCAGTTGAAGTTAGGATAGCGCATCCTCAGAGCTTTGGTTAACTGTTTCACAAAACCAAAAAAGTGTCACTCATAACAATATCTGATAAAAATTATTAAAAAAAAAAGCATTAAAAAGTTATGAGGGCTCAAAGATATGAGTTCTCAGTTGTTAGAAAAAAAGGCATGCAAAGTGCTTTAATATTGAGATACACGCATATACATGTCTAAATATGTGTATTTATTTATATTTCTTTCATGTAATTGGCAAGAGTCCATGAGCTAGTGACGTATGGGATATACAATCCTACCAGGAGGGGTAAGGTTTTCCAAACCTCAAAATGCCTATAAATACACCCCTCACCACACCCACAATTCAGTTTTTACAAACTTTGCCTCCTATGTAGGTGGTGAAGTAAGTTTGTGCTTGTTTTTTTTCTGTGATATGCGCTTCTCAGCATTTTGAAGACCGTTTCCTCTCAGAGTACAGTGAATGTCAGAGCGATGTGAAGAGAGTATCGCCTATTGATTTTATGGTTTTCCTCACAGGAAATCTTTTCAAAGGTTCTCTGTTATCAGTCGTAGAGATTCATCTCCTACCTCCCTTTTCAGATCGACGATATACTCTCATATTCCATTACCTCTACTGTTACTGTTTCAGTACTGGTTTGGCTATCTGCTATATGTGGATGGGTGTCTTTCGGTAAGTATGTTTTCATTACTTAAGACACTCTCAGCTATGGTTTGGCACTTTATGTATTTATATAAAGTTCTAAATATATGTATTGTACTTATATTTTCCATGAGTCAGGTTTATGTATATGTATTTCCTTTTGCAGACTATCAGTTTCAAGATTGGGAAACATATTTTGGAAGTTATTTTTTCTTACCTGGGATATAGTCTTTTTCAAATTGACTGCTTTTTCATTAATTTTCGCAGGCAAAATTAGGCTCGCAAGGTCACAAAATGCTGATGTTTATTGCGTCATTCTTGCCACGAGAATTTTTTTGGCGCAAAGGTATGTTCGGTGACGCAAAATTCGTAATTTCCGGCGTCTTAGTTGACGCCAGGTTTCCTTGCACAAGGTTGTGTCATTTCCGGATGTTAGCGGCAAAATTTTTTATTTTGCGTTGTGCGTCATACTTGACGCCAAATAATTTATTTATTTAAACCCCACTTTCTATATGCTCCTTACCTTTTTCTATGATCAGAGGGCTATGCTGTTTGGATTTTTTTCCCATTCCTGCAACTGCCATAAAAGGAAACTGATAATTTTGCTTTATATGTTGTTTTTTCTCTTACATTTGCAAGACTTACAGGATGCATATCTTCATATTCCGATTCATCCAGACCACTATCGGTTTCTGAGATTCTCTGTTCTAGACAAGCATTACCAATTTGTCGCTCTTCCATTTGGCCTAGCGACAGCTCCAAAGATTTTTTCCAAAGGTTCTCGGTGCCCTTCTCTCTGTAATCAGAGAATGGGGTATTTTGGTGTTTCCTTATTTGGACGATATCTTGGTACTAGCTCAGTCTTTACATTCTGCTGAATCTCACATAAATCAACTAGTGTTGTTTCTTCAAAGACATGGTTGGAGGATCAATTTACCAAAAAGTTCCTTGATTCCTCAGACAAGGGTCACCTTTTTAGGTTTCCAGATAGATTCAGTGTCCATGACTCTGTCTCTAACAGACAAGAGACAAATAAAATTGGTTTTAGCTTGTCGGAAACTTCAGTCTCAATCATTCCCTTCAGTAGCTATGTGCATGGAAGTTTTAGGTCTCATGACTGCAGCATCGGACGCAATCCCCTTTGCTTTTTTTCATATGAGACCTCTCCAGCTTTGTATGCTGAATCAATGGTGTGGGGTTAATACAAAGATATCACAATTAATATCCTTAAATCCCAATGTTCGACTCTCTCTAACTTGGTGGTTAGATCACCATCGTATAGTTCAAGGGGCCTCTATTGTTTGTCCAACCTGGACTGTGATCACAACAGATGCAAGTCCTTCAAGTTGGCGAGCTGTCTGGGGATCTCTGAAAGCACAAGGGGTTTGGAAATCTCAAGAGGTGAGGTTACCAATCAATATTTTAGAACTCTGTGCTATTTTCAGGGCTCTTCAGGTGTGGCCTCTGTTGAAGAGAGAACCGTTCATTTGTTTTCAGACAGACAATATCACAACTGTGGCATATGTCAATCATCAGGGTGGGACTCACAGTCCCCTAGCTATGAAAGAAGTATCTCAGATACTTTCTTGGCCGTAATCCAGCTCTTGTCTAATTTCTGCAGTACATATCCCAGGTGTAGTCAGATTATCTCAGACGTCAGACTTTACATCCAGCGGAGTGGTCGCTCCATCCAGATGTGTTTTTTCAGATTGTTCAGATGTGGGGTCTTCCAGAAATAGATCTGATGGCTTCACATCTAATCAAGAAACTTCCCAGGTACCTGTCCAGGTCCAGGGATCCTCAGACGGAGTCGGTGGATGTGTTAGCAGTTCCTTGGTTTTACCAACCTGCTTATATCTTCCTGCCTCTAGTTCTTCTTCCAAGAGTGATCTCCAAGATCATCATGGAACGATTGTTTGTGTTTCTGGTAGCACCAGCATTGCCTCACAGGTTCTGGTATGCGGATCTTGTCCAGATGTCCAGTTGCCAACCTTGACCACTTCCTTTAAGACCAGACCTTGTCTCAAGGGCCATTTTTCCATCAGGATCTCAAATCATTAAATTTGAAGGTATGGAAATTGAACACTTAGTGCTTAGTCATAGTGGTTTCTCTGACTCAGCGACTGATACTATGTTACAGGCGCGTAAATCTGTCTCTAGGAAGATTTATTATGGAGTCTGGAAGACTTATATTTCATGGTGTTCTTCTCATACATTATCCTGGCATTCTTTTAGAATTCCTAGAATGTTACAGTTTCTTCAGGACGGTTTGGATAAAGGTTTGCCTGCAAGTTCCTTGAAGGGACAAATCTCTGCTCTTTCTGTTTTGTTTCAAAGAAAGATTGCTAAGCTTTCTGATATTCACTGTTTTGTACAGGCTTTGGTCTGTATCAAGCCTGTCATTAAATCAATTTCTCCTCCTTGGAGTCTTAAAGGGACACCAAACCCAATTTTTTTGTTTCATGATTCAGATAGAGCATGCAATTTAAGCAACTTTCTAATTTACCTCCTATTATCAATTTTCTTCGTTCTCTTGCTATCTTTTTTTGAAAAAGAAGGCATCTAAGCTGTTTTCTTGGTTCAGCAGTCTGGACAGCATTATTATTGGTGGATGAATTTATCCAATCAGCAAGGACAACCCAGGTTGTTCACCAAAAATGGGCTGGCATCTAAACTTACATTCTTGCATTTCAAATAAAGATACCAAGAGAATAAAGAAAATTTTATAATAGGAGTAAAATAGAAAGTTGCTTAACATTTCATGCTCTATCTGAATCACAAAAGAAAAAAATTGGGTTGTGTCCCTTTCATTTGGATTTGAAGGCTTTACGGGCTCCTCCTTTTGAGCCTATGCATTCCTTGAATATTAAACTAGTTTCTTGGAAAGTGTTGTTCCTTTTGGCTATCTCTTCTGCTAGAAGAGTCTCCGAATTATCTGCTCTTTATTGTGAGTCTCCATTTCTGATTTTCCATCAGGATAAGGACGTTTTGGGGACTTCATTTACATTTCTACCTAAGGTTGTGAATTCCAACAACATTAATAGGGAAATTTTTGTTCCCACTTTGTGTCCTAATCCTAAGAATTCTTTGGAGAGATCCTTACATTCTCTGGATGTTGTAAGAGTTCTGAAATATTATGTGGAAGCTACTAAAGATTTCAGTAAGACTTCTAGTCTATTTTTTGTCTTTTCTGGTTCTAGGAAAGGTCAGAAAGCTTCTGCCATTTCCTTGGCATCCTGGTTAAAGCTTTTGATTTACCAGGCTTATTTGGAGTCGGGTCAGGCACCGCCTCAGAGAATCACAGCTCATTCTATTAGATCAGTTTCCACTTAATGGGCTTTTAAGAATGAAGCTTCAGTTGATCAGATTTGCAAAGCAGCAACTTGGTCTTCTTTGCATACTTTTACTAAATTCTTCCATTCTGATGTATTTGCTTCTTCGGAAGCAGTTTTTGGTAGAAAAGTTCTTCAGGCAGCTGTTTCAGTTTGATTCCTCGGCTTATGTTTTAAGTTTTTTATTTTCATTTATGAGAAAAACTTATTTTTTTGGGTGTGGATTTAATTCTTTCAGAGGAAAATGTCTGTTTTTATTTTTATCCCTCCTTCTCTAGTGACTCTTCTGTGGAGTTCCACATCTTGGGTATTGCTATCCCATACATCACTAGCTCATGGACTCTTGCCAATTACATGAAAGAAAACATAATTTATGTAAGAACTTACCTGATAAATTAATTTCTTTCATATTGGCAAGAGTCCATGAGACCCACCCTTTTTATGGTGGTTATGATTTTTTGTATAAAGCACAATTATTTCCAGTTCCTTTTTTTATGCTTTTTACTCCTTTTTCTATCACCCCACTACTTGGCTATTCGTTAAACTGAATTGTTGGAGTGGTGAGGGGTGTATTTATAGGCATTTTGAGGTTTGGGAAACTTTGCCCCTCCTGGTAGGATTGTATATCCCATATGTCACTAGCTGATGGACTCTTGCCAATATGAAAGAAATACATTTATCAGGTAAGTTCTTACATAAATTATGTTATATGTTCATTTGTGTGTAAATATGTATTTATGAATTTATATGTGTAAATATGTATTTACAGAAAAACATAAAGATGAAACATATATAAACATATATAGACATATATAAACATATAAATATGTTTAACATAATATAACAAATAACATGTAAACATGTAAATATATAAACATGTAAACATATATAAATGTATATATATATATATATATATATATATATATATATATATATATATATGTGCATTGGAACCCTTTGCAGTCAAGTATGCAGTCATATTTATGCAATTCAGCTCTTTTACAGCCCATTAAATCCCTAATCTTAAAAAAACAACAAAACTAAAAACTAAGCCCAAAATAGCTACTCACCGTTCCTGAAGTCCAGCGGAGAAGGTCTTCTTCCAGGCGGCTCCATCATCTTCTATCTTCATCCGGAGTGAAGGCGGCGTGGAGCTGGCTTTCCCTGATGCACAGATCAGTGGCACGTGCGGTAGAGCAGTATAGCCTGCCATATAAATTTGCATAATTTTCCTATGTGACTGCAGCGAAGCCCATAACTGAGACTATACCTCTCTTAATCGCACAATATTTAGTGTGCGACTAGCGTTTTTTTTATGGGCGGCCAGCAGATGGAGCACTTTTTTTTGCTGGCTGTTAACAGGCAAATACAGTCTACAATGTTATCTGTGTCATACAAGTAATGAGGTGATAGCTGCATTAGTTGTATGCAGAGGGCAAACTACTAGTTTCTCAAGTAAGCTTTATAATTAATTGTCTTAATGATTAAGTGTATGAGGTATATTAGGGAACTGAATGTGACTTTTTATTTTTTAATAGCAAAAAAATAATAAGATTCTATTCAGGATATTTTGAAGACTAATTTTTCAGCTGGAAACCAGTTTTGGTTTAATTTTCAGTACCATCCTTTCAGCCTCTGCAATTCATATGGTGTTCAGGTACTCTTAAAGGTATATTTACATTTGTTTAAATGCTATCACAAGGCATTCTGTTATTCTTTATTTTATATGGCTTTTTCCAATAGCAGATACAAGCACTTCTGATGTGTATTAATCATCTTGGATTCTATTGTTTTTGTTTGTTTTCGATGGCATAGAACCAGTGGCGGCCTCTGAAGCAGCTGCCTAATTAGAGAGCCGCCACTGAGTCTAAAAGTCTTGTTGATTGGGGTTGGGGCTGGGCCGGGCCAGATCAGAAGTCTGGCCCAATGTTCCCTCTAATGTGCGTGGCCACGCACTTCTTAATTATTCCCAAGCGCCATTCAAAAGGGATGTTGTTTAGCC